>NC_081414.1:894947035-895550785 GCF_030272615.1 Cryptomeria japonica | reverse complement strand
AAGGATTTGATCAAGAAGAGTAGTGTTATTTACCAGATCAACATACCCTTGTTGTTCTCTAGCATTTACAACAGTCAAATCCCTTAACCGGGTAAGCTTTAATAGGCTTAGTTCTATCTAAATCCTCTAACCAAGTGATCCATGAGCTTGGATTTCAAATCCTCTACCAAGGTTACTCCTAACAGGGTATTGCTTCTAACAGGGCATTATAGTCAATCCCTTAACTGGGTGGTCCCTAACATGATCTGTTCTTAACTGTTCTTAACAAGACTTTTTGTAAAGCTTTAACAGGCTTGGCTCCTAACAGGATGAACTTCAGAAGAGTTTAGAGTACTTGTGGGTATTCATCCCCACTATGGTTTTTTCCTATTTGGGTTTCCATGTCAAAAATCACTGTGTCAAGTGGTGAATGGTTTTTTGTGGTTATGTTTGCCATGGTTAATTTGCTTAACTATTAAATCCACTTAGATATGATAAGATGACCGACAGTAATCTAAAATGTGCTTTTACTATTTTTAGTAAAGTATTTTGATGTTTTGGTTAAATGGTTTGAGACTTTCAGATTTGTTATACTATTATTCTATTATGACAGTCAACCAGTATACTTGACAGTGCTATTACAGTTTGTAGTTCAGTGTTTGAACCAGTTAGTTCTGAGATTGACTTGTGAGATTGTTTTTGAGTTTTGTGGAAGTTTTGTTAGTTTTCTATCTACTGATTCACCCCCCCCCCCCCACGCCTCTCAGTAATTGTATGTATCCTTATTGATTCATCATACCATCACTAACATGGTGAGATCACTATCAATTTGATATCCCCTAATCTCATCAACTTGACCATACAAGTCTTGAAACTTTTGCCAACCATCCTTGATTAAGGTACATTTCTCAATATGAAAAATGAGACCCTTTGATACATACTTTCTTAAGGTACCAATTGCCATGATATTTTTAGTGAGCCAATCCAAGTGAGTAAAAGGATCAGCCTTAGGATCAACGAGAGCAACAATAGTTCCATCAATATAATGAGTTAGTCCTTTTTCCATAAGTTTACTCCATGCATCAATTTTTCAAGTAGCATAATTATGAGGAGTTAAGAGAGGAAACTTAGGAGAACCCATAGAAGCAAAATGAAGAACACAAGAGAACAAGAGCACAAGAGACCCCCCCCCCCACCAAATTCACTTAATCAAAGTACCCCCAAAAAAAATAAAAATAAATAAATAATGATTTTGACACTTTATATGTAGTGCATGTACAATAGGCCACTTGCAAAAAATGGCAAGGTGGACTTCTGATTTTGTTTTACAACTGCCCTAATAGGCTGAGAACTACAATGCAAAAAACCAAAAAGATAGGTCTATGCAATACAAGTGCCAAATTGGCCAAAAAAGACCATATGTTGAAAGTATAATTTCTACTCAAAATCACTATAAAATGATAGCATATTATGAAAGTAGATGAAAAATTGTGCACTTCCAAAAAAAATGATACCTGAAAAGGAGTTTGTATGAGCCCAAATGGAGTCCCGAAAGTTGCACAAATGGGGATTGGATAGGTAAAGTCACCAAAAACTGAGATTTATGAAAAATTTGTCCATCAAAATCCAAAAATAATGCTACCACATGAAAATACATGAAAAATTAGCCCATTTCAATAACAATTGTACCAAAAAAGAGCAAAAATGAGCAAGATATGGCCATTTGAAGTTGAACTGCAAAATCGAAAAGCCAAATGAGAGGGGCCTGCCAAATTTTCAAAAAATGACGACATCAGCAATCTACGAGGTTAAATTTGACGATCATATGGCCGTCCCCAAAACTTCAGCTCCTTATCTGCGTGGCGTCCGTACAGTACGAACTTGATACGTGTCACAACCTGATTTGCCAAAAAAGATGGCATGTTTGCTGAAGGTGAAAAAATTGTACACTGCGTGTCTGCTGATTGGACACGGATTTGCCACATGCACTGTCGTAGAGTGATGTGGCTTGATCGTTGGCTGCCACGTGTCACACACCGATTAAAGAACACCATGTGGCGGCTAACCTGATGGTGACTCGGCAAAAGGACAACGACTGGGTCTCTGTGGCAGGGTCTACGTGGCGGCTCAGGGTGAATCAGGGAAGTCCACATGGCAGAGGCGGAGGCTTCTACAGCAATGAGAGAGCGGCCAATGGGTGACGGGTCGTGCTGATGCAAACGGCCGGTGCCAGCGAATGGACGGTCACCGGGGAAGGGTGTCCCCGACAGACGAGAAGAGATGGGGCCGGTCAGAGCTCAGGAGCTACCGGACACGGCAGCGGGCAAGAAAACCACGAGTCGGCGGAGTAGGCAAGTGGTGTGGACCAGATTGTTGGTGGTTGTCAGAGAACAAGGCACGAGCTGCCAAAAGGTACGGGGTCAACAGGTATGGTGGGAGGTATAGTCGATCGTGGTGGGAGGATTGGTAGGGTCGGCAATGGTCGGAAGAAAATGAAGATGTCGGCAGGAGGTGTGATAGGGTATGACGCAGGCCCTGCAGATTAGGTGCTGCCAAAAAAATTGCGATGGTATGGGGTGGGGTCAGACCCCCCCACAAACAAAGTATATATATTTTTTATTTTCTTTTAATAAAACTTTTACAAGCAATTTTTTTAAAACTGTGAAATATAAAAAATGAAATTTTAATAAATTTTTCGCAGAAATTAAAAAAAAAATAATAATTTTTTTTTTTAAAATCGTACCGTACCACCCAAATTGGGTAAACTTTTTCCTCCAAGCTCCAAAATTGACTTTCACCCAATATAGGCAAATTTATAGTCAAAATGTATGGAAATGGCCACCCAGACTCAATGGCAAGGTTGGATCTACCTCTTGACGCCGCAATAAAATCTCTCCAAGACAAATCAATGACACTCAAATGGCTCTGATACCATGTGAGATTTTGCCAAAATCAAGAGCTCAATGAAAAGTATAAAATAGAGATAAAATATAGAACAAGAATAAACTGTATACTCATCAATAGATAAAATGATCAAAATGTTGTTCAATAGTTACATACAATGAATATGAGCCTGCTTATATAGGCAAGGCTATATGGATATGTGAGCACACAAACATGACATGTGGCTCAATAAGAAACAAGGGTAGGTAGGGATAAGTAGGGGTAGGTAGGAGAAACAATATAATATTCCACATGAGGTGGATCACCCACCAAATGTGGAATGTAACAACAAGATAAGACCACAAAAGGTAGAAATTCTCCTACACACACTATCCCAATGTGGCACAAACACCCAAGTGTCTCATACCCAAACTACTATGAAATACATTATCCTAAGTAAACTTAAGTAAGGTGTAATAATATCCAACATGAATAAATAATTACACCAACACAATCACACAAATGAATACCATAACACAAAGAATTATACGTGGAAAACCTCAAAGAGGAAAACCCACGGTGGGATTTGTGACTCATAATATCAATCCACTAGCCATATGAAAAGATATTACAAAATATAGGGGCCTACACATGCAGGAAGGCTTACAGCCTAGAGTACACTGCTCAATCACAAAAGGAGCCTCACTAACTACATACAAATCCATACTACAATCCAGAGAAATGATTGAACTGCAATGATAACATCTTCTATGCTTGAATACAATTCTGGTTAAGCTATGTTTGTTCCTGTCTGAAACCCTAAACCCTTACCGGATTACCCTCTTACATAAATATCCTCACATACATGATATCTCTCATATATTTCACATCTCTATTACATTCCGTAACCTTACATATACATATCCTTTCTTGTTACAAAATGATCTAATCAACTGACCTATATACCCCTTTACAATCCATCATGCCTTATGTTGGCTTACAAAGATAATTACAATATGAATATACATGTCGACTCAATAGCACAAGTACATGAATATCAAAAACAATTGCCAATGCGGGATCTCCCAAATGATGTCGGCCTCCAATATCGATACCCTGAATATAAACCATGTCGGTCTGCAATGTCGATAACCAAAGAATTCCTTCCAACCGGTGAAGATACCTGTCGGTGCCGGTGTTGGTACACTACTAAACCAAAATATGAAGTCGAAACATGTTGCCATTAATGACAACATATTGAACCAACCAATTGAGTGTCAATTGCCAACAATAATAAGTTGTTTTAGGTCCACTCTATCTCCTAGTTTGGACCGCTTTCATTGCATTATGTTTTAAAGGCCAACTTGTTGGGGTCATTGCGTGTCTCTTTTTTTGGCCGACCTAATTAATGTTTTCTTTCCTTTGCAGAGGTTATGTATACAAGATCAAATCAATTGTAGGAGTGTGGATTGATAAAAGATGCGAAGTTGAAGTAGTAAAGGTGTGTGGTGAAAGATTTGAAGCTAATTTGCTAAATGGTTGCTTGAGGTAGTGAGTTAAGGGCAACTACATTCTAAGGAGACTATTGGAAGCTGTGAGCTGAAGACTTATTCATTGGTATTTAAAATATTCATGTATCCTACTATGAGATATTGAATCTCTTTAGCGGGTCCTTGTATCTTGCTCAACAAGTCTTTTCTAGGAGTAATTTGCTTCCTTAAGCAATGAGCCCCTTAAAACAAATTGTATTCTTGTTCATATATTGTGAGTTAACTCTCACCATGGTTTTCTTCTTATCAAGTTTTCTATGTAAATCTGGTGTTCTCTTGTTCATTAATGTTCATTATCTTTCATTACTATTGATTTGGTTAAGGATATTGAATTTAAATTGAGCTCAAAGTTTTAAGTTTTAAGGATACTTATCCACCCCCCTTCCCCCCTGCCACAACACCCCTCTCAATAACCAAGTGTGTTCTATAGATGAAACCCGCATGGTAGGGGAAACTCATCCCTGCATTAAATGTGATGCCACAATTGCTAACCTTGCTACCCTGAAGGCGAAAGTTACTGACCTTGAAAAGAAAATGGTGCACCTCTCCAGATTTAGCACAAAGGTGATGCATAGGTCTGTCACTACTCTATGCCTGTTGTAGAAGAAGATGCTTGGGAAGGAAGTTGAAGATGAAGGAAACTATAAGGAGATGTTTAAATTCCTCACCGAGGATTAGAATCACATATTTGCATAGCCACTTATCTATTGTTTTCTGGTGCTTTAATCGTCTTAGTTTCATTTTCTCGTGCTTTAATCGTCTTAGTTTCATATACTCTAAGAACTTTTATAGTGATAGTTTTATTGCTCTTAATTATTTTTTATATTATACTCTAAACTATTGATGTACTTTTAGTGGCTTGTTAGAGTTACCTACAGACAGATGAGCACCCTAATATTGCTATGTATTAATATAAAAAAACATACAGGATAAGATAAATATACCCAATATATTATTTATCAATATATAAATATAATAAAATACTCCCTTCAAAATAAGTACAAAACTAATTTATTTTTTAAAAATCCATCTCTTTTTTGACAGTATACTTTGCCGCTTCTTTTGTTTTGCCAAAGGTCAGAACAAACGTGTTACGCTGGCCGGTAGTTTACTTATAATAGAAGCTTAGTAAAATTAGCACACCCAAAATTGGTGGTGTATAGGCCGTTGGAATTATCAATCAACATAATGGGCATCTCTATGATAACACCAGAAGCATTTTGTACTCTTATTCTAAGAAAATGAGCTTCCCTTTTAGATAAGAGAAGCAGTATTTTACTTACTGAGTCAAAAATTGACCATAATACAAAACGTGTGCCTCTGATTCAACATCAAAGTGATTTAGTGGTTGTATTACACTGTTCATGGTTTAGACTCTTAAGAGGAACAGGCTACCTAATTGTATGTAGATAACAATTGAAGAGATGCTGTCAAACATACATATTGAAGTATAAACATCTTGAACATGAAATCTTACGATGCAGACCCCTAAAAATTTTGCAAACTTGGCAATTTGAGAGCTGTGTGTCAAAAAAGCAATGCCTTTGAATAAGTTTGCTTGAATTCGATACCCCAGATTTTAATGGTAGATATTGCGTGTTTTAGACTGGTGGGAGAGGATGAGCTTAATCAGTTGTTGTAAGTTTCAGGAAATGGGTCCTCTTCAAACTTGCAACTTTTTATCCAGATCAGCTTCTGTTAACAATGGTTGTCTTGAGAAGTTGAAGGCATTACTTATCCATCCAGTCTTTGTTAATGTCCCCCACTTCATAACAATGTCTTTATATCTTAGACATATACATCTCTGTGCCTAAGAATTTATAAGGAATCTCTCAGAAGGAACTGAACTTATGTTACACCTTTAAACAACTTTGATTGTGTACTTGAAGGTGCAGCTGCCAGGCGATGAATCTTGTATCTCTTCATTAATGCTTGCAATAATGTTTTGAACTATTAATTCTACCACCCAATTAATTTTCATAGGAAGGTTTTGGTAACAGGTCCTATATATGCTGCTGCTATTCTTGGTTAGGTCTCCAAGATGCCCACTGGCTTTGAATTCAGATCATCACTATTGTCTATGAATGGATAAGCAAGGACTTTTAGAGAAACATTTGGTTGTTTCAAAGCCTGGCACAAATTGCATGAAGTGGGTATTATAACACAGGAAATTATTGTTGCTTCTCAAGGTGTTTCTGGACTTGTTTGAATGCATCTCATTACCACTCAGCTTATTCAATCAGATATGATGGCCAAATCAGTTTTAATGGCTATTTTATTTTGGGGAAGTTGTGTCATTGGAACGTTTCAATTCAAGTATGTTAATGGTGAGAGATCAGCAGGAAAATCTCATCTTCCTCAGAAACAGAGTACTCATTCCCCATTGTATGTACCAGTGCATGCTCCCAGTTCACACATTGCTTATCATTCTTCTTATTTAAGTCTCAACAAAAATCTGAACCTGGTGCCTGCTTCTCTTTCTTCCCCTTCACCTTCGCCATATGTTAAATCTAGAAGGACAAACAAGCCCAGTGCAAGTCCATATCTTTTCCTACCAATGGTCGAATCAGTGCCACCTGTGGCTTCTACAATGGGTAAATGAACTTCCATATTCATTTTCTGTCAGGAACTTGCATTTTACAGAAATTGAATTATGGATGCTCTTAGTGTCAGAGCAGTCGAATTTTATCTGTTTCAACTTTTCAAGCAATGTAGATATTATAAATACCTCAATCTAGTAACACATTCTGTTCCAGATGATGGATATCAAGTTTCTGATTATTCTGAAACTATGTTTCAGCAACAGCAACGGAGCAAACAAATTCACCCAACCATGAAATACAGCATCTCAAAGTTCTAATCATTGCGGCTATCATCTCTGTACTATTCCTTATTGGAGTCATCTTGCTTTTTGCATATTGTACTTGGGTGCATAAGCATAATTCAAAGCCACTTTATTCACCATCTCAAGCACAGGCATATGAAAAACAATTACACATTGACGGCTCAGGTTTTTTCTCTTCCCTTAATGCTTGAAAAACTTCCTGTGGGATACTCTTCTATAGATATTAAGCTAAAGTCGGGATAATTATCATTATAATCTTTTCATGGGATTCAGGGCCACAGGCACAGCTATTGAAGGAAGTTTTGGGTTTTCTATATGAATATTCAATAATGTTTCAATTGTATAACAGTTGTATTTGACATAAGAACTTTGAGGCAAGGATGTATTGCATGAGCATCAACGCATTCTTCTTATAATCCATTTTCGGTTCCTACTGTAATTAAAACTAGTTTACTAGAAATACTTTGAACTAACTTGTATTCTTCTTGTATCCAGATGCCAATAAGGGGATATCACTTGGGCCACTGATTAATCGCTTGAGCTCGTTTCGAATTACAAAGAGGAGAGAATTTGCATCTGCTATTGATTATCTTACTTTGCAAGAGGCAACAAATAATTTCAGTAGTTCTAATTACCTGGGAAAGGGTGGCTTTGGTTGTGTTTATAAAGCCCAGTTTCATGATGGATTTTGTGCTGCTGTGAAGAAGCTGAATGACGATAGACAACAGGCAGAGGAAGAATTTCAGGTATGTAAATTAAGATTCTAATAGTCTGCATCTGCCCTGTTTTGCACAGAGCAGAACAGATTTGGGCATATTCTGGATGGTGATTTAAGTTGTAAAATCAATGCAGACTGAAGTTGATCTGATGAGCAGAGTCAGGCATCCAAACCTGGTGTCTTTGTTGGGTTTTTGTGCACATGGAACGAAAAGACTTCTAGTCTATGAGCTCATGAGAAATGGCTCTTTGGAAGACCAGCTACATGGTAGGTTATAGGCCTTGCAATTCTCAATCTATATAGCAAGTTCGAAGTGTTTTGTTTGAAGCTTTATCTCTGGATAAGATACAGGAGATGTGATAGCTAGTTCCTAATCTTCTATTAAATGCCAATGCCCATTAGTGTATTCATTGGACAAATATATCCATTTTTTTGTTCAAAGACACTTACATAATTGAGAGACAGACAGATAGGGTACTCTATCCATACTTTAATCATGCCTTAAAATACCACTAGTTTCATTTGCAGGTCCATCTCGTGGATCTACGCTCACCTGGCAGTTGCGTCTGAAGATAGCTCTTGATGTTGCAAGGTAAAGTGTCCTGATCAATGAACTGAAGATTGGTGTTTGGCTTGATGATTCCATGATGCTGAAATCTCTTTTCTTGTTTCATTTTTGGCTTAGTGATTCAATACTGCTGGAAATTGGAATACCTTTTCTTATATCATTTGTCCAAAGATCATAATAAATTTTCATGTTGTCCAAGACTAGGATTTCTGCTTTTCTAATGACACATTACTTCTACACTTACAACATATGAAAGAAATTACAATAACAACTTTGCTTTTTCTTTCGCGTGCCTGATTCCTGTCAAAGACTCTTCAGAATTTTCTTGTTCTTCACAGTATCGATGAAGATATGAGAACCAGTTATCAGGATTTGTTCAGAATTTTTCTGATGGGAAGAGTAGTGGGTTGATTGCATTTTTGTCCACATTGGTCATTGTATCCTGATCTGTTCTATATATTGACATTTTCTTCTCCAGCTTTCTTCACCACGTTAGATGTTTAGTCATATTTGTTTTCAGGACAGCTCCTCTACCCATTTATTATTCACTCTCAATTCTTAACCTTATCCCATTTTTATCCACTCTTTCAGTTCTTAATGGGTTCAATAAGGCTCCTTCCATCAAAGGAGACAGCCAGTCCGAATGTTTTCTAGCTTCTGTTTCTTAAGTGGTTGTGGGCTATTAAACCTTCTGTGTAGGTCATTCTTTGTTTTGGCATTGTTTTGTCTCTTTTCTGATGCCTATTCATTTAGTTTCAGTGATAATGATTTGAGCCAATAGCAGCTCCTCTGTGTTTTGCTTCGTTACAATTTAAGATGTTGTAACAGATTCTGAAGTTCTTATGCCCTAAATAATACAGGGCTCTGGAGCATTTGCATGAGCACTGTGATCCATCTATCATTCACTGTGATTTGAAATCATCAAATGTCCTCCTTGATGCAAGCTACAATGCTAAAGTAAGTACATTTGACTGTAAGGGAACATTTTCATATAAAAAGTATGTTTCGTAATAGTCTTGCCTGTTTAATATGGCATGCAGCTTTCAGATTTTGGTCTTGCCATAACAGTTCGAGGAGTTGTGGATAGAAAATTTTTTCAGGTTTTGGGAACCTTGGGATATGTAGCTCCAGAGTACCTTCTAGATGGTATGCCTACCTATACTAGGTTGAGCTTTCAAATTATGTTTATGGGATTTCCACTTACCAAAAAAACTCACATCCTAGGAATTTATATATAATAAAAATCAAATTTCTACATTGTAAATACCCCCTAACATTGATTCACCCCTAATAAGATAATTTTCTTTGTGTAACCAATAACAGGGAAATTAACAGAGAAAAGTGATGTCTATGCATTTGGAGTAGTTCTATTGGAACTGATTACAGGAAGAAAGCCTGTGGACAAATCTATGCCAGAAGGATGTCAATCCCTCGTTACTTGGGTATGTTTTATTATTTTATCAATGATATCAGATTTCCACAGTCTATAATTTAATTGCTATTACTTGTTTCTGGATTAAACTGAATGTGACTCTTAGTATCAACATTTTGGATCACAATCTGTGATCCATCATCATGATAGGAGAGCTAAAAGAGACATAAAATGACTAGTTGCAGACAGGGACCGGCTTAAAAAGAGAGTAGAGGAGAGGGGAGGTGACATGTGGCTCCCCTTCACCTTGAACCATGTGTCACCTCCCCTCTCCTCTACTCTCTTTTTAAGCCAGTCCCTGTCTGCAATTAGTCATCTTATGTCTCTTTTAGCTTTCCTATATTAATGATGGATCATGGAATGCAATCCGAAATATTGATACAAAAGAATCACACACCTTTTAATCCAGAAACAAGCAATAGCTATTATTATTTTATATTTTAGCTGAGAAGATTCAATGTATTAGTTACCAAGAAAGAGCACTCACATTGTTGAAGGAGGTCTGTGTCATTGGTTTTATGACTATTGTTGAATATCAGTAGAGTTCAAATGCATATACGAATGAATGATTTCTTTCTACAGGCCAAGCCACAGTTAACAGATAGGACAAAGCTTCCAACTATTGTGGATCCTGTTATTAAAGAGATGCTGAACTTGAAACATCTTCAGCAAGTAAGTTGCATGCCAAATATTGCTTTTGAAAGGAATTGGCTTTATTTTCAAAAATACATTTAGTTTCTACAGTTCTACTCATGTTTTGGTGGATAGAAAGTTCATGTTTTTTCACATTTTCTCACTAATTTTATGGCATATCTAAAATAAGACATCATCTTGCCAATATCCAATAGCTGACTATCTTTAAGACAAGCATATATTAACGATTTTCAAATGCTAGAGTCTGAAGAAGTATGTTTCCATCCTGGAACTGTGGTTTGAATTCCACACAAACTGTATATTTACGGTTAGATTGTCAGCTGCTTCTGATTGATCAACATTTGAAAATTAGAGACGCGAATCCTTTCGTAGGAGAGAAAGTTTATAGTGGTATATCATCATACTCACCCAAAAATATTGAGCCAAACTCTGAAAGTCCTATTGAATCTATAGAATGAAGAGAAGAGATTGGTGATCTAAATTAAAGAATGAGCATGGAGAACACCCACCAGATTGTAGGACTATGAGGTCAATTATGCATTAATGACAATTATTTTAAGCTCTTGTGAATCAAGCATTTATGATGGAGCAATAAGGGAAGAAAAATACAAAATGCTATGAGTCAAGAGATAGATTCAATTCATCAAAATCAAATGTGGGAGTTGGTTCTTTTATGTATTGGAAAGAAAGCCATTGATTGTAAATGGATACTCAAGATCAAGTTTAAATTTGATGGTTCAATTGACAAGCACAAAGCAGGATTAGTAGTTAAAGGCTATAATAAATTAAAGATATTGATTATAAGGAAACATTTGCTAGATGATCATAATTAGAATGTTGATAGCACTTGTTTCCAATCATAGTCAGAAAATCCAGCAAATGGATGTCAAAAGTGCATTCCTAAATGAAGATTTGACAAAGGAGGTATATGTCACACACCTACCTGGTTTTGTTGAAAAAGAAAAGGAAGGCATGGTGTGCCACTTAAAAAAGGTGCCATATTGTTTGAAACAAACTCCATGACATTCACATTCAAAAATCAATGAGTACTTTTTTCAAAGGGAATTTTATTTATTTATTTTTATCCAAATTGATATCACAAGTTATTCTCCATTGAAAATTTTGATCACAAGGTATAGTTCATTGTGTCAATGGTTGATGATTTTTTAAATATTGGGAATATCTTATACATGATGTGAAAGAAGATATGGAGATCAATTTTGAGACGTCCAATCTCGATTACTTCATTACTTTCTTGGAATTGAATTGTGGCAAACACCTAGGAAAATATTTCTCTCAAATGAAGTACATCAATGAAATTCTCACATGGTTTGAATTGCAATATTTTTAAGATTCATGAAAACCAATGGAGAAAGGAAGTAAATTGATTGAAGACCCAAATGGAATAGGAGTTTGATTGAAAATTTAATTTACTTGACTACTATTTGTCCAAACATATCTTATGCAATTGAAATATTGTCGTGATTCATCCATCTCATCCCCAAAATAGTGATTGGTAAGGTGCAAAGCAAGTTTTGAGATATCTTCAAGGAACACAAAATTTTAGATTTGAGTATTCGGGAAATGACGATTTCAAATTTGTTGGCTTTTCAGATTTAGATTGGACAGATTGCATAGACTCTAGAAAATCAACCTTTGGTTATTACTTCGATCTTGGATTTGTCATTATCTCATGGATTTTTAAGAAGCAACCTAATGTTTCTTTGTCATCCATTGAAGAAGAGTGCATGGTAGTTGCTGCAACAACCTGTGAAGCAATCTGGATTAGATGACTTCTTGAGAATCTTTGACACCCTTAACTGAATCCAACAATTATATATTGGGATAATCAAAGTGTGTTGAAGATGTCCAAGAATATAGTCATATTGAAGTACACCATCACTTCATTTGTGAGCATGTTCTCACAAGGAAATTGAACTAAGCTATAAACTAACCAATGAGCAACTTGTAAATATACACTTTCAAAAAGACATTGGTGTTAAATTTTCTTCATTTATACATGAGTAGCTAATAAACCTATTTTTTTATGAATGAACCCTAGATAGTAGTGTGATAAAACAAACTTTATGAAAGAATGTTAAGTGAGTGTTAAAAAACATAGACTAGATTTAATCACATCCCAGTACATTTGTCATATAGATTCATTTCTCATATACGAGGTACATCTATTCATATATGTTGTCTATGTAAAGCTCTTTGGATCCAAATTTTTTTTATAAAAAGAGCAAATCCATTTAAGCTCGCATGGTTAAGAGATGAAGATGTTTGCAAGGTGTTGTCATGGTTTGATTAGTTGAAGGTAATGTAACTCAATGCAACTACATGTTCATGGCATTAAGTAGATTTGAGTATATCTAGCTCCAGAGACATCAGTCTTCCAAAGTGCAAAGCTAGACAAATTCCTGTACTGTCACATATACCCAGCCAACTTGAAGATGCGAGAGTTGATGTTAATCCAATAGCTCTTCATATTCTCTAGCAGTATTATAGGTTGAAGAACTGATTCATAAGGCTTATTAAATGATTTTACAAAACGTTGGATACAATAATGTTTCTGTTAAATCTTTCAATAAAAGAAAAAAAATTATTTGATAGTAGTCATCTTTTAAGGTTTGATAGAATCGTTTAGAACCACATTGTTGTAACTGTGCCTGCAAGTAATGAAAACAACTTATTAAGTCCTTTTACAAAGGAAGTTTGTTTACTAATCTAATTCATTTTGTTTTCTACATGACATATAAAAGAAGAACAAGCTTATAGTAGACTTAATGTATGCAGGTAGCAGCTATTGCAGTTCTTTGTGTACAACCTGAGCCTGATTACAGGCCACTGATAGCTGATGTTGTCCATTCTCTTATTCCTCTTGTACCACTAGAGCATGGAGGGGCATTAAGGAATGCTGATACACCACAACTATAGTGCACCCTGATTAGTGATATCTAAGACTGAATTTCAGTCTCTGTGTTTTGTATGGTGTTTGCCCAATGAGTAGCTATTTAAGTGCCCATGCAAACATTTACTTTATCATTCCATATTTTATTGATCTGTTTTTATTATTCTAATAGAAACTATCAATTAAAGTTTTGCGTTGGTTGACAATAGTCAACTGGAATTTAAGCCATGTACACTACTTCTTCTCGAAGAAAAATAGGAGATTTTAGATATAGAGTTAGATGATTTGTTAGTTGATTAGATTCAAGAAAGCTTCAAAGAGAAAATTCATTTACTGGTTGAAATTGTACTTATATAAGGATGTTACTTTTGGCTGGGTTTAAATGGCAGTAATTGATCTCTCTTTTCTTAATGTAAATGTTTGTTGAGAATGGAAGCATGTTAAGTTTTGGTGGTAGTAATTTGTCAAATCAAATATAGAATTCTATTAATTTTTTTATCGATAATTAGGAGTCAAATTTAGAACCTCTCATTTGCTGTTGGGGTGTTCTATCATTGAGCTACCGACTCTCTTGGTGACCATCTTCAATTTGGTTGTGTAGGGATCCTAGCTTGGCCTAGTTTTGCTAACCTAAGCTTTGATACCATTTTAAATTAGATCATGGATCAGCTATGAGTCAAACCGAGGACATCCCATTTCTTGTTGGAATGCTTTGCCATCGATCGGACTCTCTTGGTGATTGGTCCATCTTGCACTCAAGTGTAGCTCATTTTCTCACAAATTCAAATTGAATAAAATATTTTAAGGGCTTAACAAAAAAACCTAAGTTTCCAACCATCTATCCTATATTTTATACTCTAATATCTAAAAATAGGCATGATATCTTAAAAGGCCTTCATCCAATACAACACTTGGTAATATTACATACAAAATTTAAATATTAATAAATTTTTTGAAGGAAATGTACTATATATTAATTCTTCTAAAAATGAGTTATGAGGAACTTCAAAGCCTTTATTTATGACAATATTTAAAGTGAGTTATGTAAAATGGGAGAAGATTAAATGACAAATCTTTAGTACAATCATACGGTTGTCTAGAGGTTAAAAGCAACGAAATAAGGAGAGAGAAAAATTAAAAAGATTTACAATTAAACATAAGTGAGCAATATCCATTTAAGTCTACAACATTGGTAATTTTATAAAAAAATACCCATTTAAGTCTATAACATTGGTAATTTTATAAAAAAATATTGGAGATTTAACTATATTATAGTATAAATCAAATGTTTTTTTTTCATAGATGTGAAATTGATTTTGGCTCCTCAACCAATTTATGTTAATTATAATATAATCGATGTCAAGAAAATATCATAAAAGAGATTTTTGGATTGATAAATTCTCTAACAAAAGCTTTGAAAGGAAACTAGATAAAACTGTAGAACAACTTGTTACTTGATCTTTAGAGGAAATTTTTTTAGAAAGATACAATATATATTCTAATATGCAAATATATGCAAGTAACATGCAATGGATAAAAAATACAATTGACATAGTATTTACCCTAAAAAAAAGAGAAAAACCTACAAAAGTGACTTCAATGTATTATTCAATAATCACCAATAGCGCAAGAAGACAATATCAAAGTATGTATCATTTGTTGCGAGAATCAACTATCTCTTCTAGATAAATTATGTTACATAACATGTGCATCTTAATCTTCATTTTAAAAATTGAATATAAGATTATGTATGTAAAATTGTAAAGGCATACATGGTAGTCCAAAGGTGATCTAATAGTATAACACCCAACCCATATGTCATGAATAGCCTTCTCTTAGCTTATCCAACCTTGATGCAATTTCCAAGTCAACATATAGGACCCTTCCTTGCCTTCATTTCATGTTTGTTATTCATTTACTACACTTGTGTGCTTTGTCATCTTTCAAAATTGATATTTTTTCTTGTAATTTACAAAATCATCCATTTCCATGTTAAATCACTTGATAATTCTTTATTAGCTAAATAGGTGATTTAGAATTAAAATTTTGTCGACATGATTTTTTTTTATTGTGTCAATTTTACACCAATCTCAGCTCTCAAACTCAAGTTCAATTCATCCTTGATTATGCTCAACACAAGAAATCTCTCAATTAGCTACCCTAGCATACTAATATTTTTCCAAATAGATTTGAACAATTCCATTTAATGCAAAAGCACATGGGCTCACAAGCAATCTTGCATCACCAAAAATATTTTTCATTTTATTTTAAATTTCATTTCAATTTTTTGTGTTTTTTGATGCTTCATAGCTTTTTTAAATGTTTTTTCCTGGGAGATATTATAGGAAGGTTTCAATATCTCAAATGGGTATTAGACCTGAAGCTTTGTTGTGGAGTGGTTGTAAATTGTTACATATTATTCTAATAATGCTTCTAGATAATTTTAATGAGTTCATAAGTTGCTTTAGAATGGCTTTATTCGAGCTACTTTATAAATCGCTTAAGGAAGTTCTTATGTTTTTTTATTAGGCAAGCAAGGATTTTGAAAGGACCTTAGTCCTTTGTAAAAAGAAAAGGAGACAAATAAAGCATTAATCCCAGCAAAATAGCAGATCAACAACTACAAAACATCAACAAGACAACAAGAAACAAGGCAAAGGCTTACAAAAACCTAGCCCAAAGACAAGATGGAAACTCACCCAAAGTCAAGGTGGTTTGAAAAACTGTCCCAAGGAGCTTTGCTTTAACTTAGGATTAGGGTCCTTCTCCCCAAATATAAACTTATTGAGGCAAATATGAGTCATTAATTTGTTGGTAGAACCTTCCACCAACTCTAAAGCAATATCCTTCATTGAATTGTCCATAAGGGATGTCCTTTTTATATCTTCTTTCTAGTTGTTTTGAATGGAAGGAAAGGAAAACTCCATAGAAACATAAATTTGATCCTTCTTTTTCAAACAAAGTGTTGTTTCTTACTTTTCAAGCAAGTAGTGGAGACATGACCCACTTAACCACAAGAAACATGAATAATCAAAAAGTTTTCATACTCAATCTACTACACCCACATACCTAATTTAGAGGCAATGGAAATTTGAGTAGGGAGCTCCTAGTTATTCTCCAAATAAACACAAAATCTTGCAAACAACAAATGATTCATAAAATTGGTTATCTTATATATGGTACAATATTGCCTAAAAGAATTGGAAGTAATATTTAAAATATTTTCATTCCAAAACTCCAAAGGCAAATCTAACAAACAAATCCATGTTGGACATTGTTGTTTCTAGGATATTTTGTTGTCATTGATGTCAACATATTCCTGTGATTTATTGCTTCAATGGTTGTAGATTAGTTTATTAGGATCATGGTTCAGTGTATGGAATATTTATTATATCATTATATCTTTTTGTATTGATTTCGGTGATCCGAGAGCTTAATTGATCATATCATATGATTCGGTTTACAGTTTGGTTTTTCTGATCAATGCTTTGCAGAGTTCGGTATTTCCTCTGGTATATTTCGGTGTGATCAGATCTTGAGTTGATATTTTGGGAGATTGTTTGGAATTTTCTTGTGTATCTTCATTTTAGATGGTTCTTGATTTGGTGCTCCACAAGTTATCTTTCCTCGTGATAGTTGTTGATGTTTGAGTGTTCTTGAGTTTCAGATGTTGATTAATGAAGATTTGATAACTGGTGTTGGTGTAGTTATTACATATAATTCTAACGTGCTTGTTGGTGTTCCCTAATTGTGTCCTATTTGTTTTGATGATCTATATTGATCATTGTGCGAGTTTTTGGTGATTTTCATGATCCGGTGATATTGTTCATGTTATGCGGTATTCTTGGTGGTGTAGCATGTTGTGTTTGATCTTGGCATGATTTTCGGTGGTGTTGCATGTTTGAGTATTTGGTTTAGGTCCATGTTATATCATGTATATCATAATATTGGTTCAGTGGTCAATCTTTGTATCGTGTGATGTAATTTTATAATTGTGAGTTGAGGGTTTGGCCGACCTTGTAGTCAAGGTTGATGAATTGTATAAATAGGTGATTTAGTCATGTAAGTTTGGTATCGATGGTGTGTCTGCATTATCATAGAATGGTAAAGGTGCAAACAAGCAAATACATCTTCCGGTAGTGTGTTTGAGAAGAGATTAGAGTGTTGCAGAGCATACATATGTGCTTAACCGGAACTATCATCAGGCATTTGTGGATGTTATTCTTTCAGTTCATTTGATTGTGGATTGTTGTCTGAATGTTTTGTAAGTCAGTGAGACTTCCTTGTAAGGTAGTGAACCTTCCTTGAGGGTTGTAGCCTTCGAGGTTATTGTATTTTGAGCAATGAGCTCTAGGAAGTGAGCCTAAATGCAGGTGCATTCCCCATTGTAATTATTTTCACATACTACTATAGAGAATCATCTTATTGTGGGTAGGTTCCCATTGTGGTTTTTCCCTTAACCGAGTTTTCCATGTCAAAATCTTGGTGTTGTGCTATCAATTTTCCTATCTTTGTTGTTGTTGCAGTTAATCAGATTTGTATTTGAGGTTAAGATTGTTAATCCAGTGAAAACTGATTCACCCCCCCTTCCTCTCAGTTTTCCTTCATTATTGTTGCCAACAATTGGTATCAGAGTCAAATCCTCTGAAAGAAGCTTGACTGCTTGAGGTGATCCGAGATGGCAACTAGAGGTGTTATCTTTAAGGAGAAGAGTCTGAGATTTGATGGTAATAACTATGATATATGGAAGAACCAGATGGAGGTGCACTTGAGATGTCTTGGAGAAGATTACTATAAGATCACAAAGGATGCCTATTTTGTTACTCAAAATGGACCCGTTGCTGCTACTGAGACCAAGGATGTTGAAAATAACATTAGAGATAAGGAAGCATTGTTGAGTGCCCTGACTGATTCAGAAATGACTAATGTGATGGGACTTCAGATTGCACATGAGATCTGGGAGAAGCTTGAGACCTTATATGAAGGAGATAAACAAGTCAAATTTGCTAAGTTGCAGAGTTTGAAAGGGAAGTATGAGATGTTGAAGATGGGAGAAGATGAGAACATAAACTCCTTTATGGTTAAGGTGAATGAACTTGTTCTAGGTATCAAATGTGTCGATGGAACCCTTGAAGAAGATGAAACTGTTGTTAAGGTGCTGAGATCATTGCCTCCTTCTTACAAACATAAGGTAGTTGCTATCGATGAGATCCAGAGTGTGACTACTGTGACAAGAGATATGTTGGTTGGAAAGATTGTTGTATTTGAACTGAGCGAGTTTGGTGAATCACATGGAAAGTCTGAGACAACATTTAGAGCATCTGTATCTGAAAAGAAGAAGTATGATCCTAAAGAATGCAGAATATCCAGATATGAAAGAGAGAGAAAAGAGATGGAAGAGAAAGAAAGAGAATTGGATGAGCTTAAAGAATTGATTGTTTGGAGATTGCCTAAAGAAGTTGGTAAGTATGATGGAAAATTGCCTTGGAAATGTTTCTCTTGCAACAAAATAGGACATTTTTCTTCTAGATGCTCGAAGAGAATGCCTAAATATGATAGGCATGATAAATTTGATAAGCATGATAGGAATGATAGATATGAGAAGCATGAGAAGTATGACAAGCCTTATAAATCTAATCGAAAGTATAAGCATCAAAAGAGTTGTTATTATGCTGCTAATCAATGTGTTACAGATGAAGAATCAGAAGGAGATGAAACTGTGTTTATTGCTATTAAAGAAGATGGACCAGTATCTATTGATTTCACAAGCTGCACTATTGAGGAGAAAGCTTTAGCTGCTAAAGTTGAAGAGAAAGATGAATGGGTGATTGACAGTGGTTGTTCACATCATATGACTGGTGATAAAAGAAAATTTGTGAATATGGAGAGGTATGATGGTGGAATAGTTGTTAGGCCCAATATGGAAAGCTAATGTACTGAGAGGGGAGGGGTGAATCAGTACTCCAAAACTTTTCTTGAATAATAACTTTACTTTTATGCATAAACAGAATAGTGCAGTAACATAAAATAAAGTTAAAACAAATAGATAACAATCATACATGATTCACTCCATAACACATATATTTGGGTTACGCAGAAACTCTTGGTTAGAGAGAAAAACTACGGTGGGGATGGCACCCACAACTTCACTACTGCAATAATAAAGAGTGCTCAGTTAGAGCTACATTTTAGCTATTTCTGATAGCTTACCCTGTTAGGAGTAACAAGATTTGTTAGATCTACCTTGCTAAAGGATTTTACAACATTTATTCTGAATGTTGCACCTAGATAGAGGCTTTACAATTTATAGACTTGATTAGAGTCTTTTACCTTGTTAAAGGTTTCTCTTTCAACTTCACAATATTACAATAAAATCATTACAAATATCTGCAACTTTACATCTGAAATGTTATAGTAGATTCTATCTGCTCAGAATAGATTACCTTGCTTATAGCATACCTCGGTAACCCATATAGTAACTCGATAAACCCTTCTGTTTACTCTGTTCTTCAACTATTGGTTGAAAACCTTCTTGGTGACCTCTGTGTCTCTGTAACAATCTTCTTACACACATATACACACCCTTAACTCATGTTGTATAAATAGATCTCTTAAGACGGTGATCTAATTCATTTCTTCGATCTTACAAACAAGATTCCTCGAATGAATAACTATACAAAATATTTCATTAGTTAGATTGATCTCAAATTCATACACAATCTTCTAGTGCAATTTCTAATGTGATAACGGTTAGATGTGCCTCGATCTTGTAACACGTTTTCATATGCATGTCTAGGTTCAATGTATCTGGTAACATGTTTCATTCAGTGTATATTAACTCAGTGTGTCATCTTTACTGCTCGGTAGACATGAAAAGATACTCGGTAGACAGCTCGGTGTATACTGCATTCTGTGACTGCTTTCCTCTGTAACCAACTAGACTGTTCATACCGACTTCTTTGTGTATATTGACTGCATGATTCAGTAGTGCTAACTGACTAGAGTATATAGTATGACTTTGAATAAAAACTAATGACAACTTGATAAGTAGTAACAATAGTAAGATTTGGAGATGACAAAGAATATGTGATCCATGGTAGAGGTTCTATTTCCTTTGATGGTAAGCATAACACTGATGATGTCTTGTATGTTGAAGGTTTGAAGCATAATCTTTTAAGTATTGGACACATGGTTGACAAAGGTTATGATTTGCAATTCAAGAATAGAAAATGTAAGATCATAAATGCCTCTGGTATAGAGATTGCATCAGGAACTAAGACTGAAGGTAATATACTTCATTTGAATGCCAGTGAGAAAAGTTGCTTGATTGCTCAGATTGATGAAAGTTGATTGTGGCATAGGAGAATGTGTCATGTTAATTTTTATTCAATGATTAAGATCAGTTCTACTCAAGTTGTTAGATATTTGCCTAAAATTGTTAAGCCTGCTAATCTAATATGCAAGGAATGCCAAATGGGAAAGCAAACACGAATTTCTTTCAAGAGTAAGCAATATTCATCTTATGGATTGTTAGATCTTGTGCATACTGACCTATGTGGACCTACAAGTATAATAAGTGTGTAGGGTGACAGATATTTCATGTTACTGATTGATGGTTATTCCAAGATGATGTGGGTTGCCTTTTTGAGGGAAAAATTAGAAGCATTGGACAAATTCAAGATATTCAAAGCAAAGGTTGAGACTGAGACAGGACTGAAGGTGAAATGTATGAGATCTAACAGAGGAGGAGAATTTTGTTCTGGTGAGTTTGACTCATTCTGCATGAGAAGCATGAGATTAGAAGACAATTATATGCTTCTAGAACCCCAAAATAGAACGAAGTTTTTGAAAGGAAGAACAAAACTATCTTGGATGGTGCAAGGACTATGTTGATTGAAGGGAATGTTTCGAAGATCTATTGGAGAGAAGTTGTTAGCACTTCTATTTACACATTCAACTAAGTACATATAAAAGGTGATACTGGTATTTGACTCCTTATGAACTATGGTTTGGTCATGTTCCTATTGTGAGATATTTCAGAATTTTTGGAAGCAAGTGTTATATCAAGAGAGATGGAGATATAGGAAATTTTGATGTGAGAAGTGATTAAGGAATCTTCTTGGGATATTCAATAAAGAGAAAAGACTACCAGTGCTACAATAAGAGACTAAGAAAGATAGTGGAAAGTGCAAATGTGAATGGTGATGAGAACTGTGGAAAAGAAATGAGAGCATGCGGATATGATGATGATTAGAATGTTGTTTTAACACAAATTCAGACTGAAGAATTGAAGCAGAATGATCTGGTAGAGACAGTTCATCCGGATATTGTTGTTGTTGGTGAAGAAGTGTAGGAACCTGAAAATCGGAATAATTAGAAGACTTTGAAGTATACAAGATTGAATAATTCTAAAAATCAGATCATTGGTGATAAAAGTAAAGGCATAATGAATAGAAGAAGACTAGCTATTGAAGAAGTATGTTTGATTTCTAAAATTGAACCTAAAGATGTTGAGGCTTGTAAAGATGAAAATTGGTTGAAGGTTATGGAAGAATAATTGAATCGGATTGAAAATAATAATACACGGGAACTTGTGCCTAGACCTAAAGACTATTGGCCATTTGGTGGAATTGATTATGTGTTGCATTGATGTTTTGCCATTGATGCCAACACTAGTTGTTTGGATGCTTTACACCCTTTTGGTCTCGGTAGGTTGAGTGGTTTCTGGTTAACTTGTTGGCATTCTACACTCTTATGAGAATAGTTGATGTTTTCATTGATGGAAACCAATTGGCAACCATCTGGCAACCGACCGGCAGATACCGACATCGACAATAGATTTCTACATACACCGACAGACACTTCACTGGCATTGACAACAATGCATACCAACACTTTGGCCGACAAGGAATAAACTTTTGTTTATTGTATATTAATGTAAATATCTTTTGTAAGCCCACATGGTATATTGTAAAAGACTCATATATGTATGAGATCTTATAGGTCCTTTTATGTAAGTAGATGGATGAGAAGAATAAGGCAATTTTGTATAAGGTGATATAGTTGACAATGAAGGTTTTGGTTATTGACTGAGCTTAAACCGGTACTGAACCTAGCATGAGAGATGTTGTTTTGAGTAGTACATTGTATTGGATTTATTAATCCATTTTTGTAGTCAATGTGACTATTGAGCATTGAGCTCTAGCTAGTTGGCCTCCCTACATGTGCAGGCCCCTCATTGTAAGTAGTATTTATTCATTGGCCAGTGAGTAAATATTGTGGGTCAAAAATCCCACCAAATTTTTTCCCACACCGGGTTTCCTTGTTAAATATCTTGTGTTATGGTGTGTTTCTATGTTGTCTCTATTATTTCCGTTTATTGCAATAATTCTGGTTTACTCGTACAATATTTTAGGATGCAAAGTTATTAATAAGTTTAAATATTTTGTAAACTAGTTAGACACTGATTCACCCCCTCCCCCCCTCTCAGTGTCTTTGGGACTGTCATTGAATCTAACAATTGGTATCAGAACCTAGTCCTCTATTTTCAAAAGCCTAACAGCTTGAGGAAGATTCTGACATTGGTACAGATGCAGAACTTAAGAAAATAGTTGGAAGGAGCTCTTGTAGATTTTGATGTAGAAAAGTTGAAGAATATCAAACTTGAAGATGATCTGAGGATTGCACAAGAATTCATTAAAGGACTTCAGGAGAACTTTTCTATAGCACGAAATAAAAGAAAAGAACTTCATGAGAAGATGCAAAATGATGATGATGAAAAATAAACTCTTAGAGACATTGCAAACAAGTTGAGACAAGAGAGTAGTAATATGAAGAATGAAATGCAAGATATGACTATGAGGTTATGTAAAGATATTGAAGACATGAAGAATAAAGAGGACTTGACTAGGAGACTTAATGATGTTGGAAATGAAAATCTGAGACTTAGTCATGAAAATGATATGTTAAAGATAGACTTGATTCACATGCAACATGATAAAACTGAGCTTATGAGACAAGTTGGCATTCTGGAAAATGAGTTGGCTACTACAAATAAACACAAAGACAAATTCAAGAAAAGTTTAGAGGAGCTTGATGACATGGTGAAAAGTCATAAGCCTAATGGAGATACTAATGGACTTGGATTTGAAGTTGGAGAAAGTTCTGGTACTGCAAACAATCAAGATCAGAACAAACCGGTAAGACAATATAATGCTTATAAATTTAATGGGAAATGTTTCAATTGCAACAAATATGGTCACAGAGAAAATCAGTGTAGATTTAGAAATAATCAGAATACAATCTCACCCACCGGTCAATGTTCCAAATGCAACAAAGTTGGTCATAATTCAGAAAATTGCAGATTGAATGTGAAATGCTATGTTTGTGGAAGATTTGGACATTTATCTAACCAATGTAGATCACAAACCAGTCAAGGATATGAAAAGGCTATTCAGAGGAATAATGTAACTTGTTATGCTTGTAACAAGATTGAACATATTGCTAGATTTTGTAGAAGCAAGAATGCACCGACAAACAACAAAGGATCGAGTTTGAAAGGCAAAGAAAAGGTAGAAGAAGTAAAGAAAGAATTTTCTAAACAGTGGATTAAGAAAAGAGATCAGAGAACTGATGAAAGTATATCTTCACTGGTAGAACAAATTAATCCTCCACCGACAGGATATTCTTCATCTAACTAAGGAATAATCCCTTGGGGTTATGGCAGTGAATTGAAAAACATGCATTTTACCCTCAGTTGATGGTGAGAAGATACATTTCTTCTTTATCGGCAGGTGTGTTAAGTTTTCACTTAACCGGCGAGCATTTAATGATGTTTTAAAGAACTTTTTGGCTATAAAGCACTAGGAAACCCTCATTTCAAATTCACCCAGCATTCAAAATTTCTGTGAGCGCAAAATCGAGCAAAGGCATTCAAGGTGAATCTGAGAAGTGTTTTTCAAGCATTCAACAAACATTTGGATAAGAGGTATTTTTCATAATGGCTACTTCATCTTCTATTCCTGAATTTATTTCGAACCCTATCATTGTGGATAATGTGAAATGCCCTAGGTCCGTATTCAAAATAATTCTCAAGATTGTGAAGCAAGACGACTCTGTAGGAGCTTTTTCAAAAATACCTAAGGGTGTAGCATTTGCAGAAGACCCTAAGATTTACATATACTGTAATATAGAAGAACTAGGATCTGAGGAGTTAATGAAAATATTTAATAAGGTCATTTGTGATGAACATGGAGTTGTTAAACTCGAACATAAGATTGTGGAAACTTTAGGTTTTGTGAAGATACTGAATATCCCTCAATTTTCAGAGGAAGTAGTAAGGATTGTATTGAGTAGAGCACATGGAAAATTCTTATGGTTGGATTTTGTTTGTAAGATAACCTAACAAGCAATTAGGGCAGTTACTGGTTTACCCTCAACTGGTAATAGACTTGATAAGACAAAGAAGATTCCCAACAAAATGGTGACAAGCCTAACCGAAGCAACATCTGACAATATATCACTTAGAGTAAATGACATTAAGGACATTAATGTGAGATATATAAGTATTGTTCTTGGATACAAAGCCACATATGCTAACAGACTCAATTTTGTTTCTAGTCTGTCTATTTACAGTGCTTATGAAATGATAAACAACAATGCTAAGATAGATGTGTGTGAATGGTTAAAAGATGAACTTATTGACAACCTGAAAAAAGATCAAGGGAGACAAGAAAGGTACTTTCCACTTTGGAAACCTTCTAATATGTTTGATGTTATATTTCACCAAAGAGATCCCTGGTACAAGACACAAAGACTTTGGTTATGATATATCGATAGGCAAACAACTACAAGAAGCTTTTACCAACATGGGAACTGATAGAAATAATAACATAACAAATTACTTTAAAACTTTCCAATCTAAGATGAGAGCTAGGGAGAGGATTCTTTGGAGCATAATTGAGAAATATGACAAGCAAATCGATTTTGTCATTAAAAGAGATGAAACCTAGATGGATACAATAATCCCTAGAACTATTTGGGTTACTAAAATGGGTTATGAGGTTGATCTACATGTTCTGGAAACATATGCAGAAACACTACTTGAAGCACCAAGAGAATCATTTGAGGAAATATTTGGAAGTGCTGAAACCATAGCTAGTAAAGTATCAATGGAGAAAAATAAGAAGAGAAGAGAAAAACTCATTAGGGATGCATCTAAGAAAGCACAAGGAATCAAAGAAAATGTCATGAACCTTAGTGGCATATCGGCTAGTGAGGTTGAAGGACTTCAACTAGAGGCACATATTTTATCGATTGACACATCTTTTGATAGTGACAATGGGAAGATTGTTGAGTTAAAAAGAGTGGAAAGGAAGAGAAAACCCTCACCGGTACCCTCTCCTTCACCTAAGAAAACAAGGACATTAAGGAAGAAACAATAGGCAGTTAGGGAACCAAAGAAGAAACTCACACCTAAGAAGAAATAGACATCGGTTACCCCCACATTGAATGACTTACTGAATGAAATAATAGAGGAAGGTAATTTGTCTAATGTGAATAAATGGTATACTTCTTCAAATGATACTGACAGAAACACTATTGAAGAAATCATTGTCTTACACTTGGATATATACAAGAAAGTTTTGATAGAAGCAATTGATATGTTACCTAATGATCTCTACATTAGACTAGAAGCTAAAAGGCTATCAGTGATGGAATTAGATAAGAAATTGAAAGTTGAAGCACTCTTGGTTGTTCACCCGGTTATATCCAAGGAAGAAATAGATGAAATTATTTCTAAGGCTAACAAATCTATATTTGTTAGTGGGCACCGATAGGTAATCCTGATGGCTAGAAGAGTAAAGGAAACTACAGATGAAACAATGGACAATTGGGATATATTCTTTGTGGAGAAAGAAAAGCAAGAGGAAATGAGCAGACCTAAAAAGACATTCAAAGTGTATCAGAATGACAAGGACAAGGGTAAAGGAAAAATTGGTGGAGTTCCAAACATTAAGATTACTACAATCTTTCACCACCACCTTTGGATACTGCACCGGTACACTCAGAAGATCCACCGGTTACTGATACTGAAGGTATTACACATGATGATACTAATCCTGAGTTGGAGATACTTTTTATAATGAATGTGGATACTCAAGAGGTAAACATTGTCGTGGATAAACATAATTAAGAGGTTAAGACATATAGTGTTGATAATGACATGATTTCAGAGGAATCAGTACAAACTATTGAAACTGAGACATCAACACAAACAGAGAAACCAACAGAGACTGAAAAACCTACAAAAGACAAAGGTACTAGCACAAGGCCACCGAAGACTGAGAATCTGGCAGTAGAACTTTCAAAGAAACAAATAGAGATAGAGGTTCATGTTGAGACTGAGAAACCGGCAATCACAGAAACATTGAAACAATCTGAGAAACCTTTAAAGGTTGAGATGCAAACACAGACTGATCCACCAGAAGAAAATGCAAGCAAAATGGACACATCTGATGGAAGTAAGAGGTAATAAAAATGATTGGTCAGACATCTGGCACATCTACAAGTGAATTCAGACCTACCAATGTTATAGAGGTACTTTTGGATTCAATTAAGAATATAATGGATTGCAATACATTGGCCTATAAGGCAATTGACAACACTTTACCTATTTTTAAGTTGATTGCACCAAATTGTAAAATAGATCACATTACTGATTCTTTGGGTAAATTGGACACTTTGTTCAAATTTATTGTTGATAACGTAATAACTATTGATAAGAAGAATGAGGACACAATTAAGGAGAGAGTTGAAAAAGAGAAAAACACATTCTTTGAAGACACTATAAAGAAGTGTAAAAAATACTTAAATACATTATCGTCAGTACTTAACTCTACAATTTTGGAGTACAAGGAGCTACATAGGGAAACATGCAAACCTCACCTTTTGACAAAGGACATAGATGAGGAGATTAGAAAAACACAGAAAGAAATTGATGATATAGCAGATAATATAATTGGTTCATTGGGTTGTATATCAGTTTTTGAGCAGGAAATGGCAGTTTTTAGGAGAAGTTAGAGAAACTTGAGAAAGAGAAGGCAAGGATAAGGTCAAATGTCCAGGAACTTAAAATTAAACTTGGTCCTAAGTTGGACAATCTTATCACTCAGAGAATTGAAATATCTAAGGCATTAGTTCAAGGAGAGCGATCACCGGAAGAACACATGCATTATCTCACCGACATGATCCAACAGACTGAGGCAACTTTGAATGATAGCAAAAGGTTTATGAAGAGTCTAAATTTAATTTTGGCAAATATTTTTCAGATTGTAACCAATTGGTTATAGACTTTGAGGTGAAATTTTTGCACTCGTTTAATTATTTTTGACAGCCTTTGTCATTAATGTCAAAGGGGGAGTAGTGGAGAGAAAAATGCTTGTACATAGGAGATCACTTGCTTAGGGGGAGCACATCTTTTGGAATCTTTTTGGACTTCAATTTTTGCAAACAGTTTTTGGATTTTTCTCATGAGTGTTGCCATCAATGCCAAAGGGGGAGATTGTTGGCATTCTATACTTTTATGAGAATAGTTGATGTTGTCATTGATGGCAACCAACTAACAACCATCTGGCAACCAACTGACAAATACTAACATTGACAATAGATTTCTACATACACTGGCAGGCACTTCACCAGCATCAGTAACAATGCATACCGACACTCAGGCCGACATGGAATAAACTTTTATTTATTGTATTTTAATGTAAATATCTTCTGTAAGCCCACATGGTGTATTGTAAAAGACTCATATATGTATGAGATCTTATAGGTCATTTTATGTAAGTAGATGGATGAGAAGAATAAGGCAATTTTGTATAAGGTGATATAGTTGACAGCGAAGGTTTTGGTTATTGACTGGGCTTAAACTAGTACTGAACCTGGCATGAGAGATGTTGTTTTGAGAAGTACATTGTATTAGATTTATTAATCCATTTTTGTAGTCAGTGTGACTCTTTATTGAGCAGTGAGCTCTAGGTAGTTGGCCTCCCTGCATGTGCAGGCCCCTCATTGTATGTAGTATTTATTCATTGGCCAGTGAGTAAATATTGTGGGTCACAAATCCCACCAAGGTTTTTCCCACACTGGGTTTCCTCATTAAATATCTTGTGTTATGGTGTGTTTCTATGTTGTCTCTATTATTTTTGTTTATTGCAATAATTTCGGTTTACTAGTACACTGTTTTGGGATGCAAAGTTATTAATAAGTTTAAATATTCTGTAAACCAGTTAGACACTGATTCACCCCCCCTCTCAGTGTCTTTGGGACTGTTATTGAATCTAACATAACTTGGATCCAACATGATCCAGTAGGATCCGGTATAGTTTGGTGATTGAATTGGCTCATTCATGATACTCATGCTCATATTTGGTTAGTTGGTTTTGGTTTGATGATTGGATGATATCCTGCTTGCTTAGAAGCTTAGTTTCTGGTTCCAGTGAGGGTTTCACCAGCAAAGATTTTGATGAAGATGTTTGATGAATTGTATAAGTGGTGTTGGTGCAGCTTCTGGTGGAGTTTCAGGATGTTATTGGTGATTATGTTCGAGACTTGGCGGCTGGAGATCATTGTTGAGGCGTGTGGACCTATATTGGATCTTGGTCTAGGTTATAGAATGGATTTAATGTAACATGTGGATGGGAACTATTGGTTTATTTTTGGGATGTCTTATGTGTTAGATATTATTTTTTTGGTCTAAGGCCGACATGGTTTGTAATTATGTAATTGGTTTATTGTCTGGTGGTCAGCCTGATTGTTTATGGTCGAGAATTTGTATATATAGATGTAAGATCTTATTGTTGGCATTATTGGATGAATTTATTATGTGTTTCATTGATGTTTTGTCATTGATGTCAACACTAGTTGTTATGGTTGGTTACCGATAGACAGGTTTTGGTTACCAGTAGAAGATCTAGTGTTACCAACAGAAGAGACTATCTGTTGGACACTTCCGACATGTTTGGATATATGGATTATGTTTGGTTACATGTGGTACATGCTCCTGGAGCATGTTTTGATCAGTTGGTATTGACTTGGTAATCAGATGCTATCATACATTCTGGTAAACCCTTATCGGCATTGGTTTAAGGCTTTACCGACAAAGCTCTCACCGAGGAATCTTGACAGGATGCATAATTGGTGTTGGTGCAACTTCTAGATGGATTTCAAGTTGTTGAAGATGTTCTTTGATTGCAGATCAATTGATTGAAGACATTTTTTTGGCATGGTGGACCCAGGATAGGTCTAGTATCTATCTAGGTTATGGATCGGTATCATGATAACGTGTACTCTACATGTTATCGGGATGTTTCAAGATAATTTATGGATTTATTATTGTTGTTTTGGTCTTAAGCTGATATGACATTTCATTATAATATGGACTTATGTAATGATCTTATTGTAATATCTTTTAGGTGGCCGACCTATTTGGTTTAGGCCTTAGGGTTTGTATAAAATGATGTAAGATCTCATATTAGATCATGGCATATGTGGAATGAGAATGGAATAAGTGCTTGTGGTCTTGGAATGCAACATCATATGCGAAGGAGATTTGGTTGATCATAGGTGATCGAATTCAAATTAAGGAAGAGGTCAAAGGCCTTCGGTATTGAGCTTAACCAGGACTGTAATCAGGCATGATAGATGTTATTTCTTGCAGTTCACTCTATTGGATTGTTGTCCATTTATCTTGAGATGGTTGTAGCCTCTTTGTAGTCAGTGAAACTCTTTTGTAATGAGTAGTACGCTCTAGGTAGTGTGCCTTCCTACATGTGTTTGCCCCTCATTACATCACATACTTTCTGTAGAAGTATCATCTGACTGTGGGTAGGCTTCCCACTGTGGTTTTTCCCTTTCTAGGTTTTCTACGTACAAATCATGGTGTTATTTGGTGTGGTTTCTTTTCATTGATTATCTCTTTAATTGTTAATTTGTGTTGTTTATTGGTATCTGTTTCTACCGGTATATGTATGTGCTTTACCGGTACTTGATCTATTTACACGTTATAAAGTGGATTAAAAGTTATAATTTGTTAACAACTAATTCACCCCTCCCCCCCCCTCTTAGTTGTTCATCGGTTATCCTAACAATTGGTATCAGATCTTTGGTCCTCTTTTGCAGAAGCTTAACTACTTGAAGTAGATCCTATGGCAACTAACACTTCTAATCCACTGGCAACTATTTTCATAAGAGAAATCCCTAAGCTTGATGGAACAAATTATGGGATATGGAAAATTCAAATGGAGACTCATCTTAGATGTCTTGGCAAGGATATTTGGGAGATCACTAAGAAAGGATATACACCTTATGATCCAGCATCTAGCAATCCTGCTCCTGTAGACTTGGATAAGAATATTGAGAATGATTGCAAAGCTAGAGAAGCCCTCTTATGTGCACTCACTGATCATCAGATCATGGGATTAACTAATAAATCATCAGCTAAGGTCATGTGGGATAAATTGCAAACTCTGAATGAAGGTGATCCTACTATCAAAATTGCTAACCTTGATGGTGTAGCATCCTAAAATTGCGACACTTGCAATTTCGATCGCATTTGGGTCTTCATGATGGCGACGCAACACGGAACCTGAATGGAGACCCCGAAACTTGTTCATGACATCAAAAACTGCATTTTTCAGCACCCTGGCCTGATCCTCCTTGCACCCTGCTATCCCTGGAGGTGGAACCATGGTGCCCAGCGCCCTGGTCCCCCAGGACCATGGCGCCCAGCGCCCTGGTCCCTAGCCCTATTTTGGGCCCGGTCTCTTATGGGGCTTCGGGTCTTTATGTTTGCAAATTGGAAAATAATCTTTCCTAGTCGGCCTAAGGTCGGAAAAATCAGTCTTTTTGGCAAGTATATAAACTACGTTTCCTCTCCCATTTGAGGAGGAAGGACATATGTGTATAAGACGTGGAAGCGATATTCAAACATTCAAGCATTCAAGCAATTGATCATTCTAAGTCTCCATTCAAGGCTAAGTGTTGCATTCAAGACAAGGATTCAACCATTAAAGAGGAGATCACATACCACATACAACATACAACATACAACAACATCTACACCTTCGCATGTAAGAATACAAACATTCTTACAACAAGGTACTAGTACTTGTTTTACATTACAATCATTCACATTTACAGCATTTCTCATTTCTTGGTTAATTCCAAAACCGGGGTTTGACCTGTAGCGTCCTAAAATTGTGACACTTGCAATTTTGACTGCATTTTGGTCTTCACGATGGCGACGCAACACGAAACCTGAATGGAGACCCCGAAACTTGTCCACGACACCAAAAATTGCATTTTCTTGCACCCTGGCCTGAACCTCCTTTGCACCCTGCTGTCCCGGGAGGTGGGACCAGAGCGCCCAGTGCCCTGGTCCTTCAGGACTAGGGCGCCCAGTGCCCTGGTCCCTGGCCCTATTTTGGGCCCGGTTTCCTATGGGACTTCTGGTCTTTTTGTTTGCAAATTGGAAATTATCATTTCCTGGTCGGCCTAAGGTCGGGAAAATCAGTCTATTAACCCTAATTGGCAAGTATATAAACTACATTTTCCTCTCTCATTTGGATGGATGGGAAAAAAGGTGAAAGCGATATTTCAAACATTCGAGCATTCAAGCATTCAAGCATTTAAGCATTCCTTCAAGCAATTGATCATTCTAAGTCTCCATTCAAGACTAAGTGTTGCATTCAAGACAAGGATTCAACCATTGAAGAGGAGATCACATACTACAATATACAACATACAACAAACAACAACATCTATACCTTCGCACATAAGGATACAAACATCCTTACAACAAGGTATTAGTACTTGTTTTACATTACAATCATTTACATTTACAGCAATTTCTCATTTCTTGGTTAATTCCAAAACTGGGGTTTGACCTAAAGGCAAACCCCTAATCCCTAACCCCCCAATCATCTTCGCTTTTCTATGTGTAGGTTGCAGGTATGCGACTGAAATTGAAGATCTGGAATCCTTGTGCAGAGACGAACAAATCCCCCTTCGTTTCGCGGATTTTTCGGAGGACCGTGTGCACGCCGGGCGCCATCGTCCCGTCAACTTTTGCTCAAATTTGCAGGATAGCGCTGTATCGACATTTTACAGCTAATTCCAGGTCCACATCTTCATCCTATATCCCTATCTCAGTTTATAAGTGAATCTTTCTCAATTTCTATGCATTCCTAGCTTAATTCTCTTATCAACATTCTTTACAAAAGAGGGTAGCCTTGTTGTCTTAACCCTTGAAACTCATTTAGCATCCAATCTTGCATTGTGTGGGATTGGATCTTGTGGGTTTCAACCCCTCTTTTGAATGTAAAGTCTCCCTAAGTGAAAACCATCAACCCTAGCAACCTCCCTTCTCTCTCCTTGGAGTTAGAAGAGGGGAGAGCAACTAGGGTTCGATCGATTTTCCGCTTTACATTTTGGTGAACCTGACGTGAACATCCTTTCTGATTTTTCATGCTTAGATCTGAAAATTGGCTTCCTTGATTACATTTCCATGTTTGATCTTTTGCAAATTTTAGAGGTTGATTGCATAAAAACCCTAAAATTTTCTTTTTAGTAATTGAACTTGTGAAATGTTTAATTATTAATGCTTGTTTCAGATCTGCCCTTCTATTACAAATTATCAATTCATATTTGTGCTTTAATTCTGAAAATTAAGTGGTTAAGTGTCGAAACCCTATTTTTTAAACCCTCTTGATTCAACCTTTGTCCGACAATTTCACTGATCAAAACATCTCCAAATCAGCTGTAACTTTGGATTCTGCAATAAAATCACAATATCTTTCATCCCTAAAAATTTGGAAAAAAGTTGCGAGGACTGTGTGCACTCCGAGCGCCGTCATCCCCGACATTTTTTTCGAAATTTCGGGAGCTAGATCTTACTGTATTTTCCTGCTAAAATCCAAAATTTTGGCTGATTTTATCAATTCTAACACTTTCAAAATTACAGTCAAAGTTGGTCTTGTGATTGCTTGGATTAAGGCTTCTAATTATTTAAAAATCATTGAAATTGAAATTTTGTGTCAAAATTGTGTTCCTACTGTCCTAAATCTGAAAAGTGTGTTTGCATTCATTCGAAATTTCAGTGCTTTATTCAAATTCTTGCAATTTGTGACTTTTGAAATTAAGTGCTTAATTACAACAACTTCGATTTCCGCTTTCAAAATTGAATTTTGCGTGAAATTGAGTCAACTTTTAAATTTCAAAACTTGCATTGCTCTTAACATTCCCTCTAAAATCATAAAATTCAAAATTTCAGTTTCCCTCTCTTTTTCAAAATTCAAATTTTGCATTTTTTGACAATCTTGGTAGGGTTCAATTTTGAGATTGCAACTTTAATTTGGCCTATCTACAGATTGTAAAATCACTCAATTTTTTCAGATTAGCTCTAAAATCATCATAACTTTCATCCCTGCAAATTTCAAAAAAAGTTGCAAGGACCGTGTGCACTCCGAGCGCCACGGTCCCGGACATTTTTTTCCGAAATTTCGAGAGACTGTCGTGATTGCATTTAACAGCTTAAATCTAGAAGATTGGCTGATTTTACTGAAAATTGCTACCTCTAAATTCAAAATCTTCTCTCCCTTTCTAGTGCATAAGTTTTACAACAATAAGCCCTACTTACACTATTCCCGTTAGACGAAGCCGTAGAATTAAGTCTTTCCGAGGTTTAGCTACCGAGGAGATGGAACCTAATTTGAATAGCCTTTTTAACGAGGACATGGGTAATTCCTCTAATCCTCCTAATGATGAAGAAGCTCTCCATGAGGTTTCTGTAGAACAACTTTCAAAATTGGATAATCAATTTGACGATTTTCGACAATGGATGTCTCAAGAATACCCCGATAGTCAAGCTCTTCCTTTAATTGAGGGTCTAAAACGTATGCTTCAAAGTGATAAGAATGGAATTGATATTTTGCATGGTATTGCACACATTGTGGATTCGAATGTGATGCCTATGAAGAGTTGTGCCGAAACTTTAGGTTATACACAACCTCCCACTCAGGTCAATCATTCTATTCCTTTGACAACTTCTATTGCTAGCATACCTACCTTTACATCAAACATAATGGCTACTTCTATACAAGACATTCCCCCTGTGATCACTAGTCATGGGGGCAATCCTCCTTCTTCAATTAACCCTATTCCTTCATTTAATCCGACTTCTTCATTCATTCCTTCAATGAGTGTCCCTATTACATCTCCACAAATGAACATGGTGCAAGGGGGCAATTCATTCAACCATTCCATTCCTCCTTGTAGTGTTCCTCCCTTCCAATCCTCTCCTATGACTAACTATCATAGTGTTCTGCCACCTTACTCTTTACCTTCTTTCAATAACATAACACCTCCATCTCAATCTAACACACCTAATATGAACTCTTCAACTGAAGCGACCATTAACAATCTTGCACAAACTGTCTCTTCTTTACAGCAACAAATTGCCTCTATGAATCAATCTAAGTTTAGTGTGCCCACATTTGATGTTGTGAGGCCACTTTCTCTTGACATTGTTCGAGCTATCCCTCCTAAACATGTTGAAATCCCGCATTTGGAGCTTTATAATGGTAAAGGTGATCCTCTAACACATGTTAAGACTTTTCAAACAATATGTACTGATTTTGCTTATGACCAAAGGTTGCTTGCGAAACTGTTTACTAGAACATTAAGAGACAAGGCCCTACAATGGTATTGCTCGTTGCCTTCCTATTCTATTACTTCTTTCGAACAACTTGCAAATGCTTTCATTCAACAATTTCAAAACAATATAAGTCCTAAAGTTACTTTGATTGATTTAATGCATTGTAAACAAGGTGTTAAAGAAAAAGTGACTGATTTCATTGGTAGATATAAACATTTGTATGCTCAAATTTCTTTTCTAGTGCCTGACAATGATATTCAAAGAATCTTTATTTCTAATTTACAAAAAGATATTCGAGACAAACTTCTATTTTCTAAGTTTACTTCTTTCCAACAGTTGTGTGCAACTCTTCACAATTATCAATTGACTGTGAGTCAAATGGAACAATCACATCCTATGGCTCCAAGTGATAAGGGTGATAGCAGTCAACAACCATTTGGAAAGTTTAAACTGAACAAAGATTCCATCAAATTCAATGAAAACATCATCAACAACAATGTGAATGCAGCATCAGGTGTGCCTCCTATTTCTAAATTTTTCAAGAAAGAAAGAAAGTATACTCCTTTGAATGAATCATTGCATAGTATTATGAATAAGTTATTGGAACAAAATGTGCTTACTCTTCCTCCTATAAGGCAAATAGATCTTGCAAAGATTACTTCACCTTATTTTGATAACAAATCTTTTTGTCACTTTCATCGTCAGCCTGGGCATGATACTGAAAAATGTTTTTCTTTAAAGGGTAAAATTCAAGATTTGATTGATAATAATACTATCTCTGTTTCTAGAGTGAATGATAAAGGCAACACATCTGTAGCTCCTCCTAACCAAAATATTCAGATTTTTACTGATCCATTACCTTCCCATACCTCTAATGCGATTGAGACTAATGATTCCTCTCTCTCATCTGATGGTCTTGTGTCTATGACTCCGAATGTGATTAACTTTGTAGAGCAGCAAGAAAACCCTAAAGAACCTTCCATCACATTTGATTCTAGTGAAACTATCAGGGCACCTGATGGTCCTTTATACATAGTTGCAAAGTTAAGAATACACCTTGCCGTGGAGTGCTTATTGATCCTTCGTGCATGGTTAATGTTATTACCAAGGAATTTCTTTTTACTTTGCAATTGAATCAAGTGGTCTATGATAAAACAGATGTGATTGTGAAATTATTTGATGCATTTTCTTCTCCTGCAATTGGTTCTATTACATTACCTATTGAGGTCCATAACGAATCTCTTGATGTGAACTTTGCTATCATTCCTTCATCCAAACAATTTTGTGTGAAGCTTGGCTATCCTTGGCTATCTTCCATGAAAGCTATTGCTTCTCCTATACATAAGTGTTTGAAATTTCCCCATAATGGTGAAGTTGTTACTGTCAATCATAGTCTCTTTAAACCAACTGAAAGAACTTCTAGTGTTCCTATTGATTATTTTTGGCCTAAACAATTCCAATCTCTTCCTCCGCGAAGTGATCATCTGTTCAAATCTTATCAAAAGTGGAAAACAGATATGATCCTATCTTTAAGTGAACCTAGAACACCCAAACTTGATATTCCTATCATTGTTGAGAAGGAAGTTCTTCTTTTGAAAGATAAAACTAATGTCTTTCCTCAAGAAGATTCTCAACCCATCCCTATGGATGTGACTATGTCTATGCCTAATAAACCTTCTAAGAGTAGACCTATACCTCCTCGTCATGATGGACTTGGTCTTCTTCCTAAACCAAAAATTCCTTCTTTATATGGAGCAGTTCCTCCTCCTTCCTTTTATAGAGAGAAGAGATCTTCTTCTTCTCCTATTATCCAGCCTAAGAGACCACAACCTAAACACCCAAATGATAAGGATGAGAACATTCCTCGTTCTCAATCTTCTTCACTTCCTACTAACACTAGATGAAATCATTCTGCACGTGAACGTCAACGAAAGCGTCATCTTAGAGCTCAAGCAACTGCTTCTCAAACTTTGCAATCTCCAAAAACACCTTCAACAAGCATTATTCCATTTTCTCCTCAGCCGGAAATTGAGCCTAAATCTCCTAAACATAAGATGCATGATGGTCTTGATCCTATACAAGTTAAAGATCCTATTTTTATAAATCTTGATGATGATATAGATGAAAATGTTATTCATGATGAACATGTTACTCCTCTTGCTTCTGATAGTGAATATGAACTTGTTGATATTGATAACCATTTATCTAACGAATTTTCTAAAGCACTTATCCTAGCTCCTAGACAAGAACAACGTGGCTTGGAACATGAACATAGCCCTTGTTTGGATCTTGTGATAGCTCCATCTGTTGTGTTGGATGTTCCTCCTCTAGCCTGTTCCTTGCCTTCCTGAAACATTGATCAGCAAGATCGGGGGGTAGATGACGTGCTAGACTAGTTACATTAGCATAGCAGATTCTCTCCTCCTCTCTTTTGTTACTTCTTCTATATGTTATTCTCATTCTTCTATTTGTTGTCCTTAGTGTCGTCTACTTGAGGATGATGCAAAGCATTGAGATCTCTTTTGGTCTCTCTCATGTTGACTCAAAAGACACATGTGTTCCCTTCTTCTAGGTGACCTTCCTTGATTGGGGAATGAAGAACAATTATGCATACATACATATGATATATATACATGACTTATCATACAGCATACTGACCCCGAGGAAAGCGAAGTCACCTCGTGCTTTGTGTTTTGTGTCTATTATCCTTGGGTTTATCTCACACTTGGGGGCTAAATCTTTGTGAATAACATGCTCCTTTCCCTTCTCATTTCTTATGTGTATCACTACGTTAAAACAATCATCCCTGTTGAGGCATGTGCGATCACTTTAACGTAGGGGGGCATACACGTCGTCTATCCCTTCAGGATACTTGAAAATTTCTTGGCGAACTTAGCTTTGCCTTGAGAATTTTTGGTATTTCTCTTGCATGACTCATAGTGAGGGAACCTTACTACTGACAGTCATGGTTCTCCCTCGTGATCTTCCCTTTTACTTTGTCAATCGAAGTCGTAAGATCCTTAGTCCACTGGGGGCTTGGTGTGTCTTTCCTCCTTGACGTGGTGAAAGTCTTTCAATGTTGTTTCCTTGTACTTTACCAGAAGTATGAGCATGCATACTCCCGCTAAAGTGGGGGCTAAATGTAGCGTCCTAAAATTGCGACACTTGCAATTTCGACTGCATTTAGGTCTTCACGATGGCGACGCAACACGGAACCTGAATGGAGACCCCGAAACTTGTCCACGACACCAAAAACTCCATTTTCTTGCACTCTGGCTTGAACCTCCTTTGCACCCTGCTGTCCCGGGAGGTGGGACCAGAGCGCCTAGTGCCCTGGTCCTTCAGGACCAGGGCACCCAGCGCCCTGGTCCCTGGCCCTATTTTGGGCCCGGTTTCCTATGGGACTTCGGGTCTTTTTGTTTGCAAATTGGAAATTATCATTTCCTGGTCGGCCTAAGGTCGGGAAAATCAGTCTATTAACCCTAATTGGCAAGTATATAAACTACATTTTCCTCTCTCATTTGGATGGATGGGAAAAAAGGCGAAAGCGATATTTCAAACATTCAAGCATTCAAGCATTCCTTCAAGCAATTGATCATTCTAAGTCTCCATTCAAGGCTAAGTGTTGCATTCAAGACAAGGATTCAACCATTGAAGAGGAGATCACATACTACAATATACAACATACAACAAACAACAACATCTATACCTTCGCACATAAGGATACAAACATCCTTACAACAAGGTATTAGTACTTGTTTTACATTACAATCATTTACATTTACAACAATTTCTCATTTCTTGGTTAATTCCAAAACCGGGGTTTGACCTAAAGGCAAACCCCTAATCCCTAACCCCCCAATCATCTTCGCTTTTCTGTGTGTAGGTTGTAGGTACGCGGCTGAAATTGAAGATCTGGAATCCTTGTGCAGAGACAAACAGATCCCCCTTCGTTTCGCGAATTTTTCGGAGGATCGTGTGCACGCCGGGCGCCATCGTCCTATCAACTTTTGCTCAAATTTGTAGGACAGCGCCGTATCAACATTTTACAGCTAATTCGAGGTCCGCAGCTTCATCCTATATCCCTATCTTAGTTTATAAATGAATCTTTCTCACTTTCTATGCATTCCTAGCTTAATTCTCTTATCAACATTCTTTACAAAAGAGGGTAGCCTTGTTGTCTTAACCCTTGAAACTCATTTAGCACCTAATCTTGCATTGTGTGGGATTGGATCTTGTGGGTTTCAACCCCTCTTTTGAATGTAAAGTCTCCCTAAGTGAAAACCATCAACCCTAGCAACCTCCCTTCTCTCTCCTTGGAGTTGGAAGAGGGGAGAGCAACTAGGGTTTGATCGATTGTTTTAACATAGTGATACACATAAGAAATGAGAAGGTAAAGGAGCACGTTATTCACAAAGATTTAGCCCCCAAGTGTGAGATAAACCCAAGGATAATAGACACAAAACACAAAGCACGAGGTGACTTCGCTTTCCTCGGGGTCAGTATGCTATATGATAAGTCATGTATATATATCATATGTATGTATGCATAATTGTTCTTCATTCCCCAATCAAGGAAGGTCACCTAGAAGAAGGGAACACATGTGTCTTTTGAGTCAACATGAGAGAGACCAAAAGAGATCTCAATGCTTTGCATCGTCCTCAAGTAGACAACACTAAGGACAACAAATAGAAGAATGAGAATAACATATAGAAGAAGTAACAAAAGAGAGGAGGAGAGAATCTGCTATGCTAATGTAACTAGTCTAGCACGTCATCTACCCCCCGATCTTGCTGATCAATGTTTCAGGAAGGCAGGGAACACGCTAGAGGAGGAATATCCAACACAGCAGATGGAGCTATCACGAGATCCAAACAAGGGCTATGTTCATGTTCCAAGCCACGTTGTTCTTGTCTAGGAGCTAGGATAAGTGCTTTAGAAAATTCATTAGATAAATGGTTATCAATATCAACAAGTTCATATTCACTATCAGAAGCAAGAGGAGTAACATGTTCATCATGAATAACATTTTCATCTATATCATCATCAAGATTTATAAAAATAGGATCTTTAACTCGCACAGGATCAAGACCATCATGCATCTTATGTTTAGGAGATGTAGGCTCAATTTCCAGCTGAGGAGAAAATGGAATAATGCTTGTTGAAGGTGTTTTTGGAGATTGCAAAGTTTGAGAAGCAGCTGCTTGAGCTCTAAGATGACGCTTTCGTCGACGTTCACGTGCAGAACGATTTCGTCTAGTCTTAGTAGGAAGTGAAGAAGATTGAGGAGGAGGAATGTTCTCATCCTTATTATTTGGGTGTTTAGGTTGTGGTCTCTTAGGCTGGATAATAGGAGAAGAAGAAGGTCTCTTCTCTCTATAAAAGGAAGGAGGAGGAACTGCTCCATATAAAGGAGGAATTTTTGGTTTAGGAAGAAGACCAAGTCCATCATGATGAGGAGGTATAGGTCTACTCTTACAAGGTTTATTAGGCATAGACATAGTCACATCCATAGGGATGGGTTGAGAATCTTCTTGAGGAAAGACATTAGTTTTATCTTTCAAAGGAAGAACTTCCTTCTCAAGAATGATAGGAATATCAAGTTTGGGAGTTCGAGGTTCACTTAAAGATAGGATCATATCTGTTTTCCACTTTTGATAAGATTTGAACAGATGATCACTTCACGGAGGAAGAGATTGGAATTGTTTAGGCCAAAAATAATCAATAGGAACACTAGAAGTTCTTTCAGCTGGTTTAAAGAGACTATGATTGACAGTAACAACTTCACCATTATGGGGAAATTTCAAACACTTATGTATAGGAGAAGCAATAGCTTTCATGGAAGATAGCCAAGGATAGCCAAGCTTCACACGAAATTGTTCGGATGAAGGAATAATAGCAAAGTTCACACCAAGGGACTTGTTATGGACCTCAATAGGTAATGTAATAGAACCAATTGCAGGAGAAGAAAATGCATCAAATAATTTCACAATCACATCTGTTTTGTCATAGATCACTTGATTCAATTGCAAAGTAAAAAGAAATTCTTCAGTAATAACATTAACCATGCACGAAGGATCAATAAGCACTCCACAGCAAGGTGTATTCTTAACTTTTGCAACTATGTATAAAGGACCATCAGGTGCCCTGATAGTTTCACTAGAATCAAATGTGATGGAAGGTTCTTTAGGGTTTTCTTGCTGCTCTACAAAGTTAATCACATTCGGAGTCATAGACACAAGACCATCAGATGAGAGAGAGGAATCATTAGCCTCAATCGCATTAGAGGTATGAGAAGGTAATGGATCAGTAAAAATCTGAAGATTTTGGTTAGGAGGAGCTACAGATGTGTTGCCTTTATCATTCACTCCAGAAACAGAGATAGTATTATTATCAATCAAATCTTGAATTTTACCCTTTAAAGAAAAACATTTTTCCGTATCATGCCCAGGTTGACGATGAAATTTACAAAAAGATTTGTTATCAAAATAAGGTGAAGTAATCTTTGCAGGATCTATTTGCCTTATAGGAGGAAGAGTAAGCACATTTTGTTCCAATAACTTATTCATAATACTATGCAATGATTCATTCAAAGGAGTATACTTTCTTTCTTTCTTGAAAAATTTAGAAATAGGAGGCACACCTGATGCTGCATTCACATTGTTGTTGATGATATTTTCATTGAATTTGATGGAATCTCTGTTCGGTTTAATCTTTCCAAATGGTTGTTGACTGCTATCACCCTTATCACTCGGAGCCATAGGATGTGATTGTTCCATTTGACTCATAGTCAGTTGATAATTGTGAAGAGTTGCACACAACTGTTGGAAAGAAGTAAACTCAGAAAACAGAAGTTTGTCTCGAATATCTTTTTGTAAATTAGAAATAAAGATTCTTTGAATATCATTGTCAGGCACTGGAAAAGAAATTTGAGCATACAAATGCTTATATCTACCAATGAAATCAGTCACTTTTTCTTTAACACCTTGTTTACAATTCATTAAATCAATCAAAGTAACTTTAGGACTTATATTGTTTTGAAATTGTTGAATGAAAGAATTTGCAAGTTGTTCGAAAGAAGTAATAGAATAAGAAGGCAACGAGCAATACCATTGTAGGGCTTTGTCTCTTAATGTTCTAGTAAATAGTTTTGCAAGCAACCTTTGGTCATAAGCAAAATCAGTACATATTGTTTGAAAAGTCTTAACATGTGTTAGAGGATCACCTTTACCATTATAAAGCTCCAAATGCGGGATTTCAACATGTTTAGGAGGGATAGCTCGAACAATGTCAAGAGAAAGTGGGCTCGCAACATCAAATGTGGGCACACTAAACTTAAATTGATTCATAGAGGCAATTTGTTGCTGTAAAGAAGAGATAGTTTGTGCAAGATTGTTAATGGTCGCTTCAGTCGAAGAATTCATATTAGATGTGTTAGATTGAGATGGAGGTGTTATGTTATTGAAAGAAGGTAAAGAGTAAGGTGGTGGGACTCTATGATAATTAGTCATAGGAGATGATTGGACAGGAGGAACACTACAAGGAGGAATGGAATGGTTAAATGAATTGCCCCCTTGCATCATGTTCATTTGCAGAGATGTAATAGGAACACTCATTGAAGGGATGAATGAAGAAGTCGGGTTAAGTGAAGGAAGAGGGTTAATTGAAGAAGGGGGATTGCCCCCATGACTGGTGATCACAGGAGGAATGTCTTGTATAGAAGTAGTCATTATGTTTGATGTAAAGGTAGGTATGCTAGCAATAGAAGTTGTCAAAGGAATAGAATGATTGACTTGAGTAGGAGGTTGTGTATAACCTAAAGATTCAGCACAACTCTTCATAGGCATCACATTCGAATCCACAATGTTTGCAATACCACGCAAAATATCAATTCCATTCTTATCACTTTGAAGCATATGTTTTAGACCCTCAATTAAAGGAAGAGCTTGACTATCAGGGTATTCTTGAGACATCCATTGTCGAAAATCATCAAATTGATTATCTAATTTCGAAAGTTGTTCTACAGAAACCTCATGGAGAGCTTCTTCATCATTAGGAGGTTTAGAGGAATTACCCATGTCCTCGTTAAAAAGGCTATTCAAATTAGGTTCCATCTCCTTGGTAGTTAAACCTCGGAAAGACTTAATTCTACGGCTTCGTCTAACGGGAATAGTGTAAGTAGGGCTTATTGTTGTAAAACTCATGCACTAGAAAGAGAGAGAAGATTTTGAATTTAGAGGTAGCAATTTTCAGTAAAATCAGCTAATCTTCTGGATTTAAGCTGTTAAATGCAATCACGACAGTCTCCTGAAATTTCAGAAAAAATGTAAAGCGGAAAATCTCCCTAAGTGAAAACCATCAACCCTAGCAACCTCCCTTCTCTCTCCTTGGAGTTGGAAGTGGGAAGAGCAACTAGGGTTCGATCGATTTTCCGCTTTACATGACCTAAGGGCAAACCCCTAATCCCTAACCCCCCAATCATCCTCTCTTTTCTATGTGTAGGTTGCAGGTACGCGGATGTAATTGAAGATCTGGAACCCTTGTGCAGAGACGAACAGATCCCCCTTCGTTTTGCGGATTTTTCGGAGGACCGTGTGCACGTCGGGCGCCATCGTCCCGTCAACTTTTGCTCAAATTTGCAGGACAGCGTCGTCTCAACATTTTACTGCTAATTCCAGGTCCGTAGCTTCATCCTATATTCCTATCTCTATTTATAAGTGAATCTTTCTCACTTTTCATGCGTTCCTAGCTTAATCCTTCTATCTACATTCTTTACAAAAGAGGGTAGCCTTGTTGTCACAACCCTTGAAACTCATTTAGAATCCAATCTTGCATTGTGTGGGATTGGATCTTATGGGTTTCAACCCCTCTTTTGAATGTAAAGTCTCCCCTAAGTGAAAACCGTCAACCCTAGTGACCTCCTTTCTCTCTCCTTGGAGTGGTGGGGGGAACACTTAGGGTTCGCTCGCAATTTTCTACTTTACAGATGGTACCAGGGAAGGTATGAAAACTTGAAGATGGAAGATAATGAAAGAATTGTTGTGTTTATAGAAAAGAGTAAATGAGATTGTTATGGGAATTCAATGTTGTGGATGATTTATGAGTGAAGATGAAATAGTTTCCAAATTCTTAAGAGCCCTTCCACTGGCTTACAAGATGAAGGAAACTGAAAATAATGAGTTGAGAATAATGGCTAACTCTTCTGTTAATAGAGACAATCTGATTGGGAAATTATCTACTTTGGAGCTTGAAGAATTTGGATCTTTTGGAGCAGTAAAGTCTGAACTTGCTTTTCATGCATCATCATCATCATCTACCGGCAAAATTGATTGGAAAGTTTTATATGCCAAAGAATTGGAAGACATGAGGAAAGAAGATGAATAATTTGAGAAACTTAAAGCCTTATTTTCTAGAAGAGTACCTAAAGGTCCGACAAGAAGTAACTATGAAGGAAAATCACCTTTTAAATGTTTTTCATGTTATAAATTGGTCAGTTTGCATCTAGATATCCTGAAAGGAATGCAAGGTTTGAGGAAAGAGTTAAGAAATCATTTAAGCCTAACCAGAACAGATATAGATTCAAGAAAAGTAAACAATTCTACATAGCAAATGAGGAAGGAGTAACTGATAATTCTGGAGATGAACCGACAGAACTCTGCTAGTGGATCCGATAATGGAAAGAAATGGGTCTTCTATTCTTTAAAGTAAGATGAACTGGAACTGGCTATAAAAAATGAAGAAAAGGCCCTAGTAGAAAAATTTAAAGACAAGGATGAATGGGTAATTGATAGTGGATGCTCACATCATATGACTAGAGATAAAGGGAATTTTTTGTCCTTGTAAAAATACAATGTCGGTCAAGTCAGATTTGGAGATGAAAAAGCATGTATGATCAGAGCTAGAGGTATTATTTCTCTGCATGGTAAGCATAATACTGATAATGTCTATTATGTAGAAGGTTTAAAGCATAATCTTTTGTGTGTTGGTCAATTGGTAGACAAGGGTTTCCAGCTTCAGTTTAAAGATAGAAAATGTAAAATCATTAACAAGACTGGTTTGGAGATTGCAACAGGTATTCAGACTAGAGGTAATATCTTTCACCTGAACATTGGTAATAAGACATGTTTGATTGCTCATATTGATGAGAGTTTGTTATGGCATAAGAGGTTGTGTCATGTTAATTTTGATTGTATTGGTAAGATCAGTTCAACTAAGGTAGTTAGAGATATACCTAAGATTATGAAGCCTCATAATCTGATATGTAAGGAATGTCAATTGCAAAAGAAAGTTAGAAGTTATTTTAAGAGAATACATGATAAATCTAATGATGTACTTGATTTGATTCACACTGATTTATGTGGTCCAGAAAGGACTAGAAGCTTTCAAGGTGATAGGTATTTCATGTTGATTATTGATGACTATTCTAGGATGATGTGGGTGACTTTTCTAAAGGAGAAGTCTGAATCTTTTGAGAAATTCAAGATCTTAATAGAAAAGGTTGAAATAGATTGAAAATCAAATGTATAAGATCTAATCATGGTGGTGAGTTCACTTCTCATGAATTTAACAGTTATTGTGAAACAAATGGAATCAGGAGACAATTATCTACACCTCAGACTCCTCAGTAGAATGGAGTAGTTGAAAGAAAGAACAAAACCATTTTGGATGCAGCAAGATCTATGATGATGGAAGCCAAATTGCCTCATATCTACTAGAGAGAAGCAATGAGTACAACAGTCTACACACTCAACAAATTTCACATCAAAGGTGAAACCGGTAAGACCCCTTATGAATTATGCTTTGGACATACACCTACTATTAAATATTTCAATAAAATTGGAAATAAATGCTATATCAAAAGAGATGATTCAATTGGAAAGTTTAATCCTAGATGTGATGAAGGGATATTTCTTGGTTATTCAATTCAAAGCAAAGCATATAGATGTTATAACAAAAGATTGCAGAAAATTGTGGAAAGTGCTAATGTGAAAGTGGATGAGTGGTATAGAAATCATTCTATATCATATGAAAGGGAACTAGCAATGGAAATGATCATAACTAAACCGACAATGCCTCAACTAGTACAAGAAATTAAGACAGTTACATTGGCATAATCAGAAAATTCAACTGTGACTAATGATCAAAGAAGTGAACCTGAAGTTCAAAAGAGACCAAGGTATGTAAGATTAAATCATTCTGAAGATCAAATTATTGGAGATAGGAACAAGGGAGTTATGACAAGAAGAAAACATGCAAATGAAGAGGTATGTTTTATTTATCAAGTGGAACCGGCAATTGTTATTGAATCTTGTGAGGATAAACATTGGTTAAAGGCTATGGAAGATGAATTAGATCAAATAGAGAAAAATGAGACTTGGTCTTTAGTTCCCCAACCTAAAAATAAGAATGTTATTGGATCTAAATGGGTTTTTAGGAATAAATTGAATGAGGATGGTCAAGTTGTAAGAAACAAGGCTATATTGGTTTGTAAAGGATATTCTCAAATGGAAGGAATTGATTATGGTGAGACATTTGCACCTGTAGCTAGAATTGAAGCTGTTAGACTATTTCTTGCCTATGCATCTTATAAGAAGTATAAGGTTTATCAAATGGATGTTAAATGTGCATTTTTGAATGGATAAATTGAAGAAGAAGAAGTATACATTGAGAAACCTGGTGGATTTTCACTAACAGATGATAAAGATATGGTTTGCAGATTGAAGAAAGCTTTATATGGATTGAAACAGGCTCCTAGAGCTTGGTATGCAAGGTTGGATAAATATCTTTTGAAGCTTGGTTTTACTAGGGCAGTGTTGATAGTAATTTATATTATAAGATCACTGATAATGATATTCTAATTATTGAAGCATTTGTTGATGATATCATTTTTGGAGGAGAAGATAAATTGTGCATGGAATTTGCTAACAATATGAAGAGTGAATTTGAAATGTCCATGATTGGTGAGATCAGATTTTTCTTAGGTTTGCAAATTACTTAAACTGACAAAGGCATTTTTATCTATCAAACTAAGTATCTAAGGGAATTGTTGAAGAAGTTTGGTATGGATAATTCCAAACCGGTAAGTACTCCTATGGTGACAAGTGAGAAATTATCTATCAAGGATACTTCTACACCGGTAAATCCAACAAGGTATAAGTCTATGATTGGTGGTCTGTTATATCTAACTCAGATTAGACCGGATATTATGAATGCAGTATGTATTGTTTTAAGATATCAAAGTAATCCTAAAGAAAATCATGAATGTGCAGTAAAGAGGATATTCTGGTATTTGCAAGGAACAACAGAATATGGTTTATGGTATTCTAAAAATGATGATTTCACTTTATGTGCATAGACTGACTTAGATTGGACAGGAGATACTGATGACAAGAAGAGCACTTCTAGTGGAGCTTTCTTTCATGGAAAGAAACTGGTTTCATGGATCAGCAAAAAACAGTCATGCATTTCTTTATCTATTGCAAAAGCTGAGTATGTTGCAGCAACAACTAATTGCACTCAAGTCTTGTGGATGAAGAAAATGTTGAAGGATATTAGGGTAAATTGTAGTGAACCGATAGTTATCTACTGTGATAACTCTACAACTATTCACATGTTTAAGAATCCGGTATTTCACTCTAACACTAAGCATATATCAATAAAGTATAACTTTTTGAAGGACAAGGTAGAAGAAAAGGAAGTCAAATTGGTTTATGTGAACACTAAAGAACAGATTGCAGATATATTCACTAAACCATTGTCCAAGGAATCATTTGAGTATTTGAGAGACAAATTAGGGGTTTCTGCCCCTCCGACAAAGACTTGATTGATGCAGTTTGTCATCAGTCTGCCATGTATTATCAGAGATATTATTCATTTTGGCACTGATGAGTGGTGCTACTACTCAGGGGGAGTAATCAGCTTTGAGATTCAAAGGTTTACATTATTGCTTTGATATTTTTTTGTCAGAGTTTTGGCATTGATGTCAAAGGGGGAGAGATAGTGATGTGAAAGAAAAAGAAAAAATAAATGGAGAACTTTACAGAGATATCATTCACAGGGGGAGAGTTATTAATATTCAGGAGATTATTGGTTGTCTTCCATAGGGGGAGACTTGTTTGGAATATTTTTGGTACTTATATGTTTTTCACATCTAGTGTTGCCATCAATGCAAAAGGGGGAGATTGTTGGCATTATTGGATGAATTGATTATGTGTTGCATTGATGTTTTGTCATTGATGTCAACACTAGCTATTATGATTGGTTACCGATAGATAGGTTTTGGTTACCGGTAGAAGATCTAGTGTTACCAGCAGAAGAGACTATTTGTTGGACACTTACGACATGTTTGGATCTATGGATTATGTTTGGTTACATGTGGTACATTCTCTTGGAGCATTTTTGTTCATTTGCTATTGACTTGGTAATCAAATGTTATCATACATTTTGGTAAACCCTTACTGGAATTGGTTTAAGGCTTTATCGATAGAGCTCTCACTGAGGAATCTTGAAAGGATGCATAATTGGTGTTGGTGCAACTTCTAGATGGATTTCAAGATGTTGAAGATGTTCTTTGATCATGGTACAACTGATTGAAGACATTGCTTTGGCATGGTGGGCCCATAATAGGTCCAGTACCTATATAGGTTATGGATTGGTATCATGATAATGTGTAATCTACACATTACCGAGATGTTTCAAGATAATTTATGAATTTATTATTGTTGTTTTGGTCTTAAGCCGACATGGCATATCATTGTAATATGGACTTATGTAATGATCTTATTGTAATATCTTTTAGGTGGCCGACCTAATTGGTTTAGGCCTTAGGGTTTGTATAAAATGATGTAAGATCTCATTGTAGATCATGGCATATGTGGAATGGGAATGGAATAAGTGTTCGTGGTCTTGAAATGCAACATCATATGCGAAGGATATTTGGTTGATCATAGGTGATCAAATTCAGATTAAGGAAGAGGTCAAAGGCTTCTAGTATTGAGCTTAATCGGGACTGTAATCAGGCATGGTAGATGCTATTTCTGGAAGTTCACTCTATTGGATTATTGTCCATTTATCTTGAGATGGTTGTAGTCTTTCTATAGTCAGTGAGACTCTTTTGTAATGAGCAGTATGCTCTAGGCATTATTCCTTCCTGCATGTGCAGGCCCCTCATTGTATCACATACTTTCTGCATAAGTATCATCTGATTGTGAGTAGGCTTCCCACCATGGTTTTTCCCTTTCTAGGTTTTCCACATACAAATCATGGTGTTATGTGGTATGATTGCTTTGCATTGATTATCTCTTTAATTGTTAAGTTGTGTTGTTTACCAGTATTTGTTCCTACCAGCATCTGTATGTGCTTTACCGGTACTTAATCTGTTTAAAAGTTATTAAGTGGATTAAAAGTTATAATCTGTTAACATCTAATTCACCCCCCCCTCTCAGTTGTTCACTAGTTATCCTAACACTTATTGTAGATCATCATGGTTATTATTAGAGGTCATGGTCAAGGAATGTAATGTGCAAATAATGTAATCTCATTCAAGAAGAGGAGTTGGTCGATCATTGGAGATCGAATTGGGTTTATGTAAGAGGATTTAGTCCTCTAGAATTGAGCTTAACTGAAACTGTACTCAGACATAGGAGATGCTATCTTTGGTAGTTAAACACTTCTCCGGATTATAGTATGGACTTATATGTAGTCAATGAGGCTCCTTTTATAATGAGCAATGTGCTCTAGGTTGTTGGCCTTACTGCAAGTGTAGACACCTCAATTGTAATTCACATACTTACTGCAGAAGTATTATCTAACTATGGGTAGGCTTCCCACTGTGGTTTTTCCCTCTACCAGGTTTTCCATGTATAAATCTTAGTGTTATGTGGATGGATTTTATTCTATGATTATTATTTTTGCTTAATTGGATTAACTGCTATTCCGGTATTAATGTTTTGGGTTTCGGTATTAACTTTTAAATCACTAATGGTTCTGGTAATCTGTGACAACTAATTCACCCCCCCCCTCTCAGTTGTCTTCTGGTTAATTGAACTGTCTAACAATTGGTATCAGAGCTTTGGTCCTCTGTGCAAAAAGCTTAACCGCTTGAGGAAGATCCTATGGCAACTAATAGTTCAAGTTCATCCAGTTCTTCTGGAGCTATCTTTCAAAGGGATATTTAGAGGCTTGATGGAACAAATTATACAGTATGGAAGATTTAGATGGAGACTTATCTGAGATGTCTTGGCAAGGAGATTTGGGAGATCACATAGAATGGTGTCACACCCTATAATCCAGGATCTGGCAATCCTCCTCCGACAAACCTGGACAAGGATCTTGAGAATGATTGTAGAGAAAAAGAAGCCCTCTTGTGTGCACTTTCTGATCAACAAATAATGGGATTAACCAACAAATCATCTGGAAAGGCTATATGGGATAAGTTGGAGACTCTTAATGAAGGTGACCCTGTAGTGAAGATTGCTAAACTTGATGGTTACCGGGTGAGATATGAAAACCTGAAGATGGAAGAAAATGAAAGGATAACTACATTCATGGAAAGGGTAAATGGGATTGTTATGGGAATTCAATGTTGTGGTGGAACTCTGAGTGAAGATGAAATTGTTTCTAAAGTCTTGAGAGCCCTACCACTAGCTTAAAAAATGAAGGCTACTGCTCTCAATGAATTAATAACAATGACTAATACATCTATCAATAGAGATACTTTGGTTTGGAAACTATCTTCTTTTGAGCTTGAAGAATTCAGACCTTCTGGAGCTGTGAAGACTGAACCCTCTTTTCATGCATCTACATCTTGTTGGGTGAATATTTTGTCACTAGCATACCAATGATAAAATATATGATTCACACACAGCTATGTTGATAAATTAATCTCTCCTCTCATCAAGGGGAGGTTCCCTTTGAAATTTCCTCTAATTAAATAGAAATTAAAATTTGTGGGTTAGTTTCGGGCATATAACTTTTTTTTAGAGTCTATGTATTCTCCCTCCACTTTGTTACAATTTCCCTATCACTTTGATACTTAAGAAAATGAACAAATTAATCCAAAAAATATACCAAAATTTTATAAGGAAGAAGCATAAAGTCTTTCTTGAATATAACACTAACTTAAACTAATTATCACAATGGTAAGGAATTCAACTTGCAGCTCAGAGTATTCAAGTGTAATTCCTCAATCCTTAATACTACAAGCAATAGTAGCAATACAAAGCCTACTACTAATCACTTAACAATAGAAAATTTCCCAAATATTCAAGGAGCACAAAGTCTACTTTCACAATTCAAGAGCTCTTTTACCCACTTAACAATATCTCCGATATCAAGAAATTCAAGAACATATATAAGTAATGAACATAAGAAAATCAACTCATATAAACAATTTTTGACACAACAGAAAGTTTGAGATCAAATAAAATTGATTTCTTTATTTGCTTGATCAAATCTTCACAACAAAAGCTCAAAGTCTTAATTGAGGCAAAAATTCGACAGAGTTTTTCTTAGCATAATTAAAGATAAAAAAAATACAAATGAGGGTCCTCCTTATATATGAAAAGAGTGGAGAAAAATGTGGGCAGAGCTGACTAATTCAACTATACAATCCCACTTGACTACAACTATAGTAGAAATAAATTATACAGATGTGAGAAAACTTGCAGCATCTAACAATGCAACTACATGAAAAGAAAATATCAAAAGGGGACACTTTATTCAACTTTTTCCTCATTTGATTTTTGGAATTATTCAAACTTAGTCAGGATGGCCTCCATCTCTTCTTTGTCCAGCATCGGGGTAGAATCTTTGATCACATGAACACGGGAAATTGCATCTTCATCCTTCACATATTTCTTTCTTCCATCTTTCAGCATGGATGCAAGGACTTCAAAACTGACTTGGATCTCCAGTAACTTGTCGAATGCACTTAGTGATAAATATTGTCCCATGCAGTGATCCATTAAGGAAAGAAACTCCTACATGATGATGTCACTGGTAACAAAATTCTGATTGTCATCATATAGATAACAAGGAAGGTCAGCAATTTGGCAGAAATGAGATCAATCTCATCATCACCTTCCTTCCTTTCTCGATCCAGCTCTGCAATCATCAATCTTATTGTCTCTTTCTTGTGAGACAATAGTGACAAGATTGGGATATATTTTTCTCTTGTGGGAATCACTTTATTTTCAATGAGGATGTCTATTCTAAAGTCCTCCATTTTGCTCCAAAGGGTTATACTCTTCTCAATATTTTCAATTTCTTGAGATAATGAAGTCTTGATACTTTGCATGTAACTTTGGATTACTTCAAAATTGGCCAATAACCCAATTGTTGAACTTAGAAGATGAGACCCTTCTGATTTCAAACGTGCAATCCATTCATCCACTACTCAACCCTTGGTTCCCACCTGTTCAACTTTCTTAAGAGCTTCGGTGTCCATTAAGGAACCTATGGGCTCAATCTCTTGGGAAGATTGTGTAACTTTAAGAAGAACATTGGTCAATTGCTCACACTCCTATTTTAATTCATTCTTCTCATCCTTCTCTTAATCAAACCTTCATAACAAAGAGTTAAAAGTCATTTGAGAATCCAACTTAACACTCTCATGCATCTCTACTCCCAGTTCTACAGTTTGCATGGTATAGTCTTCAGGTTGTATATTATCTTTACTCTTATCTAACGATGGTACCATGACCTCAACATATTTCCTTTTAGTAGTCAGATCTACTAACACCCGAGAGACAGTCTTCAACTTATTTGTTCCTTTGGTCTTTAGAGGAACCAACTACTCGAAATGAAACTCATCAATTGAAATTACCTATTTCTTCCTCTTGGGTGCTACTACCTCCATCCAAGGTGGTAATTTTGGATTGGTGGGTGAAGTAGTAGCTTCTTGTTGAATATCACTTGGTATTTCAGGAGCAAACTGGCTTGAACTTGAAATGGTTGTAGATGTTGTTATTGGTATCAATACTAAAGTATCCAATGATATGCCTACTGATGTAGTAAGAGCTATTGATGCTGACACTTCTTCAATTATAGCCACAAATTGGAGAGTGGAAGGTGTAGTGGAAATAATTTTAGTACTTACCAAAGGTGGAATTTATGTTATGACCACCATAGAAGGTAAAGTCACCATTTGTTGTTCCACAAATGCTTGCTCCATAGCTTCAAGAAAATCCAACATTGAAGATTCAATGGTGGTTGAAGGAATATCATCCAAACTGGAAAAATTAGATAATGTGAAAAGTTGTTGAGCAACTTCCGACTGTGTCATGTCCAAATTTAACTCCTCATCATCAAATCCCAAATCCTCTTGATCTGAGTCAGTTTCAATAGAATGAATAATAACCTCTAGATGGGTAGGCGCCTGTGAGGTGGCAGGGACATTAATTTTACCATGATCTATTTCTTCTTGATGAGGAATTTTACCTTCTTCCGGCTCATTTTCTTTCTCAATCTATCTAGCAAGTTGTTGTTCTAATTTCTTTGTGACTGTCTTCGGCGCTACTGAAGACAATTCACCTTTTTTGGACCCTTTAATTGTGAACTTGATTTTGGGTCCTTTCCCCTTAGATTGCATTATAGGGGCCTAGGATGGTACTTGTGGATCTGCTCTACTCTTGGTTCTTGTTTCATCCGTAGTTGTCTTACCAATCGGGCCATCACTATTATCATCATCTCCAGAACTAGCAGGAAGTTGTTTCATTCTAAGATTCTTTTTCAACAACCATGCATTGGTATTTTCAGAAATGGGAGATATTCTTTGAGTGATAGACTTACTCTCCTTTTTTGACCATTGCACTGGTGGAAATGGAAAGTTGATAATCTTCTTTTCATAATAGACTGGGTCTATTATGTCATTAGTGTCTTCCATGGTCATTGGAATTTTTTCCAAATTCATATTTTCAATCTGCTCTAGGGTAAGATGACTGAAATCTATTCTTCTTATGTCTTCCTCATCTTGGAAATCCACCCACACATCCTCAAACCTGAAAACATGGTTGTAGTTTCTTTTGAGCTTATTCTTCATGTCACGAAAATCAAAATTATTTCATGCCGTGAATCTTCTCATAGTATTCCATTGCATCTCTTCCTCCATGTTCTTGGCCTTGGGGTTAGTTAAAACTGAGTACCTGCCAATAGATTCTGGGAACTTCAATCCGGTCTTATGTGCTTGTGATTTCTTTTTGTGCACATAGATCAGTTGCCGACATAACTCCATGAGGATGATCTTGTCAAAAGGATACCTTGGTAAAATGAAAGGTTCACCTTAGAAACATCCTATTTGGATGTAAGTGAATGTTGGAAACTAAAGAAAAACACATCCAAAATGAGACACCCTGTTATATGCAGCCTCTAATAATCTTTTCTTTTGCAGGATTTTATCAAACATGCACTTCCACACAACAAAGAAAGCATCATTGACTCTTCTAAAATGGCTACCTTGATTTTTGATTGTGAGTTGATCATAGTATTCCCAGACAGGTACTAACCTCTTGTCACCTTTGGTAGATAAACCTAAATATTGCTTCATAGAAGTAGCTACATATACCAGGTAAGAGGTTATATAGAATTTCAATGTCACTTTGACCTCCTTCAACTACGCACAAAGTGCATCACTGATCTGCTCACCCCAATCAATCCTAGTAGCCCCTTTCCTGATTATATTTATGTAATAGCACATCCATTTTTGAAAGTAATGAGAATCCTTGAAACCCTTCACCCGTGCCAACATGGTGACCATATCATTGTACTCCTCATTGAAGTCACTTTTATGGAAATATTTAGGCCATCGTGATGTGGTATAATTTCTAGCAGTAGAAAGGTACACTGTATTAATTACTTTCTTGCATTTTACCTCATTTTTCTCATAATACTCCTGAGCACTTTCTTGAGAAATATTGACCACTTCCTTGACTAAAGAACCTTTGAAAACACTATCCAAAGTCATGACCATATTTTGATTAGCATCCTTAACCTATCTTGTATTTGGATCGAAGTGATCTGCCACTACAAGTACAAAATCTAGATCATGAGCTGCAACTAGGAAAGAAGCATATTTATGCAACTCGAATCTAATCAAGTTTGTTAGGCGGGAAGGAGCTTTCTCAACTTGATCAATAAACTCATGTATACTAACATGACCAATTTCTATATCTTTTATCTCCTTGATGTTTGAATCTACTAAGCTCTCTTGGTACAAATTCAAGTATTTATCATACTTGTACTTCATCTTCTTTGTTGATGATTTACCCGGTGAAGATTCCAACTGACTCGAAGAAGGCTCTGATTTATCATGAGGGGTCTTGACATTTGCAAATTACTACATTCAACATTAAGGATTAGCTTCTTTGATAGTTATCATCATCACTAAAACCAATTTTTATCAAGCGAATCAAAAAATTGGACTCAGAACAAGCTTGGGAGCAAAACTGTCAAAACTAGCAGGTTGGGGAAAAAAAGTCTGACCTGCACCTTAGGAGTCAAAATTTGCACATCGGACTTTAAAGTTTGATGTGCAAGGATAAAACATCTTACTTGCATATTAGAATTAAAAGTCTGATGTGCAAGTTGAGGGAAGTCATCGGCACATCGAACTTTAAAGTCCGATGTACAAGTTGAAAAGGGTCATTAGCACATCGAACTTTAAAGTCTGATGTGCAAGTAAAAAATCATTCAAAAGACCAACACATTAGACTTTAAAGTCTGATGTGCAAGAGAAGGAAAACCAATTGACATGTCGGGTTTTAAAACCCGACATGTCAATTAGACAAACTCTTCTCACATATCGAACTTTTAAGTCCGATATGTGAGGTTTAACCCTCTTGCTAACATGTCGGGTTTTAAAACCCAACTTGTTAGCAAGAGGGTATCTCCCACATATTAGACTTTAAATTTTGATATGTAGGAGATCTTCCTTCACCTGCATGTCATGATTTGAAACCCAACATGTAGATGAAGAAAGAGGGAGAAAGAAAATATTGGGAGTAGTCGGATTTCAAAAACCTGACGTGCTCCAATTTTTAAAATGAAAACCCAAAATAAAGGGGGCAACGAAAAAGAGGAAAAGAGGGAACATTGCAAGAGAAAAAACACGAAATGGAAAACAAAATGCCTACCTCAATCTGCCATGATCGATGAAAATCCAATAAATCTACAAGATAGGTGAGCAAAAATGAAGGAAAAAAGAGGAGAGCACGCGAGATTAGCAAATGAAATGAATAAACAAAACACAAAACTTAAATAAATAAACTCAAATTAGCAATTAATGCCCTCATTAATTATTCATCGCACCATGCATATCAGACTTTAAAGTCAGACATTCAGTATTAAACCTTTTGCAAGTCCGACTTTAAAGTCTGACTTGCAAGACATTGCTATCAACTTGCACATCGGACTTTAAAGTTGGATGTGCAAGGACAAAGACCCTGCAGGTCAGAATTTAAAGTCCGATCTGCAGGAGAAGGAACACAACTATGCACATCGGACTTTAAAGTTCAATGTGCAATTCCTTCAAAAAAGAGAACCCTACAAGTCGGACTTTAAAGTCCAACCTGTAGGTAAAACTGCAAATCTAAAATAACTTAAAAACAATAAAAGTGAAAAGCGAAAAGCTAAATGAGCTAATCGACAAAGTCGATAGAGCTCTCCTGGAGGGCGTGAGGTATGAAGCAGACCAATTTCAAAGGGTTGCCTCATGATTATGGTCACGTTGAAATCAAGGACGACACATCTACACCCGGTAAGAAAGATTGGAAAGCTTTATATGCAAAGGAATTAGAATATATGAAAAGAGAAGATGATGAGTTTGAGCAACTTGAAGTACTATTTACTAGAAGAGTACCTAAAGGACTGCTAGGAAGTAAGTATGAAGGAAAAGTATCTTTTAAATGTTTTGCATGTAATAAGATTGGTCATTTTGCATCTAGATGTCCTGAAAGGAATTTGAGATTTGAAGAAAGAGTTAGAAGAACATTTAATCCTAACCCTGGATATCAGAACAAGTATAAGTACAAGAAAAATAGAGACAAATCATGCTACATAGAGGATGAGGAAGGCATTGCTAATTCAGATGATGAACTGGCAGAAGACTCTGCTAGTGGTTTCGGCAATGAGAAGGAATGGGTGTTCCTGGCTATCAAAGAGGGTGATTTGGAACTGGAAGAGAATGTACCTGAAGAGAAGGCACTTGCTGCTAAAATTAAAGACAAGGATGAATGGGTAATTAACAGATATGGATTGGAGATTGCAACTGGTACACGAACAAACATTAATATATTTCATTTGAACTTTGGTGATAAGACATGTTTGATTACATAGATTGATGAGAGTTGGCTATGGCATAAAAGGTTATGTCATGTGAATTTTGATTGCATTGTGAAGATCAGTTCAACTAAGGCAGTTAGGGATATACCTAAGATTATGAAGCCCTATAATCCGGTATGTAAATAATGTCAAAAGGGTAAACAAGTCAGAACCTCTTTTAGAAGTATACAAGAAATAAAATGATGTTCTTGATCTTATTCATACTGATTTGTGTGGCCCTGCTAGAGTTAAAAGTCTTATGTTGGCATTATGTGAACCGATATGAGGACATAATGAGTGTGAACCAGTATGAGGGCATAATGACATTGTATGTTGTCATTGATGTCAATACGATGAAGAGGTGTGAACCGACATATGCGAGAACCAGTATAACACTGTGAACTGGTATTTGTGCCAAAGTGAAGCGGTGTGCTTGTTCATGATGAACCAACATATAGTTATGGGAACCAGCATATGGAAGTATTGTATGACTACCGGTTGGTAGTCTCAACTTTTAGGGTTTCCGATTGATGTGCTTCAAGCCTATGTGGCTCAACCGATGATATTGTGTGATGAGTTAGCATTGTAAAGAAGAACAGATCATGTTGCCACACAAGCCTGTGTGCATGAAGGATCTTGCATGAGGGATATTGTTCCTATCTACCTCGAGAATGTGCGAAGTCTATAAAATGGTGATAACATGTGATGGGTTATCAACCGCCATAAAATCGGTGGAAATGGACGATGGAGAATGTCTTGAGTTTGGATCAAGATCTGTTGCATTTAATGCAGTGTGCTCAATGGTCAGGATTGAACCATTTGAATTCCTTAACCTTACAGGTTTAGGGTTTAGGGTTTATGCTACCGACCTATCTATTTTCCTATAAGGTCAATGTTGTGTCTCTTTCTGAGGTTGTTGGCAAAAGTTGTGTGTGTGTATCCAAGAGAAGGGATACATGATTCTTGCTAGACCAAAAGGAGAGAATTGATACCTGCAGAGTGTAAGTGCAGAAGGTGAAGAGGAGCTTAAGAAGATATACATTGGCATTGAGTGTTGTTACTAGATCATTGTAATACCTGTTGATCTCTAACCACCTCAACAGTTGGAAAACCCCTTAACAGGGTAGCCTTAATCGGCTTGCTGAAAATCCTTTAACAAGGTAACTCAAAGCTATTGAGTTCAGAATCCTTTAGCTATTGAGTCCTTGAAATACTCTAACAAGGTAACCTTTAATAGGGTTTAACCCTTAACCAGGTATTGTAGCCATCCCTTAACCGAGTGATCTCTAACAGGATCAGTTCCTAGCAAAACCTTTTGTAATGTCTCTAACCAAACAAGGCTCCTAACAGAATGAACTTCTAAAGAGTTCAAAAACAGCTTGTGGGTATTCATCCCCATCGTGGTTTTTTCTAGTTGGGTTTCCACGTGAAAAATATGTGTGTCATGTGTGATGCTTTTATCTTGTGATGCTTTGCTGTTGTCTGTCAAGCATATGATGGTTCTGTGTTTTATGCCTGTAAATAAAACATGTTGAACTAGCTGTTATTATGATCTGATGATAGATTACTTGTTTATGCATAAGGGTGAAATGGTAGTGTAGTCTTGAGTTGAGTGAAAAGCTAAGTGAGTAACTGGTTAATGCTTGTCTCAGACATTCTTAGCTTTACCGGGTGCACTCTGTTTCAAACCGGTGTCACTGTCTACCAGTCATTTGAAGTGTCTGTTGTCAAACTGGTTTTGGACTAAATTTTTGTTTGTACTAATTCACCCCCCCACTCTCAGTACTAGTTTGGTACCATTCGCTCATCATTAAGTTATCAATTGGTATCAGAGCATTTTCCAGGTCCTCTGTGCTATAAGCTTAAGTGCTTGAGGTAAACATCCCAGTCTAATGATGAAGAGGGAAGGTCCAAAGTTTAGCAGAGATAATTTCAGTATATGGAAAGACAGAATGAAGATATTCATCAGAAGCATGGGTGCTCAACACTGGAGCTATGTTGAGACTGTTTATGCTGCTCCTACTGATACCCTTACCGATGACCAAAAGAGAGAGATGCAGGAGAATGGGCAAGTCATGGAAGCCCTAATTAATAGTTTATCTGACATTGAGTTTATTGATGTTTAAGATAAGTTAAATCCCAAAGAAGTATGGGATACTCTTGAAAATATCTATGGCGATGATGAGCATATAAAACAGGCTAAGGAAGAAAGCCTTAGAGGGAAGTTTGAAGATATGCGGATGGTTGAAGGTGAGACCATTCAACAGTATGGAATAAGGATCAAAACCATTGTTGGAGATATCAAGAGTGCAGATGGTAAAATAGAAGATGCCACTATGGAAAGCAAAGTCCTGAGATCCCTATTGTCGATCTATGCAATAAGGGTTGCTTCTATTCAGGAGCTGAGATCAATAGACAAGACTAAGGTATCCTTAGACTCCATCATAGCAAAGTTGACAGCCTATGAGCTAAATAGTTTTGATGATAGTTTTCAAAAGACTGAATCAGCCTTTAAAGCTTCTGCTATACCATCCAAAAAAGGAAAAGAAGCTAGCACTAGTGGTGAACCAAGACAGAGCAGAGAAATGGATGATGAGGATATTTTGATGGCATTTGAAGCTCTCCTTGCCAGGAAACTTCCTAAAGGAACCGGCAAATGCAAAGGTAAGCTACCTTTGAAATTCTTTTCTTGCAACCAGATAGGACATATTGCTATAAACTATCCTAATGGTGACAACAAGGACAAACCGGAAAGGTTCAAGAAATTCAAAGGAGGAAACCGGAGAAACTATTTTGTGGCAGTTGATGAAGGTGTCACAAATGAAGAATCAGAGGATGAAGAAAATGAAGATATTGTGTTTGTTGTTGTCAAGGAAGATCTGTTAGACAAGAAGGCTCTTGTCTCCCAGTTTGATAATTCTAATGAGTGGATCATTGACAGTGGTTGTTCTCACCATATGACTGGTGACCAGAGCAAGTTTCTATCCTTGGAGGAGTATGATGGTGGTGTGGTTGCTTTGGAAATGATGCACCATGCATGGTCAAAGGCAGAGGGTCCATCTCTCTGAATGGAAAGAGTAGTGCTAACAATGTGTATTGGGTTGATGGTCTTAGACACAACCTTTTGAGTGTTGCCCAACTGAATGATAGTGACCTCACTTTGAAATTCAAGAATGGAATTTGTAGAATCAAAGGAAAGAATGGTGAATTGGTGGCCACCGGCATGTAGACCAAAGGTAACCTATTTCATTTGAATGCAAATATAAGTACATGTCTTATGGAAAAATTTGATGATAGCTGGATATGGCATAGGAGACTCTGCCATGTAAACTTTGATAACATTGTGAAAGCTAGTAAGGTCAAGGTAGTTAGAGAGTTGCTGGTGCTAAGCAAACCAGATAACACCTTCTGTAGAGAGTGTCAATTGGGGAAAATGTTTTCCTCAACCTTTAAAGGTAAATATTTCACTGCTGACAACTTGCTTGATCTTGTGCATGCTGATTTGTGTGGTCCTATGAAAACTAGAAGTGTGGAGGGTGATAGGTACTTCATGATTCTCACTGTTGACTGCTCAAGAATGATGTGGGTCAAATTCTTGAAAGAAAAGTCTGAAGCCTTTGTAAAGTTCAAAGCTTTCAGAGCTTTAGTGGAGAAGGAAAGTGGTAAAAGGATCAAGTGCCTGAGAACTGATCAAGGAGGGGAATTCACTTCCGGTGAATTCAACAAGTACTGTGAAGAACATGGCATCAAGAGGCAATTGTCTGCCCCCCATACTCCACAGCAGAATGGCCTAGCAGAAAGGAATAACTGGACTGTGGTTGAAGCAGCTAGAACCATGTTGATTCAAGGAAAGTAGCTCACACCTTTTGGAGAGAAGTGGTGAGCACTGCAGTCTACACAATGAACTGGGTACTCATCAAGAAAGGTAAGGATAAAACTCCTTATGAGTATTGGACTGGTAAGACACCTATGGTTAGCTACTTTAGAGTGTTTGGTAGCAAATGTTACATCAAGAGGAGTGAACACCAGAGAAAATTTGATGCAAAATGTGATGAGGGAATATTCTTTGGATATTCCACCAAGAGCAAAGCTCTCAAGTGTTTCAACAATAGGACTCAGAGAATTATGCAAAGCATCAATGTAAGAGCTGATGAAACCTTTGAGAAAACTGAGGAAACTGGTAGTGAACAAGTGGTAAACAAACTGGTTGCAACATTCTGGGAACCGGCTGTTAGTCAACCAAGTACCAGTAACAGTGTTCCTACTCAAGCAAATGTAGATGTTGATATTGATGGAGATGAGGATGAAGAAGAAAAGCAAGAGGAATCCATCAAGACCATTCCTCGGTATGTCAAGCTGAATCATGATCGTAATCAGATCATAGGAGATAAGGATGTAGGAATCCTTACAAGAAGAAAGGTAAGAGAAAACTCATGTATGATCTCTGAATTTGAGCCTAAATCATTTAAAGAAGCACATAAAGATGAAGACTAGATCAAAGCAATGGAAGAGGAACTTGACCAAATAGAGAAAAATGGTACATGGTCTTTGGTACCTAGATCGGAGCATAAAAATGTCATTGGTACCAAATGGGTCTTCAGAAATAAGCTGAATGAGGATGGCACAGTGATTAGAAACAAAGCCTGATTGGTATGCAAAGGATATGCTCAAGAAGAAGGAGAAGACTATGGAGAAACCTTTGCTCCTGTAGCTAGATTGGAAGGAGTTTGTATGCTTCTTGCATATGCATCTTTTAAAGGCTTCAAAGTATATCAAATGGATGTAAAATTTGCATTCCTAAATGGCGTACTTGAAGAGGAGGTGTATATAGAGCAACCAGATGGGTTTTCCCTATCTGAAGATAGTGACATGGTATGTAGGCTACATAAAGCCTTATATGGGCTAAAGCAGGCACCTAGAGCATGGTATGAATGCCTGCATTCCCATCTTGTGAAGATTGGATTTGAGAGAACAAGTGAAGATAGAAATATCTACTTGAAGTCTGAAGGAGATCAGATCCTGATCTGTGATGTATTTGTTGATGACATTATCTTTGGTGGAGATGACAAGATGAGTCATTAATTTGTAGATGAGATGAAGAAAGAGTTTGAGATGTCACTCATAGGGGAGATTAAGTTCTTCATTGGACTGCAGATCCAGCAGATGAAGGATGGAATCTTTATCACTCAGTCCAAGTATGTCAAAAAGGTGTTGAAGACCTTTGGCATGGAAGATAGCAAATTGGTTGGTACACCGATGGTGACCAGCTGTAAACTATCCAAAGAGGATGACTTTGCATTGGTTGATGAGAAGGAATATCGATCAATGATTGGTAAGTTGCATTATGTAGTGCATAGTAGACCGGTTATTGCACATGTAGTTGGCATTACTGCAAGATTCCAGAAAAGTCCAAGAGAATCCCACTTGGTTGCAGTCAAGTGGATTCTTAGGTATCTAAAAGGAACTATTGACTATGGGTTATGGTATCCATACAATAATGATTTTAACCTAAAAGTGTTCACAGATGCTGATTGGGCTGGTAATGTAGATGACCAGAAGAGCACAACTGGTGGTGCATTCTTCCTTGGTGGTAGACTGGTCGCATGGATGAGTAAAAAGCAGAGTTGTATCTCTCAGTCTACAGCAGAAGCGGAGTATGTTGTAGCTTTCATGAATTGCACTCAGACAATTTGGATGAAGCATGTATTGAATGGCTTCAAAGTTCCTATATTTGAACCGGTAAGTATATTTTGTGACAATACTTGTGCAATTAATATCTCCAAGAATCCGGTTTTACATTCTATAACCAAGCACTTTGAGCTTGAGTATCATTTCTTGAGGGAAAAGGTTCAAAACAAAGAGATTGCACTTGAGCATGTTTCTAGTAAGGAGTAGTTAGCAGACATATTAACCAAGCCTCTCCCAAAGACTACATTTACATAATTAAGAGGTGAATTAAGGGTACTGCCCCTTCAGGAGATGAGCTAAAAGCATATGCTCCACATAAGTCAGGTATTGCATTGTCAAATTTATTTTGGATTGATGTGTTGAAGGATGCTACTCCTTAGGGGGAGAAGCATAATGGAATAGGGTAGCTTGTGCCTCCACTTTGGCATTGTTGTCAAAGGGGGAGAAGATGTGAAGTGGAGAGATATCTTTGTATATTGCCATCAATTCCAAAGGGGGAGATTGTTGGCATTATGTGAACCGGTAGGAGGACATAATGAATGTGAATCAGTATGAGGACATAATGATATTGTATGTTCTCATTGATGTCAATATGATGAAGAGGTGTGAACCGACATATGTGAGAACTAGTATAACACTATGAACCGGTATTTGTGCCAAAGTGAAGTAGTGTTCTTGTTCATGATGAACTGGCATCTAGTTATGGGAATTGGCATATGGAAGTATTGTATGACTACCAGTTGGTAGTCTCAACTTTATGGTTTCTGGTTGATGTGCTTCAAGCTTGTGTGGCTCAACCGATGATATTATGTGATGAGTTAGCATTGTAAAGAAGAACAGATCGTGTTGCCACGCAAGCCTGTGTGCGTGAAGGATCTTGCATGAGGGAGATTGTTCCTATCTACCTCAGGAATGTGCGAAGTCTGTAAAATGGTGATAACATGTGATGGGTTATCAGCCATGATAAAATCGATGGAAATGGATGATGGAGAATTTCTTGAGTTTGGATCAAGATCTGATGCATTTAATGCAGTGTGCTCAACGCTTAGGATTGAACCATTTGAATTCCTTAACCTAATAGGTTTAGGGTTTAGGGTTTATGCTACTGACCTATCTGTTTTCCTATAAGGTCGATGTTATGTCTCTTTCTGAGGTTGTTGGCAAAAGTTGTGTATGTGTATCCAAGAGAAGGGATATGTGATTCTTGCTAGACCAAAAGGAGAGAAGTGATGTCTGTAGAGTGTAAGTGCAGAAGGTGAAGAGGAGCTTAAGCAGATCTGCATTGGCATTGAGTTCTATTACCAGATCATTGTAATACCTGTTGATCTCTAACAACCTCAATAGTTGGAAAAGCCCTTAACAGGGTAGCCTTAACCGGCTTGCTGAAAATCTTTTAACAGGGTAACTCAAAGCTACTGAGTTCGGAATCCTTTAGCTATTGAGTTCTTGAAATTTTCTAACAAGGTTTAACCCTTAATAGGGTATTGTAGCCATTCCTTAACTGGGTGATCTCTATCAGGATCGGTTCCTAGCAGAACCTTTTATAATGTCTCTAACCGAATAAGGCTCCTAACAGAGCGGACTTCTAAAGAGTTCAAAAATAGCTTGTGGGTATTCATCCCCATTGTGGTTTTTCCCAGTTGGGTTTCCACATGAAAAATATGTGTCATGTGTGATGCTTTTATCTTGTGATGCTTTGCTATTGTTTGTCAAGCATATGATGGTTCTTTGTTTTATGCCTATCAATAAAACATGTTGAACTAGATGTTATTATGATTTGATGATAGATTACCTATTTATGCATAAGGGTGAAATGGTAGTGTAGTCTCAAGTTGAGTGAAAAGCTAAGTGAGCAACTGGTTAATGCTTGTCTCAGACATTCTTAGCTTTACCGGTTGCACTCTGTTTCAAACTGGTGTCACTATCTGCCAGTCATTTGAAGTGTCTATTATCAAACCGATTTTGGACTAATTTTTTGTCTGTATTGATTCAGCCCCCCTCTCAGTACCGGTTTGGTACTATTCACTCATCATTAAGTTATCATATTCAAGGTGATAGATATTTCATGCTAATCATTGATGATTATTCTAGAATGATGTGGGTTACTTTTCTGAATGAAAAATCTGAATTATTTGAGAAGTTTAAGATCTTTAAGGCTAAAGTGGAAACTAAGATAGAATTGAAGATTAAATGTTTGAGGTCAGATCATGGTGGAGAATTCACATTGAGTGAGTATACTAACTTTTGTGAGAAGCATGGTATAAGAAGAAAATTTTCTGCTCCCCGGATACCTCAGTAGAATGGAGTTGTGGAAAGGAAGAAAAGAACTATCTTGGATGTTGCTAGAACAATGATGATGGAAGCTAGTCTACCTCATATCTACTGGAGAGAAGCAGTGAACACATCAGTTTATACATTCAACAGAGTACATATCAAAGGAGAAACCGGTAAGACACCTTATGAATTATGGTTTGGCAATACACCTATAGTTAAGTATTTCAGAATTTTTGCTAGTAAATGTTATATCAGGAAAGATGATATTATTCAAAAATTTGATCCTAGATGTGATGAAGGCATGGTTCTTGGTTATTCTAATGAAATCAAAGCATATAGATGTTATAACAAGAGATTGCAGAGAATTGTGGAGAATGCTAATGTCAAAGTAGATGAGCTGAACAAAAGTCCAATCAGAGTTTATGAGAAGGAACCGACAATGGAAATCATTATATCTGAACGGGTAGTACTTGAAGAATAAGGAAGAGGAATAGAAAGTAAGAAGACTCTTAGGTATGTGAGATTGAATCATTCAAAAGATTAGATCATTGGGGATAAGAGCAATGGAGTGATGACAAGAAGAAGACTGGCAACTAATGAGGTATGTTTAATTTCAACAGTTGAACTGGTATCAATAATTGAGGCATGTAAAGATGAATATTGGTTGAAAGTTATGGAAAGAGAATTAGATCTGTAGGTTAGGAAATAGGAAATCATCACAAACAAATCGAAACATTAGTCATTAGCTCAATCACAAAAGCAAATTGCAATGATCTATCCTAAACACACTATCAATAGAGACATGAAAACAAAGCATACAAAACTAGAAATTAAGCAAACCAAAGGTATGATTTGAATGCTCCTTCATGCGGCTCCATTGTTCTTCTTTCCTCTTCAAATAGTTTGGTTGTGGATTTCACCTACAAGTGCACATACATGATTGAAAGCAAGTAGGTAAGAAAATTGCTCAAAAGTACTTGAAGCGTGATTGATTAGAAATTTGATAATCTGATTAGGGGTTCAAAATACGATCAATTGGGGGGTTTTGATTGAAGAAATTCATCCAATTTATAGACAAATTGGAGAGATGAACAAATTAGCATGATAGTGATTCAAATGGAAATTCAAATCAAGAATAGCAAAATTATGACATGTCTATGACAAATTGCTATGCAAGGATTTATGACAATTTATGACAATTTATGACAAATTGCTATGCAAGGATTTATGACAAGATTTTGAAATAGAAATAGACATTTAGGAGAAATTAGAAAATTAAATTAGAAATAATGACTTGGAAATTAAGAAATTGATGAAAAATAGGTAAATTAATTAATAATTTCTCATTCATTAATTAATTTACAAAAATAGGAGGAAATTAATTAGCCAATTAAATAAACATTTAATTGTGACAAGAAGACTTAGGATAAATAAATAAATTATTTAACCTAGAGGGAAAATGTCAAACAAGATTAAATGAATAAATCATAAAACCTTGGAAGATGAATTAGAAATGCAAGGATGACAATTAGGTCTTGACAAAGGATAGTTGATATCGATTTGATCATGATTTTGAATTGATAAATGAACAGTGTTGATAAATGATTTGATTGAGATTGGTTGAAAAAAATCAATGAAAAATTGACCAAATTGACATGATTGAAAAGGACAAGGATCGATGACGAATCAATCGCAATATGACAAGATTGACAAGGACAAAGATAAACCAAAATCATGATTGAAGATTGTTGTCGACAAGACCAAATTCGAAAGCAAGATGAATGAAGAATATAGAAGAATGACTCGATTCTCACAAATGATAAAGACCAAGTGCGTGACATAGGAGAAATGTTAATGCGATGCAAAAAACCTAAAATAAGGTAATGCACAAATGTTAAAGTATGACTTCGCAAGCGTGGACCATTTTTAGGTGTCTACATTTTGCCCCTCTTTGAGACAATGCGATTTTAAGCATTGTTTCAAAGAACAATAATGAAAATGCCCTAGACAATAATAATGACATATGCATGCCCCCTCGAGGAATTGGCTGGAAAAATCTAGAAAAGAGGCCAATTGATTGATAAGAATGATAGAAAATGATACGATCGAACGGATTACCAAGACTAATGGAAGAAATGTTAGTAAGTAGAAATTAGATAGAGGACAGTTAGAGATGAAGGAAAACTTGCTTTCACTAATGCACTTTTGTAGGTGAGAACCTTTATTTTAATGTAGCAAAATAGATGCGTAGCATCATGGCATTGAAGGCCAGAGCTGAAATGCAACCCTTTTTGGAAAAGACAGACACATCGTAGACAAACAACAATCACAACAAAAAGAAAGGGATCATGAACCATCCCGGTCACTCTAAATCACTCAGTGACATCATCGAGCAACATAGGAACATGATCGAAGATAAATCAATAAAAGATAAGATGCACAAATTCAAACAAATCAAACAAACATCTTGATCTTCATTGTCAAAAGTTGAAAGTGTAGATAAGATAATCATGCTATCTGATTTTAGGACATGTGGTACCCCGTCTAAGATAGGACACAGTCTAGTTTTGAGTATACCCCACCCTGTATAAGACCCATGATAGTAGTAACAAGGACAAATGATTTTGATGCTGATTGATTGATATGACAATTGGGATCAGTTTGAATGTCTGGTTTGATTGAAAAAAAGTTCATCTGCTAACACATGATTTCATTAAAGCACAGTGTGTTGGATTGAGTGTCGTTCGATGTATGCTCAACAATCTGTCTATGCACAAAGGGGATATTTTATTGCAAAATGGTTGTTTTTTTTTTTTTTTGCGTTTCGAGTTTTACAATTTTTTTGTGTTCATTTTTCAAGACTTTATTTGATTTTTAGGGATTTTTTCAGGATATTTTTTTTTTTTTATGGATTTTTTCAGGACATTTTTTGATTTTTATGGATTTTTTTTTTTGCAAGACATTATTTGATTTTTAGGGATTTTTTCAAGACATTTTTTGATTTTTATGGATTTTTTTTTCAAGACATTTTTCAAATTTTGTTTTTTAAATTTTTTTTCAGGACATTTTTCAAGTTTTTATGATTTTTTGCCCCCAGTGTCTAGCAAGGCAAGGAATATGACAGGTGAATAAATAGGCTTTCTGAAATGTTGGTGGATAGAGGGAAGACAAAGGCCTTTTATTATGGAGACAATGTAGATGCAATTTTCAAGGGCTATTGCGTGATGGGACAAGAGACTGGATATGACAATGTAAAGCAGTGACATGGCATGAGGGACATGTCAAGAGGTTTTTGAAAAATATGTTTTGCATTTCACGTCCTTATGTTAGATCAAGATCAAGGGATAGAAAGAGTGTATGGATAGTGATAAGATATGGATAGGATAAGCAAGACCAAGAATGGATAAGTGACATGGACTAAAGGTCAGGATTGGCTAAAGGGTAGTGGCAGAAAGTTGCAATAAGCTAGGGAATATGGATGAAAGGTTGTAATAAGCAAATGGATAAAGACCAAAAGCTATGATGGACTAAAAGCTGTAAACAAGATGAATGATGCTCATGATGATCCTCAGTCTTGTCAAGATCAAAGGTGGAAAGGGAAACTGGACATGAGGGACAATAGGCTAATGGAAGGGTAATAGGACATGAAGGAGTATGACATGGTATGATAGGATAATGGAACAATGAAGGTGTAGACACTTAAAAATAATTATTTTAATTATTTTTTAATTTCTCACATAATTAATTAATTAATTATGTTAATTAAAATCCTTCTCAATATTAATTAAATATAATTAATATTGTCACTATAGAATATGATTGATTTATTTAATAAATCAATCCCTTTCTTTATTCTTCTAAAAAATCAAATCCTCACAAATCTTCCTCTTAGCTAATTAATTTCAATTAATTAGTTAACCTACATGATTCCTACAAATCATCTTCTTAATTCATCATTAACCTAATAATTTCTTCTAGAAACTCCCTAAACTCACTTAACATTATTCTTTTAGTCAAATTCTCCTACAAATATAAATCCCACCTAACATTTCCTCTAATTCCCCTCCTAATGAGTCGTTAATGGCTAATCATCATGATTAGCCACAAAGTCAACTCTTTGTCCTTTCATCCAGCCACGAGCTTTAAATACTCTTTTTCTAGATGAATGTAAGATTTTCAAAATCTCACATTCCTCCAGGTATTTCCCTCTCCCAAGAAATTTTTAATTCCTTTTTATTCTTCTAATCCCCATAATATCCGTTTTTGGAGAATTTTTAATACCTCCAATGCATCTTGTAGAGTGTGGAGATACGAAATGCCTTTTAAGGCATATTTATTGGTCCCCACACCCTCTCTTGGACCTTGTGTGACCTCACAAGTAAATCTTAGCCCTTCATCTCGAATTCATCCTAGCCATCTGTTTTCCTCTCCTCTTCCTATAAAATAGGGTTCCATCCCTTCATTCAAAAACATCTTGAAATTCAGTAAGCTTATGCTGCCCTTTTGAGCCCAGGAAATCATCTTGGCAACTTAATCATCTCATCCTTAGCATTCATCCTTATCATTTGTGCACAATATTGGAGAGCCATCCACATCCAACACTTAAAAGAGCACATCAAGTGGAGCATTATCAAGGGGTGCCTTCACTTCATCAAGCTCAATCCGAAGGAGAAGGTAAAATAGCCAGGTGAAATGGTCTTTTTATGATATTTAGCATTCTGCATGTTTATTTCGTTATGTTTTGATCAGTTTACCTTTTAAATCTATTTTATTCCCTCTTCATTTTGGCACGCCTAGTGGGACTCACGTCCCTGAGAACTAATCTTATTGTTTTTTTTAAGGTTTTTGTGAGTTGTGAGACGTAGGTTTCAGAATAGCGCGACTGCAGAAATAAAAATATATATATATCTTTTTTTCGCAGGTTCCAGAATCGTGGCTCTGCATTTCTGCGTGATAGCTCCTCCTTATTCTGTTCTGTTTCTTTCTTCTTCTTTTTTCTGTTTCTATTTCTGTTGCAGCACAACAGCTCTGTTATCTGATTTGCTATTAGATTTGTTGTCTATTCTGTTTTAGTATAATCTGTGTGAAAGTAGGAGAGTATGCTCTTGTCTATATAAACAATCAGAAATCTAGACTTTTCACTTTTCTATTGTGTTTAGCACGACTGTATGCTCTGACCACAAGAAAGTGTGAAAATAGGAGAGTATGCTCTTATCTATCTAGACAATCAGAAATCCGGACCTTTGACACTTTTCTATCTGTGTAGTGCTACTGTCTGCTTTGTTAATCTATCTGAAAATTGTAGGCGCTAACTATAGTCTGCATTTAATTTATTTATTTCTTGTTATCTCCTCTGTTTAAATATAATCTGTCTGCCCACAGGAAAGTGTGAAAGTAGGAGAGTATGCTCTTGTCTATTTGGACAATCAGAAATCTGGACTTTTGACATTTTTATTTTATTCTGTTTAGTGCGACAATTTGCTCTATTAAATCTAGGGTTTCTGTCTGCTTTGTTAAATATAGGGTTTCTATTTTGTTAAATCTAGGGTTTCTGTCTGCTTTGTTAAATATAGGGTTTCTGTTTTGTTAAATTTAGGGTTTTTGTTCTGTGAAATTTAGGGTTTTTGTTCCGTTAAATCTAAGGTTAAAATTTTTTTCTATTTTTTCGCCATATCTTCTTTATCTTGACTCCATTTCCCTTCAAACTTCACCATATTCTCTACATTGTCATTTTCCACATTTTCTTCCTTTGAGGCCTTATCTCAAAAATCCACTTTTTGAAGCCCAAAATCTCATATTTCTCTATTTTTTAGGGTTTGCCATAACTTCTTCCCTTTTCATCCAATCACCTCCAAATTTTTCCTATATTATCCATCTTCAACTTTTGCTTCTTTGTTCCTCTTGGACAAATTCTCCCATTCCTTCATCTCTCCTCCAAAATCCCCATTTTTTCACTTGCGTATCCCTCAGAAAGTGGTAAAAACCTAATCAAACCCCATTTACCCATCAAAGCTTTCTTCAAATCCACATTTGTCATTAGTAAAAAAAAATTTATTCATGTTTTTCTATTTATTCCCAAAAAATTAAAAAAATTAATATTTTTGTCATTTTGTTGATTTTTTGCAGGACGCTTGTTGAAGACTATTTTTTCCAAACTACTAATCAAGTTGTTTTGCAGGACGCTTGTTGAAGACTATTTTTTCCAAACTACTAATCAAGTTGTTTTGCAGGACGCTTTTTGAAGACTCCTTTTTTCAAACTACTAATCAAGTGGTTTTGCAGGTTGCCTAGCCGATTCAACCAAATATTGTGCATTTATTTAAATTAGGCACCTAGATATTAATTAAAATGGAATGAACCATTGTCTTATGTGTCTTTAAGAAAAGCATAAAGGTAGGAAAGTATGCTCTCATCTTATTAGATGATCAGAAATCCAGACCCTCCAACCTTTTCTTGTTTGATTATGTGTTTATCTCTAGCAGGTTTGCCCTCCCAACTTGCTCTTTGAGAAGGTAAGAGGGGAACGACCCAAGTGAGTACACCCGGACCTGGGGTTCCCAACTCACTATAATAAATAGGCCATTGAATACGAAAGGGTTAATGGTTGGGGCTATATGAGAGTTCACTCTCACATTGGGTGCTTAGTAGGATCCTAGAGATCTCAATCATGCTTGCGTGACTACTAAGTTCTTGGTGCTTTATTGGGCTATTGTTAAATTCTGTGAGAAGCAAGAATTGAGCCAAGATCTGATGTCGGTCATAGATCACATGCAACTCCAAGCAACGGATGATCGAAGATCAAAATAGCTGAATGAAGATAAATCTGATATGAGAGAAAAATAAAGATAAAGAAGAGAATTTAGAGAAGACTCTCACCGAGCTATCACTTCATTTGTGAAGGTGAGAGTATATTTCTTATTATATAGAAAAATAATAGCATATACAACCAAGAGGTGCATTAACTCCCACCTCCATAAAAAGTGGGAGGTTTTACCTACTACCCCATAAAAGGTGGGAGGTTTTTACCTACTTGGTAAATGCCAAAACATGTGGCATAACCTCCTTACATGAAAACAAAAAAGGAGTTATAAGAGGTGGCACATAAGGCCAAAAGAGGGTGAGAAACCCAACTACCCCATAACCTACTTAGGAAATGACAAAATAGTGGTTATGAGAGGTGGCACAACAAGCCAAAAGAGGGTGTGTAACTCAACTACCCATGTGAGGTGGAGAGTTATACATGTAGCTAATGTATTTCGCCACGTGTCCTCATATTAACCACACCTAATAACCTAAGAAAGCTTAATAATATATGTGTAGGAAAAATAAATACCCCCTAACATAAGGAAAATAAAAAAACCTACACTAACACCCCCCCTTAAGCGTAGCTTAGGTGGGTGAAAAGATGGGTCCCGGCAAATGAGGCCATGTTAGGTACCCATGTACATAAATATCCCCCCCAAAAGAAGAAGCCCCCCATAAGAGGAATAGACCCCCCCTAAATAGAGAGAGAAAGAATGAAGGACTAAGAAGCCCCTCTTGAAGTAGACACCTTTTGCATCCCAAGCAAAGATCACAAATGAAGGAACTTGCTTTCAGTGAAAGGTTTGGTGAAGATATCCGCAGTTTGCTTCGATGTAGAACAATACTTAAGATCAATGATGCCTTCCTGAATGAGCTCCTGAATATAGTGCATTTGTATCTCAATGTGTTTCGTCCTCTGATGATGAACTGGATTTTTTGAGATCTGTATAGCACTCTAATTATCACAAAAGATGATGGTAGGCTTTCTGACTGGAATACCAAACTCAGTAAGAATATTTTGAAGCCAAATAGCCTCAGTGGTGGCATTGACTGCCCCCCGATACTCGGCCTCTGTCGATGAAAGAGAAATTGCAGACTGCTTCTTGCTCGACCAACAAACTGGACCAAAACCAAGTGAGAAGCAATACCCAGAAGTAGACTTGCGATCCTGAGAATCACCTGCCCAATCTGAATCCGTATATCCTACCAAGTCAATATCCACACCTGCTACATACTGAATTCCATAATTGTGAGTACCCTGAATGTAGTGGAGGATCTGCTTAGCTGCTTTCCAATGCAACTCATGTGGCTCCTGCATGAATCTAGAGACCATGCCCACAGCATAAGAAATGTCGGGTCTCGTATGAGTCAAATAAATGAGGCTTCCAACAAGCTGTCAATATAAAGTGCCATCAACCAAGGGTGAAGAGCACTTAGCCTCAAGTTTGACCCCTGACAAAAATGGAGTAGGTGCAGGCTTACAATCAGCCATGTGAAATTTGGAGAGCATATCAAGTGCATACTTGGGTTGTCCAAGGAAGATTCCTGAAGATGATTGAGTGATTTCAATTCCCAAGAAGTAATGTAGAAGACCCAAGTCTGACATCAAAAATCTATCATGTAGAGCAATTTTCACTGCTTTGATGGTGGATGAGTGACTCCCTGTGAGTAACAAGTCATCAACATAGAGAACCAAAAATGTGAGAGTTTCATCCTGTTGCAGAATGTATACGTTCGGATCAGAATGGCACCGAGTGAAACCAACTGTCAGAAGGAATGAGTCCATCTTGGCATACCAAGCTCGAGGAGCCTGTTTAAGGCCATAGAGAGACTTTCAAAGTCGACACACAAGTGAAGGATCCTGAACAAACCCCTGTGGTTGCTCCATGTAGATTTCCTCTTGAAGGTCACCATGAAGAAATGCACTCTTCACATCCATCTGATGAACTTCCCAACGATGGGCTGCAGCTATAGCAAGAACAAGTCGGATGGAATTCATCTTAGCAACTGGAGCAAAAGTCTCAGAGTAATCAACCCCTGGAACTTGGGAAAAACCTTTTGCTACCAAGCGAGCCTTATACTTATCAACCGACCCATCCGCTGCAAATTTTGTTCGATAGATCCACTTGCATCGAACAAGTTTCCTTCCCTTAGGAAGAGGAACTAAATCCCATGTGTGATTCCTTTCCAAGGAATTGAACTCTTCTTGCATTGCAGCATCCCACTCAGGAACACCTGAAGCTTCTCGAAAGGACTGTGGATCAGAAGCTGAAGCAATGAAGAGATGTGGAGCTTGCTGAAATTGTGACCTTGTTCTTCTAGTATCTAATGGATCACCAAGCCAATCTCCTGTTGACTCAAATGTTTGTCGAGCCCAAAGAGGCACTGAGGCTAGAGAGTCTAGGGGAGAATCATCAACCTCTGAATGATGACTATGAGAGGAATGTGAATCCTCATCATCACTGTCACCATCTGAAGTAGAGGAAGAAGACTCCTCATCAAGATTAGGAGGATTAAGATCCTCTGAAGAACTGTCATCATAATGCAATTTCTCCAATGTGATAGTGGATGGAGAAGTGGTATGAGAAGAACTAGAAGAACTCTCCTCAAAATGAACACTCCTCTCAATGAACAACTCATGAGTAGTGGGATGGAGAAGCCTATACCCTTTGACATCATCTGGATATCCAACAAATATGCAAAACTTACTCTGCGGATCCATAGCCTTGCGTTTTTCAGCTGGAATGTGGGCCCATGCAAGAGAACCAAACACTCTAAAGTGTTTAACTGTGGGTTTTCGACCAGTCCAAGCTTGAAAGGGAGTTACCCCCTTCACAGCTTTATGAGGAACTCGATTCTGGATGTAACACGCACAGTTGATGGCCTCTGCCCAATACTGAGGTGCCAAAGACTTGGAGTGAATCATACAATTAGCCATCTCCTTCAAGGACCTATTCTTTCATTCTGCTACACCATTTTGTTGAGGACTGTATGGAACTGTGTGCTGCATGTTGATACCTTCTGAAGCACAAAACTGTTCAAACTGATTATTAACATATTCACCCCCATTATCTGTACGCAGAATCTTGATGAACTTCCCAGATTGCTTCTCTGCAAAAGCTTTGAAATCTAGAAAATTTTCAAAGACTTCATACTTTTGTTTGAGAAAGTAAACCCATGTATATCTAGAAAAGTCATCAATAAATGTCAAGACATATCTAGCCTTGCTGAAAGATGGTTGTGGAAATGGTCCTGCCAAGTCACTATGTACCAACTCCAATATTTGTGTAGCTCTCCAAGCTTTACCTTTATCATACTTCTCCTTTGGATGCTTACCAAAAATGCACCCCTAGCAAACTCCATCAGAAAATTGAATAGAAGGCAACCCTGAAACCATTTCTTGTTGACTGAGTTGTTGCAAGTAACGGTAGTTTAAGTGGCCAAACCGTTGATGCCACAAACAACTCACCTCATCTACATGAGTGAGTAAAACTGTCGAAGGAGAGTCAGGAACAAAGTGAGAAAACTGATATAATCTAGAATGATGATCTGCTTTTCCCACAGCAACAGTAGACCCATTATGCATTTCGCTGATTACCACTGCATCTGATGTGAACTCAACTCGCTTGCCAGAACCAGTGTGAGTGATTTGATAAACAGATAGGAGATTAGTTGATAAAGATGGAACACAAAGGACATCTTGAAATGTTCCTTCACCCACATCAACAGACCCTCTCCCATGCACTTCAACAGGAGTGTCATCACCCATTAGGATGGAAGGCATAGAACATGGCTCTAAAGATGTGGAATCATCTTCTGAAGAAGCCATGTGGTGTGAAGCACCTAAGTCAATTATCCAAGAATTTGGTTGTGAAGCAATAGCAACTAGGGCCTTACCCTTTCCTTTCCCCTTACTCTTATCTATGTCCTTAGAAGATCCTTCTGATGAACTTTGTTTGACTGAATCAGGAACCTTGATATTATTCTTTTCAAGAAGATTTGAAAGGTGATCAATTTGTTTCCTTAAACACTTATGTTCATCATGACCAGGCCTCTTACAATAAGAACACTTGACCTTCTCCTTCTTAGGTTGTTCACCTTTTGATAAAGAGGTCTCATTGTCTGCTTTTGAAGTAGCAGATTTCTGATCTTTCTTCTTCTCTCCTTGGTTCTTTTGTTTCTTATCTTGCTTACTAGACCCTTTATGTTCTTTTGTGCCTTGATTTACAACTAAGGCATGTGACTTAGAGGGCTTTATTGTACCCATTTGAACCAATTTGTCCTGCTCCCTAGTGAGTTCTGTAGCAAAATCATCTAAAGAAGGCATTTTGAATGTGGTACCTAGGGCACATTTGGTAGCATAGAATGTAGAAACAAACACTGAATAGTTAGGACCAAGCTTAGAAAGAATACTCAAGATCAGTTGCTTATCATCTTTCTTAGTTCCACACTGTTCCAACTGCAATCTTATAGACTTAAGTTTAGTGAAGAAGTCTTGTATAGTATCAAAATTGGTTGGTTCAACCCTATGAGTTCATTCTCCAATTGATGACCTCTTAGTTCATCTTGCTTACCAAAGAGGTTTCCCAAAGTAGTCCATACTGCATTTGGTGTAGTAGCAGATTCAAAGTGAAAAAGAAGGTCATGAGAGACTGACATGCATAATGTACCAAAAGCTTCATCACATTTATTAAACCATTTAATCTTTTCTGCAGCATCTTGAGGTTCAGTTTCAAGTCCCATAGTAACACGATGATATCCATGTCTTTTCAGATATATTATCATCTTAGATTTCCATTCAAAGTAATTATATGGTGTTAAAAGTGGAACTGTAGATGCATCCATGATAGCAGAAAAGAAGATTGCAAAGAGTCAAGAAGAGTGCAAGAAAGAAGACACAAGAGACACCCCCCCTTTTCACTAGTCTTTGAAATCACCCCCCCCAAATATTACGAGGTTGGCACTTTATAATTAGTGCATTTACAAGGCTTTTATCAGATTACAATGCTTTCTAAGGCTTTAATGGCCAAAATAGAAAGTTTAAATACATATAAATTTAACACAAAATCTGAAAAAAATTAGCCTTATTGCTGCTCAATGTATCTTAATACCTTTCCAACAACTATTCGTTTCTGTAAAATAGAGTTGTGAGAAGAAAGATATGATCTATAGAAGGGAAAAAAACATGCAGCTGATTCAACCTGCAATATCTAAAAAAGAAGGGTAGAATATTTCAATAAGACCTACAATTATGAAGAGTTCTCATTTCTAGCTTTCCCTCAAGTACTCATTTGCAAAAAACTGACACCCGAGGCAAAAGTTATGCAACTTTTAAGAAAGGTTGCTGAATTTCCCTGATAGAAAAATGACTTAAGCCTTGTTGAAACTCGATTTCTGCAAAGATTATTAATTTTCTAGAAAAACCCTCCAAAACCCAGAAGTTTTTCGATGCTGGAAACAAAACCCAGAAATATTTTTTTCTGAAAATAAACAGAGATTAGAACACTAGGGCCGAAATGAAAACAGCTCTAGTAAAATATTTCACTTTGATTTTTTTTACTGTGTTCTCCAAACTCTGAATTTGGTGAAATAAAATTCACTTATGATTTTCACAAGCCTTCTGGACACTCTGGAAATGCTAAAGAAGCCTCCAATATTACCAAAAATGCTGCAATCACCCAGATCTCAAAGAACACATATATAAAACCAGATTTAACTAGAAGCTTATTTTCTTTTAAACTGTTCTGATTCTCTAGATCACACGAAAATGCAGGAGAAGAGCATACTTGGTTTTTAAGAAAAATATTAGCTATCTAACAATCTCAAATATCTCAAATAAATTAGAAAAGAAATGAGCTATACCAGACAACACGACTCTGATACCATGTTAAATTCTGTGAGAAGCAAGAATTGAGCCAGGATCTGATGTCGGTCATAGATCACATGCAACTCCAAGCAACGGATGATCGAAGATCAAAATAGCTGAATGAAGATAAATCTGATATGAGAGAAAAATAGAGATAAAGAAGAGAATTTAGAGAAGACTCTCACCGAGCTATCACTTCACTTGTGAAGGTGAGAGTATATTGCTTATTATATAGAAAAATAATAGCATATACAACCAAGAGGTGCATTAACTCCCACCTCCATAAAAAGTGGGAGGTTTTACCTACTACCCCATAAAAGGTGGGAGGTTTTTACCTACTTGGTAAATGCCAAAACATGTGGCATAACCTCCTTACATGAAAACAAAAAAGGAGTTATAAGAGGTGGCATATAAGGCCAAAAGAGGGTGAGAAACCCAACTACCCCATAACCTACTTAGGAAATGACAAAATAGTGGTTATGAGAGGTGGCACAACAAGCCAAAAGAGGGTGTGTAACTCAACTACCCATGTGAGGTGGAGAGTTACACATGTAGCTAATGTATTTTGCCACGTGCCCTCATATTAACCACACCTAATAACCTAAGCAAGCTTAATAATATGTGTAGGAAAAATAAATACCCCCTAACATAAGGAAAATAAAAAAACCTACACTAACAGCTATAGACCTCAATTGCGCTTGCGCAACTTCGAAGGGTAGCTCCTAATAGGAAGACTTACTAAACACCTTGTTCATAGTGGCCAAAAACCCTCTAGTCATTGGTGTAGGAGGTCGGACCTCTGAAGCGGCCCATATTCTTATGGCCCTTAGTAGAGACACAAAGTTTTCCATGAGGAGTTTTCATGGGAATTGATGTTTGGCTGCCCCGAGAAGTGAGTGTCGTGGAGGGGAGCCAGTGGGGTCAAGCATCTAAGTGTCCGCTCTGGGTAAGCGTAGATGGGAAACCAATTGGGATTCAATGACTATTGTCCTTGCCAGCCTTAAGAATGTTGTATATGAGCATGAGTGTCTTTGAGATAATATGCATTTAATCATTGTGTTTTCTTTGTTTGATACATACTTGCCAAGAGTAGACTAAAAACACATCACTATCCCCAAAAAACTTTGCAAAAATATTTGTCAAGACACAAACAAATTGGTGTAGGGGCACAAGACTAAAATTAATCATTTCTTCTTCAATGAATTTCATGTTTTGTTTCAAGGTGTTGTAAGGGACCTTAGAATCCCATTTTCATATTTATTTTGGATAATAAGTCCTCATAGTCCATTTTTGTAAGGCCTAGAGGCCTAGGGTGCTTTATAAACACTATGGTCAACTATGGTCAAAAGGACTTAAGATGTGCGGATTTAGTGATTCAAGTGTATTTTGGTCTAATTAGGTCCAAAATAATATGTTTAGGCTCCTAGGTCTATGTTTGAAGATAGTTTGTTGGTAAAATACAAAATTGTCAAAAAATTGACAAATGTTGTCAATATTGGTGAACAACTTTTTGAAAAGTTGTTAAAATCAGTTCCTAACATTCACAACCACCTGATTTCGGTTGGAACATGTTGGGATGGCTATATTATGCCTCAACAAACCAATTTGGAGGTTGGTTGAAGAATGATGTGAAAGTTGATAATTTGAAGCAATAAAAATTCTGTATTTTCCTACAAATTTGCTGCTATTTTGGTTGGTACGGGATTGTACGATCTGAAAACTGAAAAATTATTTCATGATGAGTTAGAGGGGTGAAATACCTTTCATTTGAGTCCAACTAGAGCATTTTAAGTGGAGAAATAAGCGAGATATTGAAGTTTTAGTGAAGACAGCCTGTGAAAGGGCATAAACCTAGGGTGTCACATTTCTTTTCCCTTTTCTTCCATTTTAATCATGAAAAGAATCTAAAACTTGGTTGGATGGAATATTTGGGACTTTATTTTAATATTTTCTTTGTTTCAAACCTGGAGTAAGTGTTTGGAAAGAGCAGAAATTAAAAGAAGCCGGACATCTCTATGTGGCTGGCAATGCAAAAGTAGTAAAAAGACACAAAAAAACCCCATAACTATTGGTGAATTGTTAACCAGTGTATAAAACCTTGGAATTGGTATTATTTTGGATTCCCATAAATGCTCAAAGTCATACTTTTCTAATATGGTGTGTAAAAATGGTACTTCCTTCATTAAGTGCTTGAATTAGTCCTTGTTGTCATCATTGAGGGTTTGGTAGAAATGTGGTTTGTTGAAGCCTTCAAGCCCTTTCCTTTTGGAAAAAGTGCTGCCCAGGGGAGTGTATTTGATGTGTGCAATAAAATCTAGGTGTCCTTTAGAGATTTTGTGTTGTAAGCCAAAAAGTTGTTTTTGGAGACTAGTGGGCCTAGAGAGCCAAATTGGGCTTGGATACCTTGGGGACTTGGAGGAGAAAACCAGAGGGTGGATTTGGATATTTTATGATCCATTAGACCTATCAAACCTGTACAAGGCTTTGGGAAACATATAAACCTTACTTGGAGGGGAGTGAGCCATTTGAGCACTTTTTGAGCATTTTGCCTGTGGGGTTGTTAATCCATTAATGGTGACTTTTGTGAAATGTCTCAATGGGGGGTTATGGGGAAGGAAAAATATGTGTTGAGATTTTATATTTGTTCTTGTAAGGTGTGAGGTCTGGTTGGGAGAACCTCTTTTCCCAAAGGGGTAGTGTTGCCTATTGAGCAAGTGAGCAATTTGGGTTTTTCCAAGTTGTGTAGACCATACCTCTACATCACAAATTGTCCAAGTTATTACCCACACCAATTTCAAAATTGCGTCAAAACTCTATCCGTCCCATTTTTCATAAGCCTAAGAGAGAAGCTAAGAGTTTATCCTCTATGTCGACATTCAAGTTTATCCCTTGAAACACCTACTATCATCCAAATCAGGGTGGTCATATCTCTTCATACAACTTGCCATTTAAATAGATCCTTCATGTTCATGCCAAAGACAACCTAGTCATCAAGTTTTCTTCTAAACCATCACTACCATATCTTCTTCATCAATCATCCTCAAATTTCTTAAGTCCTTTCATCACAAATATCTTAAGTCCTTTCATCCTCAAATTTCTTAAGTCCTTTCATCACAAATTTCTTAAGTCCTTTCACTCTCAAATTTCTTAAGTCCTTTCATTCTCAAATTTCTTAAGTCCTTTCATCACAAATTTCTTAAGTCCTTTCATTCTCAAATTTCTTAAGTCCTTTCATCACAAGTTTCTAAAATCTTTCCATCACAAATTTTCTAAGTCATTTCATCACATTTTTCCTAAGTCTTTTCATCACAAATATCGTGTATGGTCGCAACTCGATCCCAAAAGAAAAAGATGGTTGATCAACAATATGACATGCCAGACATTGGTGTCCTATATGAAGATCCCATGCAAGATCATACACAAAGTGGGAAACCAAGCGATCAAGATCAAAGCCAAAATCTTGACATGGTTAACCAAGATGAACTTTGTCCGGAAGTGCAAACTTTCCTAGCGGATTCTTATAACCAAGAGATGATAGAAAAGTTTATTAAACATAATCCTACTGCACTTCTAAAAACTCTTCTTGAACATGGAGCTCAACTTCCACCTAAATTTAATAGATCCGCTCTTGTCCAACAACCACAAGGAGACCTCGCTCTCACACAAAGTGCTGCACCTACTATTCAAACTCAATCAATTGCAGCCCCATCAATCATCCAAGCCCAATCAATACCACCCGCGACACCTCCCACCACGATCTCCATCCCGCCTTCTTCCTCCTTACCATCCATACCACTATCAAATCCAATCTCATCCATTCTCCAACAAACTTCTATACCACCTCCTTCTATTCAACCACATATTTATATTCCACAAACTTCCCTTTCTCCCAACAATGTCGCAAATTTTATCTAGACCGCATTCAATCTCGTCACAACAGTTGGCAAATCACAACCAACTATCACACAAACCCCAGCAACATCGATCATCACATCCCACATTCCCACTTCCTCATCATATCAATATATTGGTGGTGGTGCACCTTCTTTAGTTCATCCAATGCTTGGGGCAGATACAATTCATCAATATCAAAGTCCACAACAAGACCTCATCAAGGAAATTCAAGACATGAAGAATATCATCAAAAACATGAAAGAAAATACTAATAAAAGGAAAGCTTACTCATTCGAAGAGTTTTGCACTTGTCCTTATGACCCATCTATATCAGTTGCACCGTATCCCCCGGGATTTGAGATCCCTAAATTCACCAAGTATGAAGGCAAAGGAGACCCCCGCGACCATGTCTGCAAATTCCACATCTTATGCCAAGAAGTCTCCTATAGTGACCTTTATCTTCGCAGACTCTTTCCCAAGAGTCTCACGAGAGATTCCCTAGCATGGTTCTCATCTTTACCATGAGGTTCCATTGTCTCTTTTCCAGACTTGGCAAAAAAATTTGTGGTCCACTATGCATACAACATGGGTAATGATGTTTCTATGATGGACCTATGTAATACAAAACAAAGGCCTGGAGAAACCTTCACCAATTTCCTATAAAGATGGCGACATCTTATCAAAAAATTCCAGTGGGACATGCTAGAACAACATCAAATTGAACTATTTCAAAAGAACTTGGTGCCTAAACTTTCAAGACCTTTAATATCTCAATGTATCAAATCCTTCCAAAAATTGACCGATAAGGGCCTCGCCCTCGAACGTGTCTTGTTGGAGGAAGGAACCTTGAAACTTTACCAGAAGTCATCACAAAGTTCTTCCTCTTATCATAACGACAAGCCAAAATTCTGGGCTAAAAATAAAAACATAGTCAATGATGGTGTAATTGATGTGAAGCGGGTCCAAACCGTGGCCACTCCCCCAAAATCCACCACCAATATTCATCAATTCAACAATCAAAATAATTCAAGTCAATCTAAAAAATCTCACAACAATGTCTCAATCCAAGGACGACCACCCCGATCGGATAACAGGACTCCAAGAGATTTCACTCCTCTTGCTGAGCCTATTGAAGTGGTGTTTCAAAAAATTGTCCAAGCAGGTATAGTGGTTTTTCCAATCACTCACCCATTTGATCCCAATCAACCTAAACCAAGATGGTATAATGAAAATGAGTATTGTGAATACCATCGTATCAAGGGACATGATACACGAAAGTGTATGAAACTGAAGATCTACATACAAGATCTCATTGATAGAGGTGAGATTGAGGTAGCAAATGCAAAACCTGGTAATAACAATGACAAACTCAAAATGTACCAAGAACCCTTCCCAAAGCATGATAAAGGAAAAGGCTCATCATCTAACGTAATGGATTATGACTATGCTAATCATGTAACCGGTTTTGATTTTTTAATAAGTCGCATTGAACCTGCAGACAATCATGTCAATGTCATAACCATCCAAGGAGTTAATCCTCCTTCTTCCCAAAGCAGACCAAACCCGGCTAGAATAGTCATTCAAGGTGCCACGCCTTCCACCTCCCATTTCCAGAATGACTGTAATGCAACTACACGCCGAGGAAGAGTCACCATCCAAGGAGTTCCTCCCCCACCAAACCCTCCACCCATGTCTTCCACCCACTGATATGACCTCCTTGATCAACTTGGGAAGACACCCGCGCAGATCTCCATTTTGGAACTTCTCAAGACTTCTCTAGTCCATAAATAAATTTTGGAACAAGCCCTTCTCCAATCACGCGTTCCTGATAACATCAATGCCACCCAATTTCAAACCCTCATTGGAAACCTTGTTGCCCAGCAACACATTGTATTTAACTCCAAAGATGCTCCCGCAGATGAGGACCATAATAAACCTTTTCACATCGAAGCTCTCATCCACAAGCACAAGGTCAAACGAATCCTGATAGACGGTGGATCCGGGCTTAATCTGTGTACATACAAATTGATAAAACAATTGGGACTTTCTGAGGATCTGATAGACACATCAGGAAGGATCACAATAAAGGCATATGATGATGCAGAAAGAATTTCAAAGGGCGTGATCACCTTACCTCTTCAAGTGGGCCCCATTACAATTGAAACCCCTTGCCAAGTACTAGATCTTGATCTCCCCTACAACATTCTCCTCGGGAGGCCATGGATTCATTCCTTGCAGGCCGTACCCTCCACCTATCACCAATGCATCAAATTCCCCTATAATGGAAGAGTGATCACTATCAAAGGTGATCCCCAACCTTTTCAATATTGCAAACTATTAGAGGGGAAGCATCTGTATCATTGCCCACTAAATAGACCTTCGCCAACGCTTCCATCTGACACATCAAATGTTGCTTCCACATCATCCCAACCAAATAATCAAATCAAGATCTTGGATAATGGTTGTGGAGAATACAAATTGGAGGACGTCTTATTAATAGGAAACCTCCCTCTCTCTCCTAAGTCATTTGGTAAACCAAAAGAGCTAAAAAAAGACCCGAAACCAATCATGCAATGCCGAAGCACCACCTTCCAGTAATGGGGCCCACTTGATAACGAGAACCTCGAAGCAGATATCTCTTCATGGTTGTACCGGGAAGAGGACGATGATCCAACAAGAATATCCAAAGAAATGTATCCAAAAGCATTTGCCATAGTTGAAAAAATGAGTTACAAAGGACACGGTCTGGGACCAGAGGAGAAAGGAAGAAAAACACCCATAAATCCTATCTCCTATAGATACAACAGAGGCTTGGGGTACACCCCAGTGCCTAAGATTACTATCGCCGGTGCCCCTTCTAGTCCTTCTTTGGATATCAAAAGTGCTAACAAAGAGGAATTCCATGAAATGCCTTATGAATATGAGAAAGATACCTTCTTCGATGCTTACATCAATACCATCACCCCCGTAACCCCTCCCACTTCACATGAGCTACATCTTGTCCATCCTAAACTCATTGACTGGGGCCAACAAGACAAACCCAATTTACATATCTGCATCGACGATAATGCTCTCATTGCTCTCCTAACAAAGCAAAATATGGAAGATGGTAATAGAATTGAGGGTATTCAACTACACGAAAAGGGATACTTTGGTAGTCAAGTCAATGCCCTTATCCACAAAAAAGATAATAAGAGAAAAAGATATGATTTCCTAGGTGAAAACCTCCCTGAGGCACCTTTGGATGAACAAGAAATAAAAACAAAGGGCATATCTGAAAGTGAAAACCTGGAAAAAGCACTTGATGATGAGGGATTTGACCTCCCTACCATTGGTTATCTTCCATAGGACAAATCAAATTTGTTGATAGAAGAAACAAACAACATCAACATAGGCACTGAAGTCATTCCCAAAAATGTGCTCATTGCCAAATCCCTCACCGAAATTGAGAAACAAGACTTCATCAACTTCCTTACAGAGGTTAAAATCAATTTTGCATGGTCCTATTTCGATATGCCAGGGTTGGGTCCTGCCTTGGTAGTTCACAATCTCGTCGTCCGCCCAGATGCAAAACCTGTAAAACAAAAACTCTGCAAAATGCACTCGCATATTGCTCTCTTGGTCAAGGCAGAACTTCAAAAGTTGTTAGACGCAGAATTTATCAAACCCATAGACTACGCTGAATGGGTCTCCAACATTGTGCCTGTCGGCAAACCTGCTGGGGGCATCCGCATTTGCACAGATTTTTGAGATCTAAATATAGCTTGTCCTAAAGATGATTTCCCGCTTCCAAACATAGATATGATTGTGGATCTTACAGTAGGACATGAAATGCTATCGCTAATGGATGGGTTTTCTGGATACAACCAAATCAGGATAGCAGATGAGGATCAGCATAAAACCGCATTCACAACACCATGGGGTACTTTCTATTACTGGGTCATGCCTTTTGGCCTTAAAAATGCTAGAGCTACATATCAATGGGCAATGACAACAATTTTTCATGACCTCTTGCACAAAATTATGGAGGACTATGTGGATGATCTGTTAGGCAAATCCAAGACAAGACAAGAGCACATCCCTTTTCTAAAACAGATCGTTGAAAGATTGGAAAAATACAAGTTGTGCCTAAATCCTAAAAAGTGTGTGTTTGTCGTCACATCAGGAAAACTACTAGGATTCATTGTTTCCCGCAAAGGCATTGAAGTTGATCCCACAAAAGTAAAAGCTATTATGGAAATACCTTCGCCAAAAACTCTCAGACAACTACACAGTCTCCAGGGAAAACTCCAATCTATCAGGCGTTTCATTTCACAGCTAGCCGACAAGTGCCATCCATTTGCACATTTGTTACGTAAAGACACAAAATTCAAATGGGATTGCCTCTGTCAAAAGGCCTTTGAAAAATTAAAAGAATATCTAGCATCACCTCCAGTTTTGATGCCACCTACCCCTGGAAAACCCCTCATTTTGTACATATGTGCTACTACAGTGGCATTGCCGGCATTGCTAGCGCAAACAGATAATCAAGGGAAGGAACACGCCATTTACTACATCAGTCAGACGCTAGTAGGATATGAACTCAACTACACCCCCATTGAAAGAGCATGTTTGGCATTAGTATTCAGCACACAAAAACTACGACACTATATGCTAAACAACAAGACAAAATTAATTGCTAAAATTGATCCACTTAAATATCTCCTATCAAAAGATGCTCTCATGGGCAGAACGGCTAAATGGGTCATGCTCTTAAGTGAGTTTGACATTGAATATGTGGAAAGAAAGGCAATCAAGGGACAAGTCATTGTAGATCAACTGGCTGAAGCTCCACTTCTAGGCGACCATCCTCTTCTCACAAAATTACCAGATGAGTTCATTATGACTATTACCACATCCTCCATATGGAAATTGTATTTTGATGGCTCCTACACTCAAAATGGATCAGGGGTAGGAATATTATTGGTCACACCTCAAGGAGATGGCATCCCCAAATCATACAAGATATCCTTTGCATGTACTAATAACATAGCAGAATACGAGGCCCTCATCACAGGTTTACGCTTGGCTATCCATTGGAAAATAAAGGAATTACAAGTCTATGGCGATTCCCAGCCCGTCATAAAACAAGTCAATGATGAATACTAGACAAAAGATGATAAACTCCTTCCCTACCATACCATGGTTGAAGATCTTAAGCAACATTTCATAGCAATCAAGTTTGATCAAATCCCACGAACAAATAATAGGGTTGCAGATGCAATGGCCACCATTGGCTCCCTCCTTCAAATGCCAGCACATAGTCAGAAGTGCGAGTTCTTGGTCGAGCAATTGTTTATACCAGCATACGACCTACCAAAATCTAAAATGGTGTGTGTTCTCATTGGTCCAGAGTCCCCTTGGTACCAAGAAACCTTCGCTTTCCTCAAAGACAACACCATTCCCCCACATCTCACCAAAACCCAACAACAAACTTTCATTCGCCGATGTGCCCGTTACACCATCCTTGCAGACACCTTGTTCAGAAGGCATTTTGATGGTTCCCTCCTAAGGTGTTTAGATAAACAAGAAGCCGAATGGGCATTACGTGAAGTACGTGAGGGCATCTGTGGGGCACATTCAAGTGGACTCACATTGGCTAAAAAACTTTTGCGAATAGGATACTATTGGCCTAAAATGGAAGAAGATGCATACAACTATGTGAAGAAATGCATCCCTTGCCAGCAACATGGTGACAAGATTCATGCACCATCACAAGAATTGTAGCCATTCATTACACCATGGCTCTTCTCGCAGTGGGGGCTCGATCTCATTGGGAAAATCCATCCTTCATCTTCCAACGGACATAAATTCATTATCACCGCCACCGAATACTTCACCAAGTGGGTAGAGGCTATCCCTCTTACTTTCACCACCGGCAAGCAAATATCCAAATTCATCTTGAATTACCTAATCTGCCGATATGGCATCCCAAAAGTTATCATCACAGATAATGGTAAACAATTTAAAAACCAGGATGCCAAAGAACTCTGCCAAAAATTCAACATCCAACACCGCTTCTCCACTCCATATTATCCCCAAGGCAATGGCCAAGCTGAGGCTTCTAATAAAACCCTAATAAAAATCCTCAAAAAGACAGTCAATGAAGCGGGCCGTGATTGGCACCTCCAAATCCATCCTACATTGTGGGCCTACCGCACCTCCATCCGCACCCCCACAGGTGCCACTTCTTATTCCCTAGTATTTGGTTCTGAAGCTATCCTTCCCCTTGAGATTGAGATCCCCTCTCTAAGGGTATCACTGCAAAACATCCTACCAGAGGAAGAATACAGAATTGCCCGCTTACAAGAGCTAGAATTGTTAGATGAAAGGTGGCTCAAGGCCTTGAATCATCTCCAGGTATATCAAAACCGTCTGCGCATGAGTTATCATAAAAAAGTCAGAACTCAAGAATTCCAAGTTGGTGATCTTGTCCTCATGGAGAATTAAAAAAATCTACAAGAACGAGAAAAGAAAGGCAAGTTTGAGCCTAACTGGCTTGGACCATATGTAATCACAGTGAAATATGGATCAGGAGCTTATCAGTTAACTGCTCCTGAAGGCGATCCTTTGGATGATCCGATGAATATCATGCACCTCAAAAGGTTTTATGCTTAGTCCTTAGAAAGTCTTAAATTGTCAAAAACAAATAAAAAAATCACAAAAGAAAAAAGAAAGAAAAACAATTCGTGGCACTATGGGCAAGTATCTTGGTGAAAACCTCTGTGTGGGTGCCAAGGTAAATAACTGGATCCACTGTCTATTAGGTCGATACTACAAATCATCTGCCATCCAGCCCACCCATGCACAACATTCGTTCTTTTTCGCCTCCCAATAAAACATGCGTATGATGATGAGTCTTCGCTTAAGTCATGAACAAGAAATGTCCCAGTGAAACTGAGCTTTCATGCCTCTATATAAGCTTCAAGAAGTCTTGAGAAACAATCCCAAGTCCATCCTAGTTCTACTCTTGGCAAGAGGTATCATTTGGTTGCAAGGAAGAGACTTGTTAGATTTTGATAGATTTTTTTTTTTTCATATAGGCTTGCATCTTTTGCCCTACAAATGCCACTATTTACGACTGCCTGGGTTCTTCCATATCTAGGTATGTTCTAATAGGTGCATACTGGGGCATATTTCATAGTATGGCATGTTTGGATCCTTCTTGTATAAACCGGCGACCTGGTACTAGTGTTTATCAACACTTACCTTCTCGTATACAAGAGGTATCAGTGTGTTTGAGGGTTTCCTTGCACAAACCCACAACTTTGTATTAGTGTTTCTTAACACTTGCATTGTTGTCTACAAGAAATTCCCATTTGTCTATAGAGTCAGTCCATGCCCTGGGTTTCTCATGGCATCCTGATTTCTATAAGCAGTGGTGCAAGTCACTCAGGGCAACATCAAACTAGGTTGGCTCTCCACATTTGTTGTGCACAAAATCTCACCATCATTCCATCAAATCCTAAACTCAATAATCCCATGGAGTTCTCAATTGCCCCCATTTTCCTCCATGGTCTCCCATCTCTTATTCTTCTTTCCAAATACCTCACGACTCTTCATATATCTTCCTCATTTATCCCTTCCACCCTAATTTTTCTTCGTCTTTTTTTTTTCTTTTGTTTTTCCTCACATAATCAATTATGATTCTAATCATGTCTTATACAAGATGAATCCTTCCTGAAACCAAACATTCTGATTCTAATCATGTCTTATACAGGATGTATCCTTCCTGAAACCAGACATTGTGATCTGATCATGTCTTATACAGGATGAATCCTTCCTGAAACCAGATGTTGTGATCTGATCATGTCTTATACAGGATGAATCCTTCTTGAAACCAGATGAGCTGATCATGTCTTATACAGGATGAATCCTTCCTGAAACCAGACATTGTGATCTGATCATGTCTTATACAAGATGAATCCTTCCTGAAACCAGATGCTCTTATCATGTCTTATATAGGATGAATCCTTCCTGAAACTAGACGCTCTTATCATGTCTTATACAGGATGAATCCAACCTGAAACCAGACGTTGTGATCAATCATGTCTTATACAGGATGAATCCTTCCTGAAACCAGACGCTCTTATCATGTCTTATACAGGATGAATCCTTTCTGAAACCAGACGTTGTGATCAATTATGTCTTATATAGGATGAATCCTTCCTGAAACCAGACACTTTGATCATCTTTGTCTTATACAGGATGAATTCTTCTTGAAACCAGACTGAATCTAGATCTTATCAATCGAATCAAATCAAATCTATCGGGATATCAATTTCACAAAACTCCAAAGATCAAATACCTAAATTGATCTCCCGAGGGGGCATCACCATACCGTAATCTATAAATCAAGAGTCGAGGCATCCTATCAAACCAATATCAACATCAAAACAAGATTATTCTTTGAATCAATGCGTCATCACACCTCACTTCAAAGAGGGGCAAAATGTAGACACTTAAAAATAATTATTTTAATTATTTTTTAATTCCTCACATAATTAATTAATTAATTATGTTAATTAAAATCCTTCTCAATATTAATTAAATATAATTAATATTGTCACTATAGCATATGATTGATTTATTTAATAAATCAATCCCTTTCTCTATTCTTCTAAAAAATCAAATCCTCACAAATCTTCCTCTTAGCTAATTAATTTCAATTAATTAGTTAACCTACATGATTCCTACAAATCATCTTCTTAATTCATCATTAACCTAATAATTTCTTCTAGAAACTCCCTAAACTCACTTAACATTATTCTTTTAGTCAAATTCTCCTACAAATATAAATCCCACCTAACATTTCCTCTAATTCCCCTCCTAATGAGTCGTTAATGGTTAATCATCATGATTAGCCACAAAGTCAACTCTTTGTCCTTTCATCCAGCCACTAGCTTTAAATACTCTTTTTCTAGATGAATGTAAGATTTTCAAAATCTCACATTCCTCCAAGCATTTCCCTCTCCCAAGGAATTTTTAATTCCTTTTTATTCTTCTAATCCCCATAATATCCATTTTTGGACAATTTTTAATTCCTCCAATGCATCTTGTAGAGTGTGGAGATACGAAATGCCTTTTAAGGCATATTTCTTGGTCCCCACACCCTCTCTTGGACCTTGTGTGACCTCACAAGTAAATCTTAGCCCTTCATCTTGAATTCATCCTAGCCATCCATTTTCCTCTCCTCTTCCTATAAAATAGGGTTCCATCCCTTCATTCAAAAACATCTTGAAATTCAGTAAGCTTATGTTGCCCTTTTGAACCCAGGAAATCATCTTGGCAACTTGATCATCTCATCCTTATCATTCATCCTTATCATTTGTGCACAATATTGGAGAGCCATCCACATCCAGCACTCAAAAGAGCACATCAAGTGGAGCATTATCAAGGGGCGCCTTCACTTCATCAAGCTCAATCTGAAGGAGAAGGTAAAATAGCCAGGTGAAATGGTCTTTTTATGATATTTAGCATTCTGCATGTTTATTTCGTTATGTTTTGATCAGTTTACCTTTTAAATCTATTTTATTCCCTCTTCAGAAGGACAAAAGGATATGAAGGAGGAAACTTGCCCCCAAGTGTGGTGTGCAAGAAGTTCATAAATTACGCATGACACCTATTTGCCAGGTTTCATCATGGTACTTGCCCCAGGTGCCTGTTTGCTAGGTTTTCACCAATGGATGAATTATTTTTCTTTATTTTTTTTTTCTTTTTCTTTTTTTGATTTTTTTTTTTCACTTTTTTTGACTTTTTCAAGAGAAGATGGACATATGATAGGGGATGGAAGAAGGACTCAAGCATCTTTTTGTTTGGATATTAGCCTTGAAAAAAAATGGACCATGGCCTTTAAAAGTATGCTCAAAGACGTTGGTAGGATAAGGACATGGACAAAGAGATGAAACTAAGGCAAGGATTTATGTAAAGGATTGGATCAAAGGGATCGAAGGATGAAAAATATGCATTGGATAATGGATAGGGTATTGGAATAATTGGGCTTCAGTGGATGGAAATGAAGGCAAGATCGACATTAGCACACACCTTGAGGGGTGATGGACTGATGGAGGACAAATGGATCTCAGATTGTGAGATTTGGATGGAGGAAAGGCTACGAATTTTGGGACATAAGGACCCAAAACAGATGAAGAACGTGGTGGAGAAATAGACTTGGAAAGTTTGGATGGAGGAATAGCAATTGTAGATGCCAATTTTGATGTTTCTTTAGGCTTTTGTGGTTCAAGGAGCCGCTTAGGAATCCACATGGTTTTTGATTTTTCATGCTTTTGTGGTTCCTTGGAGTGCATTGCTTGCACAAGGGATTTAGGAACCCATATATATTTTGACTTTTCTTTATTTTTCTCAGTGGGCCTTTGTGGCCTTTTGGATATATTTTTTTCTTTATAGATCATATTGCTCTTTGTTTTGACATGTCGATTATATTGGACATGTTGATCCTCGAATACATGTGGATTGCTAGACTTATGACTTTTATACTTGGCATCCAAATTTCTTGGAAGAGGGAATGAATGTCAGTGTGGATGGGAATGATATGGAGGCATGTGGGATGGATGAAATTTACTCAAGGATGTGTGCCTTTGCTGACCTTGCATAGAGGATGAAGGAATATAAGGACCTAAGATGGATGGAAGGTATGATGGGGAAGGTGGACATTTGGATTTTGACCTTGAAGGGATACCAACGCCTTGAGCGTGAGCTCTGTAGCCATGACCATTAAGATCTTCTTTGATATGAAGGGGTTCTTTCTTGTGAAGGTCTACCCCTTTGCCTTTATGAATATCTTGACTTGTAGGATACTGTTTTCTTTGGGAAGAAGATGCGAGTCCATTATGTGGTGGATATGATATGAGAGAAATAATGAGATCTTGAAGTGGATCAGATTGGACCAAAGTGGAAGAACCCATTATGCATGTCAAGGGTTCATGAACATCTTTCACTAACACATTAGAATCATGAGGGGGACTAGGATTGTGTAGTGGACATGGTTCAATGACAGGCTCTTCAAGAGATGGAATGGGAGAAATAATGTGATCATCAAAAGAAATGATATCTTGGAGTGGATATGGAGCATTAAGACAAGGAGATGGAGGAACAAAAGGATCTTCTGGAGGATTTAAAGGAATAATTTGATCTTGACAAGGAGGAAGATCATTGGAATCCCCTTCAAAGGTGCTTTTCTCTTGACTTTCAATGGGATCATTGGAAAGGATGGAAGGGATATCTTGATCTTTCTTAGGAAGTGGAATGTCAATAGGATTTGAAAGGACATTTTTTTCATGAAATGGAATGGGATCGTTTGGGATTGGATGGACTAGGGTATCTTGATCTTTCTCAAGGTATGGAGTGTCAATAGGACTTTGGATAGGATGGACAAGAATAGGGGAATCATCATGAGTTTTTGGGAAGATGAGATCCTGTTCAACAATTGGATGGGATGATAAGGTTTCAGGATCTTGATCTTGATCTGTTTTAACACGTGTTTCTTCATGCTCTAAATTATCCTCTTGACATGGGGTTGGAATTTGGATATGCATGGAGGATTCTGACAAGGGATCAATGTTTTGGCATGAAGGAAATGCACTTTGAACATTTGTGATGGATTCTGGAAAGGAATCTATGCTTGAACATGAGGAAGAGCGACTTCGAATGGGGTCCTCTAAAATAGGTAATGGCAATAAAGTGCATGGTGGCATTGGGTCTTGTATTTCTGAAACATGACAAGGATGTGCATCATGAATTGGATTATCTTGGTAATCAATTATGGATAGCCATTGGGTAATTTCATCCTTGGGTGTATTGTTTGATGAGGACAATATGGAAAGTTCTTGTGAAACTTCTAGAGGTGTAGGGATAGATGCCACTGGAGAGTCAATTTGCTTGTGGGGGGATGAGGCATTGCTAGACATAAGTGTATTATCTTGATCTTCTTCAAAGAACTCACTTGGTAGGTTCCTTAAGAGCCTTGCAATAAAGCCACCTTTCTTTCGAGGTTTTGACATAGTTGAATCTGGAATTTGAACTTGTTTGGCAAGGAGTTGGTTCTGATATGATGTCATGTTTTGATATTGGACTTGGTTCAATTGTTCTGACATGTTTGAAACTTGGGTTGGTGTGTGTTGTAACCTTTGTTTTTGAATGTTTGGCTGTGGTTGTTGACATTGATATTCCACCATTGGTTCAACCATTTGTGGACATTGTATAGTTGGTTGGACATATTGTTGAAATTGGACCATTGGTTGTATTGGTTGTATATGTTGAACAATTGGTTGAACCATTGGTTGTATTGGTTGAAAATCTGATTGATAGTAAACACCTTCTTGTTCTTGTTGTGGAGGCACATAATGTTGAATTTGATGTTGTCTCTTTTCTTGAAATTGTTTCATCATCTCTATTTGGGAGAGGAGAGATGGTATGTTTGATCGTTCAAGAAGAGATCTTACATCAATTGGCTCAATCTTTGGATTTCAACCTGGAAATTTTTGAAACATTTTGGACATTTGTGATATATTCTTCTCAATGTTTTTCACTCTTTGTTCCAAAATCTCATTTTCTTGAGCTAGTTTCTCTAGTTTTTGTATTTGGAGACTTGTTTCATCATAAAAAGTTTGATCAATGTTGCTTTGTTGTTGGGTTGGATAGAGTTGTGGTTGCATTGTCGGTTGATATGTCAAACTTTTTTGCATCATTGGTGCTTGGAACCTTGTTTCAATAGACATGTCACTATGCAAATGCAATATTTTTGGAATTTTTCAAGGATAATATATGATATGAAACTAAATGCAAACTAAAATAAATGAAGATGCAAATCTATGGCAAGAATGCAACCTATGTTTTTGTTGTTTTTGAAGATTTTGACAAACTTTTGAATGCAAATCTAAAAGAGACCCTTAGGAAATTGAAATGATGTCTAGACCTCAAAGGACAAAAGGACCAAGTGACAAAAGGACAAGATGACAATGTCTCCCCTATATGCTTGGATACTAAGCTAGGTTTGACCAAGTGACATGGATGACAAAAAGACAAAAGTTTGATAAGGCCTAGAATTCCTAACAATAACTTAGGGTTTATCAAAGATTTGGATTACTCAAGTATGACAAAACCTATCTTTGACACTATACGCAAAAGGGACAATTACTATGCAAATGACCTTAATATGATATGATAATGAACTAAGCTTAATGAAGAGACTTAGGGTATGCAAATATGAATGTATGATAATTTCAACCTAGGTTTGAATTATGAAATACGAGAGGACACATACAAATGGATGCAAAGGATTATGACCTAGGTGAAACTTAACCTTGGTAATTGACAAATGACTTTGCGAAATGCAAACCTAGGTTGAACCTAAATCTAAGTGACATGAATGTTGAGACAAGATTTTGAAAAGTGTTTGACAGCCATGTTTGAAGGTATTTTGAATTTTGTTGGATAAAATGTTCTTGTGTTTAACCTTGTTTTTGAATCAATTTGCCTTGTTTTGAAATGAGATGCAATTCAACTTTTGACAAGCAAAGAAGACAAGATATTTTAACTTAGACTCAAGATAATCATGCTCATTCACACATTTCTTATGGTAGGCAAGGACAGTACGTACTTGAGAGGTAGACTCATTGTGAGATTCAAGGAGAATACATAGATGCTTGACCCCATGGGCTCCCCTCCACGGCACTCACTTCACAAGGCAGCCAAGCATCAGTCCCCATGGAAATCTCCCCATGGCGAACTTAGTATCTCTTCCAAGTATCCGAACTTGTCCTTCTCAAGCAACTAGAAGGGTTTTTGGCCTCTAAAAACAAAGTGTTTAGTAAGGATTTCTATTAAGTGTTACTCCTTGATGTCATGCAAGCATGATTGAGACATTAAGCCCACCAAGATACCAAACAAATGTAGTCGTGCAAGCACGATTTAGACCGTGAGGTCCTACTTAGATGTTGATATGAGAAAGAGTCCAAGGGTCATCACTTCCCAAGTAACTACAATTCCCACGTAACCCTTCCTTCAAAGCTTTCGCTCATCAGGTATTTGTTTATAGTGAGTTAGAATGCCAAGGTATTCTAGCCATACTCACTTTGGGTCATTCCCTTCTCATGATTATCACTTGCTTGCAAAAGGAAATGGTAGGGAAGGCAAGCCCTCTAAAGGTGACACACAATCAAAGACATGAGCATGGTATTGAAGATCTGGATTTCTGATCACCCTAAGAAGGATGAGAGCATACTCTCCTACTCCAATGTCAAACTTGACAATCAAATCAAGCATAGATTCGTTCCATCCTATTTAGAAATCACTAGGTGCCTAGAAAAAAATAATTGCAAACACAAGGTTTAGTTGTAGTCCAAGGCAACCTGCATAACCCAAGTTAGAAGTTTGAAGTGTTTATACTTTGACTATCAAATCTACATAAACATGTTAGGAGTTTCATTTGTAGTCTTTATCATGTGTATGCCAAGATGCTGCACAGATAATTAGTACCAAAAACAAACAATTTTCAAGTAAAACACTGCATTTTTTTTACCTCTGTTCTGGACTTTACACAGGCGCAGAACTCATGACACAGGCGCACAACCCATGACACAGGCATAGAATGTCCTTTACACAAGCGCAGAATGCTCAACATAGGTGCAAGTTGTCTTACACAGGCGTAGAAGTCCCCAGAAAACCCTGCACAACCCTGTTTTTGGGTTTTTTGGCCTGCAAATCAACTTGAAAGCACTCAAAAACACAGTTAAGGGGTTAGATGGTTAGTGTTCATGTCAGGTTCACCAATTAATGTAGGTTAGGAAATAGGAAATCATCACAAACAAATCGAAACATTAGTCATTAGCTCAATCACAAAAGCAAATTGCAATGATCTATCCTAAACACACTATCAATAGAGACATGAAAACAAAGCATACAAAACTAGAAATTAAGCAAACCAAAGGTATGATTTGAATGCTCCTTCATGCGGCTCCATTGTTCTTCTTTCCTCTTCAAATAGTTTGGTTGTGGATTTCACCTACAAGTGCACATACATGATTGAAAGCAAGTAGGTAAGAAAATTGCTCAAAAGTACTCGAAGCGTGATTGATTAGAAATTCGATAATCTGATTAGGGGTTCAAAATACGATCAATTGGGGGGTTTTGATTGAAGAAATTCATCCAATTTACAGACAATTCAGAGAGATGAACAAATTAGCATGATAGTGATTCGAATGGAAATTCAAATCAAGAATAGCAAAATTATGACATGTTTATGACAAATTGCTATGCAAGGATTTATGACAATTTATGACAATTTATGACAAATTGCTATGCAAGGATTTATGACAAGATTTTGAAATAGAAATAGACATTTAGGAGAAATTAGAAAATTAAATTGGAAATAATGACTTGGAAATTAGGAAATTGATGAAAAATAGGTAAATTAATTAATAATTTCTCATTCATTAATTAATTTACAAAAATAGGAGGAAATTAATTAGCCAATTAAATAAACATTTAATTGTGACAAGAAGACTTAGGATAAATAAATAAATTATTTAACCTAGAGGGAAAATGCCAAACAAGATTAAATGAATAAATCATAAAACCTTGGAAGATGAATTAGAAATGCAAGGATGACAATTACGTCTTGACAAAGGATAGTTGATATCGATTCGATCATGATTTTGAATTGGTAAATGAACAGTGTTGATAAATGATTTGATTGAGATTGGTTGACAAAAATCAATGACAAATTGACCAAATTGACATGATTGAAAAGGACAAGGATCGATGACGAATCGATCGCAATATGACAAGATTGACAAGGACAAAGATCGACCAAAATCATGATTGAAGATTGTTGTCGACAAGACCAAATTCGAAAGCGAGATGAATGAAGAATATAGAAGAATGACTCGATTCTCAAAAATGATAAAGACCAAGTGCGTGACATAGGAGAAATGTTAATGCGACGCAAAAAACCTAAAATAAGGAAATGCGCAAATGTTAAAGTATGACTCCGCAAGCGTTGACCATTTTTAGGTGTCTACAAGATCAGATTGTGAAAAATAACACATGGACCTTGGTTCTCGGGCCTAAAAATAAAAATGTTATTGGAACTAAATGGGTTTTTAGGAATAAATTGAATGAGGATGGTCAAGTTATAAGGAATAAGGCTAGATTGGATTGTAAAGGATATTCTCAGAAGAAAGGAATTAATTATGGAGATAATTTTGCACCTGTAGCTAGGATTGAAGCTATAAGATTATTTCTTGCATATGCTTCTTATAAAAACTACATTTATTAGATGGATGTTAAATGTGCATTTTTGAATAGGGATCTTGATGATGAAGTTTATATTGAGCAACCTGATGGATTTTCACTATCAGATGATACAAATATGGTTTACAGGTTAAGGAAAGCTTTATATGGATTGAAACAAGCACCTAGAGCTTGGTATGCAAGGTTGGATAAATATCTTTTGAAGCTTGGTTTTACTAAGGGAAGTGCTGACAGTAATTTATATTATAAGATCATTGATGATGATATATTGATTATTGAAGTATTTGTTGATGACATTATTTTTGTAGGTGAAGATAAGTTATGCATATAATTTTCTAAGAATATGGAGAAAGAATTTGAGATGTCTATGATTGGTCAGATGAAATTTTTCTTAGGTTTGTAGATTACTCAGACTGACAAAGGTATTTTCATCTATCAAACTAAATATGCTAAGGAATTGTTCAAGAAATTTGGTATGGGAGATTCTAAACTGGTAAGTACTCCTATGGTTACAAGTGAGAAATTGACAAGAAAAGATGTTTCAGCACTAGTAAATCCTACAAGATACAAATCTATGATTGGAGGTCTGCTTTATTTGGCTCAGACTTGGCCTGACATTATGAATGTTATTTGTATTGTTTCAAGATTTCAGAGTGATCCTAGAGAAAATCATGAGATGGCAGTGAAAAGGATTTTTAGATACTTGCAAGGGACATTAGAATATGGCTTGTGGTACCCTAAGAATGATAACTTTACTTTATGTGCATATACAGATGCTGATTGGGTTGGAGATGTTGATGATTGCAAAAGTACTTCCAGTGGAGATTTCTTTTTTGGAAAGAAGTTGGTTTCATGGTTCAACAAGAAACAGTCATGTACTTCTTTATCTACTACTGAAGCTGAGTATGTTGTTGCTGCTACTAGTTGTACACAAGTTTTATGGATGAAGCAAATGTTAAAGGATATAAAGGTGGATTGTGATGCACTAGTAGTTATCTGTGATAACTCTGTTGCTATTGATATATCAAAGAATCTGGTATTTCAATCCAAAACAAAGCACATATCGATCAAGTACAACTTTTTGAAGGAGAAGGTGGAAGCAAATGAAGTTAGACTAGTTTATGTGAGCACTAAAGTAGATTGCAAATATTTTCACTAAACCTTTGCTCAAGGAATCATTTGAGTTACTAAGAGATAGATTGGGATTTTATGCCCCTCCGATAAAGACTTGATTGATGTGGTTTGGCATCAGTCTAACATGCATTATTAGAGATACTATTCATTCTAACACTGATGTGGGATGCTACTGCTCAAGGGGAGTAGTCAGCTTTGTGATTCAGTGGTTTATGTTCTTGCTTTGATATTTTTCTCAGATTTTTGGCATTGATGTCAAAGGGGGAGTGATATTGATGTGATAAAGAAAAAGAAAGAGAAAAAGAAAAATAAAGGGGGAGAGATACTGATATTCAAAGATGTATGTGAGAGATTGTTGGCTATCTTCCATTGGGGGAGACTTGTTTGGCATTTCTTGGTACTTAGATGTTTTTCACATCTAGTGTTACCATCAATCCAAAGGGGGAGATTGTTGGCCATTTGGTGGAATTGATAATGTGTTGCATTGATTTTTTTTCATTGATGCCAACACTAGTTGTTTGGATGCTTTACCAGCACCCTTCTGGTCCTGGTAGGTTGAGTGGTTTCTGGTTAACCTGGATTCGACATGATCCAGTAGGATCCGATATAGTTTGGGGATGGAATTGGCTCGTTCATGATACCCATGCTCATATTTGGTTAGTTGATTTTGGTGTGATGATTGGATGCTATCCCGCTTGCTTAGAAGCTTAGTTTCTGGTTCTGGCGAGGGTTTCACCAACAGAACTTTTGATGAAGATCTTTGATGAATTGCATAAGTGGTGTTGGTGCAGCTTCTGGTGGAGTTTTAGGATGTTGTTGGTGATCATGTTCGAGACTTGATGGATGGAGATCACTGCTGAAGTGTGTGGACCTATATTGGGTCCCAAATGATCTAGGTTATGGACCGACTTTAATGTAATGTGTTGATTGGACCTATTGATGTATTTTTGGGATATCTTATGTGTTAGATATTATTTGTTTGGTCTAAGGCCGACATGGTTTTTAATTATGTAATTGGTTTATTGTCTGGTAGCCGACCTAATTGTTTATGGTCGAGGGTTTGTATATATAGATGTAAGATCTTATTGTAGATCATCATGGTTATTATTAGAGGTCATGGTCAAGGAATATAATGTGTGAATAATCTAATATCATTTAGGTAAAGGAGTTGGTTGATCATTGGAGATCGAATTGGGTTTATGTAAGAGGATTTAATCCTCCGGTATTGAGCTTAAATGGAACTATACTCAGACATAGGAGATGCTATCTTTTGCAGTTCAACACTTCTCTAGATTGTAGTCTGGATTTATATGTAGTTAGTGAGGCTCCTTTTTTCATGAGCAATATGCTCTACGTTGTTGGCCTTCCTATAAGTGCAGGCCCCTCAATTTTAATTCACATACTTACTGTAGAAGTATTATCTGACTGTGGGTAGGATTCCCACCGTGGTTTTTCCCTTTACCGGGTTTTCCACATATAAATCTTTGTGTTATGTTGATGGATTTTATTTTGTTATTATTGTTTATGCTTAATTGGATTAACTGCTATTCCGGTGTTAATATTTTGGGTTCCAGTATTAAAGTTTAAATTGCTAATGGTTCTGGTAATCTATAGCAACTGATTCAGCACCCCCCCCCTCTCTCAGTTGTCTTCCGGTTACTTGAACTATCTAACAAAGACAAGAATGTGATTGGTACTAAATGAGTATTCAAGAAAAATTTGAATGAAGCCAGTGAAGTTGTCAAAAATAAAGCAAGATTGGCATGCAAAGGTTATTCACAAAAGGAAGGGATTTATTATGAGGAGACTTTTGCTACAGTAGCTAGACTTGAAGTTGTTAGACTATTGCTTGCATATGCTGCTTATGAGGATTTCAATGTATGTCAAATGGATTTCAAGTCAACCTTTTTAAATAGTGATCTTGAGGAAGAAGTCTACATTGAGCAGCCTGATGCATTTTCATTATCAGATGATGGAGACATGGTATGCAAACTGAAGAAAGCTCTTTATGGATTGAAACAAGCCCCTAAAGCTCGGTATGCTAGATTGGATAAGTATTTGTTGAAATTAGGATTTAATAAAGGCACTATTGATAGTAATCTATATTTCAAGATTGAGAATGATAAAATCTTGATTGTTGAAGTTTTGGTTGATGACATTATCTTTGAAGGAGATGATAACTTGAGTATGAAGTTTGTCGGTGATATGCAGAAAGAATTTGAGATGTCTATGATAGGAGAAATGAAATTTTTCTTAGTCTTGCAGATTTCATAGACTGGAAAAGGTATTTTTTATCTCAAGCTAAATATGTGAAGGAATTACTAAAGAAATTTGGGTTAGAAGATTCTAAACCAGTTGGAACTCCTATGGTGACTAGGTGCAAATTATCTAAAAATGATGAATCTCTGAAAGCTAATCAGACCTTATATAGATCTATGGTTAGTGGACGTCTATACTTGACTCAAGCTAGACCTGAGATTATGCATGGTGTGATCATGGCTTCTAGATATCAAGCCGATCCAAAAGAGAGTCATGTCACTATTGTAAAGAGAATATTCAGATATTTGAAAGGAACTGTGGATTATGGTTTGTGGTATCTGAGGAATGATGATTTCATATTATGTGCTTACACTGATGTTGATTGGGCTGGTGATGATGATGATCGGAAGAGTGCCTCCGGTGGTGCATTCATTTGGGGTAAGAAATTAGTTTCATGGGAAAGTAAGAAACAAGATTCAATTTCCCTATCTATTGCTAAAGTTGAATACATTGTTGCTACTAGTAACTGCACTCGGGTAGTTTGGATGAAACAAATGTTGAAGGATATCAAAGTTATCTATGATGAGCCTGTTGTCATATATTGTGATAATTCTAGTGCTATTAATATGTCAAAGAACCCTGTGCAACATTCAAAGACTAAACATGTATCAATCAAGTATCATTTCTTGAGAGAAAAATTCAATGAAGAGGAAGTGAACCTAGAGTATGTATCCACAAAGGAACAAATTGTTAATATTTTCACTAAGCCTTTGCCTATAGATAAATTTATCTTAAGCATTTGAAAAGTTTAAAATATTTAAGGCTAAAGTGGAAACTGAGATAGGATTGAAGATTAAATGTTTGAGGTCAGATCATGGTGGAGAATTCACATCCGGTGAGTATACTAACTTTTGTGAGAAGCGTGGTATAAGAAGACAATTTTCTGCTCCCCAAACACCTTAGAAGAATGGAGTTGTGGAAAGAAAGAACACAACTATCTTGGATACTGCTAGAACAATAATGATGGAAGCTAGTCTACCTCATATCTATTGGAGAGAAGCAGTGAGCACAATAGTTTATACATTCAACAACGTACATATCAAAGGAGAAACCGGTAAGACACCTTATGAATTATGGTTTGGTAATACACCTATAGTTAAGTATTTCATAATCTTTGGTAGTAAATGTTATATCAGGAGAGATGATATCATTGGAAATTTGATCCTAGATGTGATGAAGGCATATTTAAAGGTTATTATAATGAAAGCAAGGCATATAGATGTTATAACAAGAGATTGCATAGAATTGTGGAGAGTGCTAATGTCAAGGTGGATGAGCTAAAAAAAAGTCAAATCAGAGTTTATGAGAAGGAATCGACAGTGGAAATGATTATATCTGAATCAGTAGTACCTTTACCGGAATAGAGTGTTGAACTAGTTACTCCGACAGTATCAGGAAATTTTACAGTAATTGAAGAATCGGGAAGAGGAATAGAGAGTCAGAAGACTCCTAGGTATGTGAGATTGAATCATTCAGAAGATTAGATCATTGGGGATAAGAACAATGGAGTAATGACAAGAATACTAGAAACTAATGAGGTATGTTTAATTTCACAAGTTAAATCGGTATTAGTAATTGAGGCATGTAAAAATGAATATTGGTTGAAAGCTATGGAAGAAGAATTAGATCAGATTGAGAAAAATAACACATGGACTTTGGTTCCCCGACCTAAAAATAAAAATGTTATTGGAAATAAATGGGTTTTTAGGATTAAATTGAATGAGGATGGTCAAGTTATGAGGAATAAGGCTAGATTGGTTTGTAAAGGATATTCTTAGAAGGAAGGAATTGATTATGGAGAGACTTTTGCACCTGTAGCTAGGATTGAAGTTGTAAGATTATTTCTTGCCTATGTTGCTCATAAGAACTATAGGGTTTATCAGATGGATGTTAAGTGTGCATTTTTGAATTGTGAGCTTGAGGAAGAATTATACATTGAGCAGCCTGATGGATTTTTACTAACAGATGATAAAGATATGGTTTGCAAATTGAAGAAAGCTTTATATGGATTGAAACAAGCACCTCGAGCTTGGTATGCAAGGTTGGCTAAATATCTTTTGAAACTTGGTTTTACTAAGGGTAATGCTAACAGTAATTTATATTATAAAATCATTGATGATGATATACTAATTATTGAAGTATTTATTGATGACATTATTTTTGGAGGTGAAGATATGTTATGCATGGAATTTTCTAAGAGTATGGAGAAAGAATTTGAAAGGACTATGATTGGGGAAATGAAATTTTTCTTAGGTTTGTAGATTACTCAGACTGACAAAGGTATTTTCATCTGTCAAACTAAGTATGCTAGGGAGTTGTTGAATAAATTTGGTATGGGAGATTCTAAACCAGTAAGTACTCCTATGGTTACAATTGAGAAATTGACAAGAAAATATGTTTCTGCACCAGTAAATCCTACAAGATACAAATCTATGATTGGAGGTCCACTTTATTTGACTCAAACTAGGCTTGACATAATGAATGTTGTTTGTATTGTATCAAGATTTTAGAGTGATCCTAGACAAAATCATGAGAGTGCAGTGAAAAGGATTTTTAGATACTTGCAAGGTACATCAAAATATGGTTTATGGTACCCTAAGGATGATAACTTTACTTTACATGCATATACAGATGTTGATTGGGCTGGAGATGTTGATGACTAGAAAAGTATTTTTGGTGGAGCTTTCTTTCTTGGAAATAAACTTGTTTCATGGATCAGAAAGAAACAATCATGTACTTCTTTATCTATTGTTGAACTATATTGTTGCTGCTACTAATTATACACAGGTTCTATGGATGAAGAAAATGTTGAAGGATATAAAGGTGGATTGTAATGCACTAGTAGTTATTCATTGTGATAACTCTATTGTTATTGACATATCAAAGAATCTGTTATTTCATTCTAAGACAAAGCACATATCTATCAAGTACAACTTTTTGAAGGAAAAGGTGGAAGCAAATGAAGTTAGACTAGTTTATATGAACATTAAAGAGCAGATTGCATATATCTTCACTAAATCTTTGCCTAAGGAATCATTTGAATATTTTAGAGACAGATTAAGGGTTTCTGCCCCTCCGGTAGAGACTTGATTGATGCAGTTTGGCATTAGTGCAGTATGAATGATTAGAGATACTATTCATTCTGACACTGATGTGGGGATGATACTATTGAGGGGGAGTAGTCATCTTTGTGATTAAGTGGTTTATGATTCTGCTTTGATATTTTTGTCAGATTCTTGACATTGATGTCAAAGGGGGAGAGATATTGATGTGAAAAAGAAAAAAGGAGTTGTATACATTAGGGGGAGAGATATATGTACAATTTAGAGCTTTACAGAGATATTATTCATAGGGGGAGTTTGTTCTTTGTTTTAGAACTTCATTGCTATATCTTTGAGTGGGAGATTGTTGGTTGTCTCTGAGTGGGGGAGACTTGTTTGGCATTTCTTGGTACTTAGATGTTAATCACATCTAGTGTTTCCATCAATGCCAAAAGGGGAGATTGTTAGACACTTGGAGGAATTGATTGTGTTACATTGATGTTTAATCATTGATGCCAACACTAGTTGTTTGGATGCTTTACCAGCACCCTTCTGGTCGCGGTAGGTTGAGTAGTTTCATGTTGGTTTGGATCCAACATGATCCAATAGGCTCCAGTATAGTTTGGTTATGGAATTGGCTTATTCATGATACTCATGTTCATATTTAGTCAGTTGGTTTTGGTCTGGTGATCGGATGCTATCCTGTTTGCTTGTAAGCTTGGCTTGTGGTTCCGGTGAGGGTTTCACCGATAGAGCTTTTGTTGAAGATCTTTGATGAATTGCATAAGTGGTGTTGGTGTAGTTTCTGGTGGAGTGTCAGGATGTTGTTGGTGATCATGTTCGAGGCTTGGCAGATGAAGATCATTTAGTGTATGGACCTATATTGGGTCCCAGTTGATCTAGGTTATGGACCGGTTTAATGAAATGTGTGGATTGAACCTCTCGATGTGTTTCTGGGATGTCTTATGTGTTGGATATTATTTGTTTGGTCTAAGGCCGACATGTTTTGTAATTATGTAATTAGTTTATTGTCTTGTGGCCGACCTAATTGTTTATGGTTGAGAGTTTGTATATAGAGATGTAAGATCTCATTGTAGATCAGATATAGGAATGGGATATGGATATGTAATGTGTGAATAATATAATATCATTCAGGTAGAGGATTTGGTTGATCACTGGAGATCAAATTGGATTTATGTAAGAGGATTTAGTCCTTCGATATTGAGCTTAATCAAAACTGTACTCAGGCATAGGAGATGTTATCTCTTGTAGTTCAACACTTCTCTAGATTGTAGTCAGTGAGACTCCTTTTGTGATGAGCAATGCCCTCTAGGTTTTTGGCCTTCCTACAAGTGGAGGCCCCTCAATTGTAATTCACATACTTATTGTAGAAGTATTATCTGACTATGGGTAGGCTTCCCACCATAGTTTTTCCCTTTACCAGGTTTTCCACGTATAAACCTTGGTGTCATATGGATGGTATTTATTCAATGATTATTGTTCATGTTTAATTGGTTTAACTACTATTCTAGTATTAATATTTTGGGTCTCCGGTGTTAAATTTTTAATTGCTTAAGGTTCCGGTAATCTATGACTACTGATTCACCCCCCCTCTCAGTTGTCTTCTGGTTATCTGAACTATCTAACAATGTGGGGGTCTGAGTAAACCTTAGGAGTAATGTTGAATTCCATTAGGAGTGGTTGAGAGTTCCAAAGTGAGGGTATGGAGTCTTAGATAATGATTGTCCTAATTGGTATGTTTGAGTCAATGAACTATGACTTGGCAACCCGGGTGTTTTGAAACCTTGAAGGATGTATGAATATTTTGTGCCATGTATGGAGGCATAAAAAATAGAGTCAAATAGTGTGTGAGTCAGATGACCTTGAGTGGAAGGTTGTCCCTAGTTGATGATTTATAGTGTGGATGCTCTGCAACAATTATAAAATGTTTAGGGAAGTCACATGTTTGATAACAGCGAGGAGCTTGTGAACACATAAAGGATATATATCAGAGCATCAAAGTACTTTTAATATATGGAACATGGTAATCACTTGAACTACCTAGAGTACCCTAATCATGGATACCAGCTTGATGAGGACACAATATTTCTTGTAAAAACAACATGTACATATTTTAGTTCCTGACATAAAAGAGTATAAAATATAAACCATTTTTGAACTTATGTTATAATTAAAGATTTCATTATTGTTTACTTGCAAGTTTTGTGCTTTCTACATCAATTATTGTAACCTCTCTTTTATTGCATCAGTTTGAGGGAATTGGTATGCCAGAGCAATAATTTCTCTATTAACATTTTTTTAGATAATTCTCATCATTGCGACAAGGTCTGTGCAATATGCGATGTCATCATCACATAATAGTGATTCCACCATTGTATTGTCATCAGCTAATGCAGGTGCCTTTCCCTGAACATCCGTCTGTGACAAAAATATTAGTAACATTATCAAAATTACTCAAAAACCCTTAAGAAAAGAACATAAAAATATAACATTTTGCTTCTATCTAATTTGTACAATTATAATGAGGTTTACCTACTGGGAGCTACATCCTTGTCTATGCTATCTGTTGGATGAATGTCGCCTTGTAACAAAGATTAAATATAAAAAAAAACATTAGCAAAATGAAACCAATAGACTTAGCAGAAAAACTTAATAGTAAAATGGAATATTGGAGTCATTAATTGAAGGCTAGTTTAAATGGTGTATGGTATGTACCACCCACATGATAGTAACTTTTTTTGTATCTATTCAATTTAAATTGTAATCGATTAGCAGATCTTCTCTTGCACTTATTGATTTTATCGTACATACAAATACACAATTTCCCTCGCGTGCCTCAAATATGCAATTGGGTTGCTTATTAGTTGACCTAGGTCATGTACTATTTATAAAACCTGCAATATTCCCCATTTCTTTTGGTCTTTCATCAATGTACATAGCCACTCTTTTACTTTGATTATTATCTTTCCATTATATAATTTGCTGAGAGTGCATACCTATGCATACTTTTTTATATCGAACAATTTGCATCCAATTTTTATAATTGTAACAAGATTTGACATACTCCATCAATTCAACAACTTTGTTGTAACAGACCTTTATGTCGTCCATGGAAAATAGGCCCAAACCATGTAATGATGATGGTGCTATGCGATATATCCTCTTGTTAACATAAAAATCAGTGTTCATTGGAGGAAGTTCCTTGGGTACCCATTGTTTCTATAGATGGTTGTACCTCAAGGGCACCTCGATGTCGCCTATGCTCTCATCATCATAAGAATGTGACCCCCCTTGAGCAAGAAAAAATTGCATGCGTTAATTGAATTTTCTCCTAATCTTTTGACCTCTAGTTGATCTCCCTCTTTTAGATGCACTAGATGTCTCACTTTCATCTTCTCTTCCTGAATTTCCCTCGCTCGAGGAAGACAGATCTGACAAATACCTATTTGTTGGTACTTGCACTCCATCAAATGAAGAAGTTGTCCCTAAAGTTTATGTTGAGATTAAAATTTGAATAAGCCCAATGGGGGCCTCAAGTGTTGATAATTGTATTAGATTTGTTGCATATAGGAGGACTAAGAAGGTGGAATGAGCTATAACATGTGGTTTCGATGAGAAAAAAAATCAAAGTTTTTGACAAAATATTGTTGCTAAAACTTGGCTTATTATTAAAGAGAAAGCAAGCAATTAATAAATGGTTTCTATAGGGTGTATTGACTTATACCTATTGTTCCATGACACTGTGCATGATCCTCGACAAAGGGGTTCAGGTTCCTGCATATGTAATTCATTTATCTTATGTTAGCTAAAAAATACATGATACGTATGCTAAAAATTACATAGTAGACAACATGAACAATATGCAGACATCATAATCATTGTATATTTTTTTTTCCTTGCCTTTCATTTATCTACAAAGTGCAGAATCCTAAACAAAAGGGTTGATGATGTCTATAGTCAATTACCTATTTCCACCAAGGATGACAGAATCAAACAAAATATACATATAATTAGCACCAACAATTGAGCATCATAAGCATTACATGATACATATATTTTACCCAAGTGTATATTTCAAAAAGAATCTCAGAGATCATGGCAAGAAGCAACAAAGCTCCTATGTGTGCTAGAGGTTTTGTTCAATTTATATTGAATCCATTAAGTAGATTATAAACATTTGTATTCATAAGATGAAGTAAAAGTTGCAAATAATTGAAACTTTTACTATCGGCCAAAGTTATCCCAATGAAAACACTTAGAAAAAATGAGTAGCACATGGTTGGGATATCATATACTGATGTATAAGCATGATAAGCCGAAGTCGGATGCATCGGTGGAAGTTGTATCAATCATTTCCAAGGAGCCAAGGAAGTCAGGTAGATCAGGGAAACATATACCGATTATGGTCATCAACAAAACATACATTGGTAGCAAAGGAAAAAAGTGTCTTGCCGACAGCTGATGAGGCTATCTATAAGACTTATCCCAATGAACACAACCAACGATAAAAGTGCATCAGCAAAGGTTATAATGAAGAAAGATCACCGGCATAGCCAAAGGAGTCAGGATGTGTCATTTTGAGTCTCCCTGATGCCCAATGAAGTGATTGGTCAGAAGATCATTGGGAAAGATTATGTCGATGGAACATGATGTAGCAGGAAAACTTATGCCAAAGGAAAAGGTCATCAGGAAAAATATGTTGTAACCATGACACATTTGAAGTTACCCCGATGCTCGATGATAGTATCGGGTTGACATATACCGATAAAGCAGAAGGAGTGTCATTGACTTATGTTACCCCAACAGGAAAGATAAATTTTCTAAAAGGAAAAGGGATTTTTCTGATGGCACCAAAGATGAAGTTTCATTGGAGAGACATACACCTATGATTTGTTGTCATATCAGAATTTAAAACTGAAATAGTGAGCTTTTATTAAATGCTTGCATCAGGTAGATTTATGGTTCACACAAGGTAGATTTATGAGAGCATCATCATTACAAAGTTGTATGTGGATGTATTGGGAATATAATCCAGATTGCCTGACACAATTTTTACACAGCAAAGCAATTGATAGAACAGGGAATTGAATTCCTAAGATTTAGAGCAAAAACTTGAGATTGCAAAAATAGAGGCTTTGAGTTCCACAATAAAGAAAAGAGCAACAAAAAGCTTTGAATCTAGGGCTAAGAAATCTAAGAAAGAAGAAGAATCCTCGATTCAAAGACTAAACCAAGATATGATACAACAAATGCAAGCACCAGGCCCTAAGTCTAGAAGATCGAAACAACATTGTTGGGGAGGGACCAATTGAAAGATAAATAGAAAAATGTCAAAGATGTGTGGACCAAAGTGAGAGGATATGAATTGTTCTTGTTTCACTACCTAAGAAAAGACAAGGAAATGCCACTGTGCAACCCATGGAAGACTAAATTGGGTAAGTTGATTGTCTCAAATGTGTTTGTAAGTGTGAAATTGCTAGAAAACCTAGTGAAAAACTATAATTCTGTGGGGAGGTATATTCAGGCCCCCAAAGGAGATGCCTTTATTAGGCTTTTTGTTGGTACACTGAATAAAGTATTTAACCTGGATCCCAACCCTGATAAATCCTTATCTTTCAAAGAATTGGAAGAAGAATACCTCAGAATGGATACATCATATACTGAGTGGAAGTTAGTTATCCATAAGGAGGTAGGTATAATGACAAAACAGGACATGCCACCATTCAACATTGAGTTATCTAGACATTGCCTACAATATACTTATATGTCTTGTGGGCAGTTAGGAGGAGTTGAAGTTCCTAATCTAATGAGTACTGGGCCATTATTCTTAGCCTCAGATATCCAAATGTATGAGCCCAGACCATTTGGTTACGCCTCTTATTTGGTAGAAAAATTACATGAGGGTTTTGGTGCAAGGCACCTATCACTCCAGGAAAATTTGGTTTGTTATTAAAGTTTTTATGTGTCTTTCATGTTGTAATAATTGGGCCAACCATTTGGGACTCCAGGAAGTCATGGTTGAGTTGTCCAAGCCTTTGTCAAGCTTTTGTTGTGTTCAGGATGTTGATATCCTAGAAAACATAATATTGATGAGGGACATAGGTGAAATACTCTAGAAAAGAGTCATTATGTAATAGGGTGAAATATATTGTTTTAAGTCTCCTAGAATGCATTGAGGTCCTTTTGAGCCTTATAATGCACTAGAATGCAAAGTTGCATCTCAGGTGACAAAAAAAGTAAAAGTTGTTGAGCAACATTTTGCAACATTTTGCAAAAGTTGCATTTTTGGATGTTGGCATTGAAAAGTTGGTTCAACCAACTAAATCATGGGCATATAAGCAAAAAAAACTTCATTGTATGGGTTGGAGGATCTGGAATGCAAAAAGCAAGTTTTTATGTTTTAAAGAAATCTCGTCTTTTCACCGTTTTGATAGTTTTTCCTTGTTTTTGCTTCATTGTACAGTCCAGTACAAACTTGTCAGTAGAATCTAATTGTAGGGAATGATATTTTGTTTAATAATCTTTCTATAAAGGTAGATTAGAAATTCTAAGTGTGTTTGGTTGTAGAGATCTAATTCATTCTCTGTGACTAGGTATAAAGCCCCTGCAAAGTAGGGTTTAAGAGAAAAATGGCTCTAACCTGAGCATCCATTGATGGCACTAGTTGTAATGATTTGGAATGCTAGGTTAGGTTCTGTAAATAGGTTTAGAATAGGTTGTGTTTTTTTGCAGGCCTTGGTGGAGGAGCTACAATGAAACCCGAGGCTCACAGCTAGGAGTGGGTGAGTCCAGGACAACAGAAGATGTGCGATTTAAGAGCACATATGGATTGGTGGAGGCAAAAATGAGACATGGTTGGAAAGCCCTATGAATTTCCTTGAATAATCCCTAATTTATTTGAGCAGATGATTTGACTGCTGAAGGGTTTTAAGACCAAATATGTGAGTCACCCGGCTACACCTAAACCCTTGAAAATAGGATAGTTTTGGTTCCCATGTGTGTACAGAAATCCCAGATGCAATTATTGAGTATTTTTTGTAATTCTGAAAAGGGTACTCAAATTTGCAATTTTTTTGTGGCCTTGTGTGGGAAAAATTCAAGCTAGGTCTTGAAAACTGCCATAGGAGGGCTAATTATATTAGGCCTATTTGGAGCCGATAGAAACCAAGAGAGGTTAAGAAACTTTGGTGATGGGTTTGATGATAATTCTAATACTAATTGTAAAGTATAGATTCTAATATCTAACAAGATGAGAGGGGGGGTGAATCATACAAACTTAATCTTCCATGAAATCAACAGATTCAACCTCGGTAACTTATACTTCAGCAATATAACCAAAAACTGCAAAACATGTTAACTCATAAACACATAATCATCACAACACTCATAACACTAGATTTAATGTGGAAAACCAAATAGGGAAAAACCACTATGGGATTTCGGACCCACTAAGAAATATACTCTTCTAGAGTATGCTCGGTTAAAAGCAAATCCTATTAAAGATTACAAACACATTGCTAGATGTGACCCAGTTAAGGGATTTCCCTCTGATCTGTTAGGATCTTCACTTTGTTAGAAGTGACCTTGTCAAAGGATTTCAAACACTCATTTAGAATGTTACCTTGCTAGAGGGTTTACAAATAAGACTATTAAGTCCACTCGGTTAAGAGATTTTTTGTCACTTACAAAATAACAGTAATAAAAATATATCTGCAACTTCACATCTAAAATGCTAAAGCAGATTCTTATTTGCTCAAAACAATCTAGTTATAAGACTTATCTTGTCCCTCTGCTGGGCTCTCAACTCTATTATTCAAACAGGTCTTCAAGCTTCTGTGCTCGGTAATCACTATGTAGCATCCCTGTGCTTACACTTGCCCGCATACATTGCTTATTAACAATTCCTTATTTATAAACAATTGTTAACCGCTAAATCCTTCATCACATTTCCCATGTGTTGTCTTCAAAATTTGATTCTCTCTGAACATCCTTAAAATAATATGATTTGAACTTGGTGCAGAAAAGACATCAATAATAAGGAAATTCTCAAGACAACATATGACAAGGTTTGGATTGACCTTCTACACTTCGGACTAACTTAGAGCCCAGGCGGTTATACCCTTGTGAATTGAATTTACACTTTTAAATATAAACCCACAACAAACCAGTCTTGAAAACCAGTGGGTCTATTCACCTTGAATTAACTGAAAAACAAAGAATGGAGTTATACTTAGATTCGGCATTTTGATCAACAAAACATGCAATAAACAACTTTAATCAATACCAGTGCCTTATCCAAGGTCACAAAGTCATCTAAAACTAAAATAATACTCCTTAAATAGAATATCTTTACGCGTCCCATTGGTTTGATTTCTATTAATCCTTGTATATGCCTAACACCTACAAGAATTTATGCATTCCAAATTGAACTATGATCATCAAGATTCAAAGTCTCTCCCAAAGAGTTTCTGGTATAAGTGATCCCTACATCTTTAATTTCCCTCCTAAAGAGAAAAGCTAGCTAACACTCCTACTGAAAATTGCCTTGCAATCCCATTCAAACAGAATAACCCTAGATTATTCAGAATGAAAACAGTAAACAAATTGTAAACATACTTGAAGACAACACAAAGCTTTGCTCAAAACCAACGGTCTGTATATTAATATCAAGCTCAAAAAATATTACAAGAAGTTTTTTGAATTTTCTCCATTAAACTTAGAAAAGCTCAGATAAATTTCTGCAACGTTTTCTTACAACTTTTGTGATATTTTTTCCTCTAGTCCTGGTATCCATTTATAACAACATGGATGCACAAAGCTTCGGACTTCCTGAGGAGAGTTTGTTACAATCATTTCTTTCAAAATAAAGAGGTTACAAGCTTCTTTCGGCTTCTGCAGTTTCTTCAACAAGCTATTCAGTTGCAACCTCTTCTACCTTTTCAAGGGCACTCTCCAACTGTTCCGTATCATGAGTGGCATATTTAATTGTCCACTCACCAATTTTGCAGGTGTTCCAAATCTAGTTACAACATTATCCATCAGGAAATCAATGACCACTTTACTAGTAGCTCTTCTTGTAGGGATGGCTTCTATCCACTTGGTGAAATAATCAGTGGCCACTATGATCCATCTGTGACCTCTCCCTGACCTCTCAACAATCTCTCCAATAAAATCAATGCACCACTGGACAAAAGGAGCTTCTACAGAGACTGGATTTAAGGGTAAGACTCCTTCATACTTAAGCTTGGATGAGAATTTTTGACATGGATCACATTTCCAAACATATGCATGAGTATCTTTAAATAAAGTGGGCCAATAGTATCCAGCCCGAATTATCTTACTAGCAGTAGTCTTAGCAGAGTAGTGACCTCCACATACTCCATCATGCATTTCAGTCAATACCCGTTTAGCTTGAAATTCATCCAAACACATTAGTAACTCACCATCTCTTTTCCTCCAGAAAAGGTCACCTTGAATGAGCACATATTTTGGGGATTTTAGTTTTAGATTTCTTTTCTGGTTATGTGTCATTTCTTCTGGGAATGTAGCACCTTTCAAAATTTGGACTATCTCTGTGTACCAGGGTTGTCTCTCAATACTAGTGACCAAAGCATCTCTAACCTCAACATTGTGTATTTCTACATTCATGAGATTTGACTCAGTCATGAGCTTAGCCAAACCTAAACCTCTCACCAATTTGGTGATCTTTATCTCCAAATTGAATTCCTAAATTCTATTAATCCATCTGCATCTCTTCCCAGTAACCTCAGAGTGAGACAAAATATCTTTAACTGCAGCATGTGGGACATAGGCAATGATATTTGCATTCACTAAATATGGCCTAAAAGCTTTAACAGCTTTGACTAGGGCATAAGCTTGTTTCTCCATGGTTTCATATTTTAGTTCTGCCACTTGCAAAGACTTACTGTAGAAGGCTATGGGATGTTCATATCCTTCATTGTCCTTTTGTAGTAATACTGCAATCACCGTATGATATGAGGTAAAAGAAAACAGAGAAAAAGGCTTACTATAATCAGGGGATTTCAACACTGGTGCCTCTTGGATTGCCTTCTTAATCTCAGCAAAAGCTTTTGAAGCTTCTTGATCCCAACAAAATTTTTTATCCTTCTTAAGCAATTTGACAATAGGCTTCACTATCTCTGCGAAATTTGCAATGAACCTCCTGACAAAATTTACTTTACCTAAAAAGGATTGGATACCTTTCACATTTTTAGGTTCAGACACCTTATTGATTGCTTCAATTCTCAAAGGGTCTATTCTTACCCCCTCTTTGGAAACTATGTGTCCTAGTAGCTTTCCCTCAGTGACCCCAAAATGACATTTCTTGGGATTTAATGATACACCAAATTCCAGGGCTTTATTGAACACCTTCTCTAGATGTCCACAATGATCATCAGCTTTTTTAGAGAAACAGGTTAGATCATCTTGATAAACCACCATGATGATGTTTATGAATTCTTTGAAAGCTACATCCATAGCTCTCTGAAATGTAGCTCCTGCATTTTTTAATCCAAATGGCATTCTCACATATACATAAGTTCCCCATGGAGTAGTGAAAGTTGTCTTAAACTGCTCTGACTCCTTCACCAACACTTGATTATATCCTGAGAAACCATCCATCATGGATAAAAGATCACATCCTGTCACTCTCTGTAGCATGGCTTCCATATTTGGGGATGAGTAGTCATCTTTCAAGGAAGCAACATTTAAATTCCTAAAATCTACACACAATCTGATGTCTCCATTTTTCTTCCTCACTAGGACCAAATTAGAGACCCATGAAGAATGCCTTATTGGTTTGATAATTCCCCCTTCTCTCAATTTGGTCAACTCTTGTTGCATTTTAGTTTCTAATAAGGGATTGATAGGCCTCTATTTCTATCTAAAAGGCTTAGCATCTGGAAGTAAAGGAACTTCATGCTAAAAGAGATCTTGTCTATATGCCTTTAGGTCTTCATAAGACCAAGCAAAGACATGCTTATACCTTTTCAATAAATTAATTAGGTTAGTCCTGACATGAGGGGGTAATTTCTTTCCAATATATACCAACTTAGGGGATGATTCTATCCCTAGGTTTACCTCCTCTAATTCCTCCAACTTGGTGGTAGATTGCTAATGTAAGTGACTATCATTGTAACTGAACATGCTCTCCACCTCTACCAGCCCTTTAGGTATCTCATTGGTTTCCAACTGGACCACATCATTTCCAAAAACTATCTCTCTATTGTCTACCACTTCCACCAATGCATTACAATCAATCTTTTGTCCATCATAATCATCAACACATTGGATAAACCTAAGAATGTCTTCATCATCAGCGAAAACTTGCCAATTGTACACATTATCAGGAATAGCAGGCCTAGATTTTATTTCCATAGTGGAAATACTGGTTAGAGTTGCATCATCATTTTTTAAAGCAACATTAGCTAGGAAATCTACCATAATATTTTTGTTCGCTCTATCCAATTAATAGAAAATGCATCAAAATGCTCAATAACATCCCAAACAGCATGCTTATACTGCTTTAATCTATCATTCTTAGATGCATATTTAGATCTCACCTGAGAGACAACCAATTTTGAATCCCCCATTACCTTCAATAGTTGAATTCCATGTCTTTTTGCAACCTCAAGTCCTAGTAATAGGGCTTCATACTTTGCAATATTATTTGTGCACTGAAATGCCAATAAAAATGAATACTTAAAATTTATACCTGATGGGGACACAAAAAGAACCCCTGCTCCAGATCCTTCTTTAGAGCAAGCTCCATCAAAATACATTTGCCACAATCCATACTGCTATGCTTGTAGCTCGACCATAATAGGGTCAGTATTTTTCAATTGAGGTAAAATTGGTTGTAGTTTAAAGTTATCTAGATCTACATCAATCATACAATTAAGCATACCAGGGTCTACATTTTCAATTAGCCTAGGAGCTCGTGGCTCTCTGTATAATTTGACCTAATTACCATTAATAGGAATGGTGGCATAAGATAAGTCTAGTTGAACATTTCCCCCTACTGCTGTTGCCCATTGTCTGGAAAGTAACATACCATAGTGGGGTTTAGTGTTGTAAAGCGGAAAATAATCAAACCCTAGTTGCTCTCCCCTCTTCCAACTCCAAGGAGAGAGAAGGGAGGTTACTAGGGTTGACGGTTTTCACTTAGGGGAGACTTTACATTCAAAAGAGGGGTTGAAACCCACAAGATCCAATCCCACACAATGCAAGATTGTATTCTAGATGAGTTTCAAGGGTTAAGACAACAAGGCTACCCTCTTTTGTAAAGAATGTAGATAGAAGGATTAAGCTAGGAATGCATAGAAAGTGAGAAAGATTCACTTATAAACTGAGATAGGGATATAGGATGAACCTGCGGACTTGGAATTAGCAGTAAAATGTCGAGACAGCGCTGTCCTGCAAATTTGAGCAAAAGTTGACGAGACGATGGCGCCCGTCGTGCACACAGTCCTCCGAAAAATCCGCAAAACGAAGGGGGATCTGTTCGTGTCTGCACAAGGATTCCAGATCTTCAATTATAGTCGCGTACCTGCAACCTACACACAGAAAAGCAAAGACAATTGGGGGGTTAGGGATTAGGGGTTTGCCCTTAGGTCAAACCCCGGTTTTGGAATTAACCAAGAAATGAGAAATGTTGTAAATGTAAATGATTGTAATGTAAAACAAGTACTAGTACCTTGTTGTAAGGATGTTTGTATCCTTATGTGCGAAGGTATAGATGTTGTTGTTTGTTGTATGTTGTATGTTGTAGGTGATCTCCTCTTCAATGGTTGAATCCTTGTCTTGAATGCAACACTTAGGCTTGAATGGAGACTTGGAATGATCAATTTCTTGAAGGAATGCTTGAATGCTTGAATGTTTGAATATCGTTTCCATGCTTGTACACATATGTCCTTCCTACCCAAAATGGGAGAGGAAAATGTAGTTTATATACTTGTCAATTAGGGCTGATAGACTGATTTTCCCGACCTTAGGCTGACCAGGAAATGTTATTTTCCAATTTGCAAACAAAAAGACCCGAAGCCCCATAGGATACTGGGCCCCAAAATAGGGCCAGGGACCAGGGTGCTGGGTGCTCTGGTCCCACCTCCCGGGACAGCAGGGTGCAAGGAGGGTCAGGCCAGGGTGCTGGAAAAATGCAGTTTTTGATGTCGTGGACAAGTTTCGGGGTCTCCATTCAGGTTCCGTGTTGCATCGCCATCGTGAAGACCCAAATGGAGTTGAAATTGCAAGTGTCGCAATTTTAGGACGCTACATTTAGCCCCCACTTTAGCAGGAGTATAAGCGTACGCTCATACTTCCGGTAAAGTACAAGGAAACAACATTGAAAAACTTTCACCACGTCAAGGAGGCAAGACACACTAAGCCCCCAGTGGACTAAGGATCTTACGACTTCGATTGACAAAGTAAAAGGGAAGATCACAAGGGAGAACCATGACTGTCAGTAGTAAGGTTGCCTCACTATGAGTCATGCAAGAGAAATACCAAAAATTTTCAAGGCAAAGCTAAGTTCGCCAAGAAATTTTCAAGTATCTTTAAGAGATAGATGGGGTGTATGCCCCCCTACGCTAAAGCGATCGCACACGCCTCAATGGGGGTGATTGCTTTAATGTAGTGATACACATAAGAAATGAGAAGTAAAGGGAGCACATTATCACAAAGATTTAGCCCCCAAGTGTGAGATAAACCCAAGGATAATAGACACAAAACACAAAGCACAAGGTGACTTCACTTTCCTCGGGGTCAGTATGCTATATGATAAGTCATGTATATCATATGTATGTATGCATAATTGTTCTTCATTCCCCAATCAAGGAAGGTCACCTAGAAAAAGGGAACACATGTGTCTTTTGAGTCAACATGAGAGAGACCAAAAGAGATCTCAATGCTTTGCATCATCCTCAAGTAGAAAACACTAAGGACAACAAATAGAAGAATGAGAATAACACATAGAGGAAGTGAAAAAGGAGAGGAGGAGAGAATCTGCTATGCTAATGTAACTAGTCTAGCACGTCATCTACCCCCCGATCTTGCTGATCAATGTTTCGGGAAGGCAGGGAACACGCTAGAGGAGGAACATCCAACACAGCAGATGGAGCTATCACAAGATCCAAACAAGGGCTATGTTCATGTTCCAAGCCACGTTGTTCTTGTCTAGGAGCTAGGATAAGTGCTTTAGAAAATTCATTAGATAAATGGTTATCAATATCAACAAGTTCATATTCACTATCAGAAGCAAGAGAAGTAACATTTTCATCTATATCATCATCAAGATTTATAAAAATAGGGTCTTTAACTCGCATAGGATCAAGACCATCATGCATCTTATGTTTAGGAGATTTTGGAGAAAATGGAATAATGCTTGTTGAAGGTGTTTTGGGGGATTGTAAAGTTTGAGAAGCAGCTGCTTGAGCTCTAAGATGACGCTTGAGCTCGGCGTTCACGTGCAGAATGATTTCGTCTAGTCTAAGTAGGAAGTTGAGGAGATTAAGGAGGAGGAATGTTCTCATCCTTATCACTTGGGTGTTTAGGTTGTGGTCTCTTAGGCTGGATAATAGGAGAAGAGGAAGGTCTCTTCTCTCTATAGAAGGAAGGAGGAGGAACTGGTCCATATAAAGGAGGAATTTTTGGTTTAGGAAGGAGACCAAGTCCATCATGACGAGGAGGTATAGGTCTACTTTTAGAAGATTTATTCGGCATAGACATAGTCACATCCATAGGGATGGGTTGGGAATCTTCTTGAGGAAAGACATTAGTTTTATCTTTTAAAGGAAGAATTTCCTTCTCAAGAATGATAGGAATGTCAAGTTTAGGTGTTCTAGGTTCACTTAGAGATAGGATCATATCTGTTTTCCACTTTTGATAAGATTTGAAAAGATGATCACTTCGCGGAGGAAGAGATTGGAATTGTTTAGGCCAAAAATAATCAATAGGAATGCTAGAAGTTCTTTCAGCTAGTTTAAAGAGGCTATGATTAACAGTAACAACTTCACCATTATGGGGAAATTTTAAACATTTATGAATAGGAGAAGCAATAGCTTTCATGGAAGATAGCCAAGGATAGCCAAGCTTCACACGAAATTGTTCAGATGAAGGAATAATAGAAAAGTTCACATCAAGGGATTTGTTATGGACTTCAATAGGTAATGTAATAGAACCAATTGCAGGAGAAGAAAATGCATCAAATAATTTCACAATCACATCTGTTTTGTCATAGATCACTTGATTCAATTGCAAAGTAAAAAGAAATTCTTCAGTAATAACATTAACCATGCACGAAGGATCAATAAGCACTCCACGGCAAGGTGTATTCTTGACTTTTGCAACTATGTATAAAGGACCATCAGGTGCCCTAATAGTTTCACTAGAATCAAATGTGATGGAAGGTTCTTTAGGGTTTTCTTGCTGCTCTACAAAGTTAATCACATTCGGAGTCATAGACACAAGACCATCAGATGAGAAAGAGAAATCATTAGTCTCAATCGCATTAGAGGTATGAGAAGGTAATGGATCAGTAAAAATCTGAAGATTTTGGTTAGGAGGAGCTACAGATGTGTTGCCTTTATCATTCACTCCAGAAACAGAGATAGTATTATTATCAATCAAATCTTGAATTTTACCCTTTAAAGCAAAACATTTTTCAGTATCATGCCCAGGTTGACGATGAAATTGACAAAAAGATTTGTTATCAAAATACGATGAATTAATCTTTGCAGGATCAATTTGCCTTACAGGAGGAAGAGTAAGCACATTTTGTTCCAATAACTTATTCATAATACTATGCAATGATTCATTCAAAGGAGTATACTTTCTTTCTTTCTTGAAAAACTTAGAAATAGGAGGCACACCTGATGCTGCATTCACATTGTTGTTGATGATGTTTTCATTGAATTTGATGGAATCTCTATTCGGTTTAAACTTCCCAAATGGTTGTTGACTGCTATCACCCTTATCACTCGGAGCCATAGGATGTGATTGTTCCATTTGACTCACAGTCAGTTGATAATTGTGAAGAGTTGCACACAACTGTTGGAAAGAAGTAAACTCAGAAAATAGAAGTTTGTCTGGAATATCTTTTTGTAAATTAGAAATAAAGATTCTTTGAATATCATTGTCAGGCACTGGAAAAGAAATTTGAGCATACAAATGCTTATATCTACCAATGAAATCAGTCACTTTTTCTTTAACACCTTGTTTACAATGCATTAAATCAATCAAAGTAACTTTAGGACTTATATTGTTTTGAAATTGTTGAATGAAAGAATTTGCAAGTTGTTCAAAAGAAGTAATAGAATAATAAGGCAACGAGCAATACCATTGTAGGGCTTTATCTCTTAATGTTCTAGTAAACAGTTTTGCAAGCAACCTTTGGTCATAAGCAAAATCGGTACATATTGTTTGAAAAGTCTTAACATGTGTTAGAGGATCTCCTTTACCATTATAAAGCTCCAAATGCGGGATTTCAACATGTTTAGGAGGAATAGCTCGAACAATGTCAAGAGAAAGTGGGCTCGCAACATCAAATGTGGGCACACTAAACTTAGATTGATTCATAGAGGCAATTTGTTGCTGTAAAGAAGAGACAGTTTGTGCAAGATTGTTAATGGTCGCTTCGGTCGAAGAATTCATATTAGATGTGTTAGATTGAGATGGAGGTGTTATGTTATTGAAAGAAGGTAGAGAGTAAGGTGGCGGGACACTATGATAGTTAATCATAGGAGAGGATTGGAAAGGAGGAACACTACAAGGAGGAATGGAATGGTTGAATGAATTGCCCCCTTGCATCATGTTCATTTGTGGAGATGTAATAGGGACACTCATTGAAGGAATGAATGAAGAAGTCAGATTGAATGAAGGAAGAGGGTTAATTGAAGAAGAAGGATTGCCCCCATGACTGGTGATCATAGGCGGAATGTCTTGTATAGAAGTAGTCATTATGTTTGATGTAAAGGTAGGTATGCTAGCAATAGAAGTTGTCAAAGGAATAGAATGATTGACTTGAGTGGGAGGTTGTGTATAACCTAAAGTTTCGGCACAACTCTTTATAGGCATCACATTCGAATCCACAATGTGTGCAATACCACGCAAAATATCAATTCCATTCTTATCACTTTGAAGCATATGTTTTAGACCCTCAATTAAAGGAAGAGCTTGACTATCGGGGTATTCTTGAGACATCCATTGTCGGAAATCGTCAAATCGGTTATCCAATTTCGCAAGTTGTTCTACAGAAACCTCATGGAGAGCTTCTTCATCATTAGGAGGATTAGAGGAATTACCTATGTCCTCGTTAAAAAGGCTATTCAAATTAGGTTCCATCTCCTCAGTAATTAAACCTTGGAAAGACTTAATTCTAAGGCTTCGTCTAACGGGAATAGTGTAAGTAGGGCTTATTGTTGTAAAACTCATGCACTAGAGAGGGAGAGAAGATTTTGAATTTTAGAGGTAGCAAATTTCAGTAAAATCAGCCAATCTCCTAGATTTAAGCTATTAAATGCAATCACGACAATCTCTCGAAATTTCAGAAAAAATGTCAGGGACCGTGGCGCTCAGAGTGCACACGATCCTCGCAACTTTTTTCGAAATTTGCAGGGATGAAAGTTATGATGATTTTAAAGCTAACCTGAAAAAAATTGAGTGATTTTACGATCTGTAGATAGGCCAAATTAAAGTTGCAATCTCAAAATTGAACCCTACCAAGATTGTCGAAAAATGCAAAATTTGAATTTTGAAAAAGAGAGGGAAACTAAAATTTTGAATTTTATGATTTTAGAGGGAATACCAAAAGCAATGCAAGTTTTGAAATTTTAAAAAGTTGACTCAATTTCATGCAAAATTCAATTTTGAAAGTGGAAATCAAAGTTGGTATAATTAAGCACTTAATTTCAAAAGTCACAAATTGCAAGAATTTGAATAAAGCACTGAAATTTCGAATGAATGCTAACACACTTTTCAGATTTAGGATAGTAAGAACGCAATTTTGACACAAAATTTCAATTTCAACAATTTTTGAATTATTAGGAGCCTTAAACCAAGCAATCACAAGACCAACTTTGACTGTAATTTTGAAAGTGTTAGAATTGATAAAATCAGCCAAAATTCTGGATTTTAGCAGAAAAATACAGTAAGATCTAGCTCCCGAAATTTCGGAAAAAATGTCGGGGACGATGGCGCTCGGAGTGCACATGGTCCTCGCAACTTTTTTCCAAATTTTCAGGGATGAAAGATATTATGATTTTGTTGCAGAATCCAAAGTTACAGCTGATTTGGAGATGTTTTGATCAGTGAAATTGTCGGTCAAAGGTTGAATCAAGAAGGTTTCAAAAATTAGGGTTTTGACACTTAACCACTTAATTTTCAGAATTAAAGCACAAATATGAATTGACAATTTGTAATAGAAGGGCAGATCTGAAACAAGCATTAACAATTAAACATTTCGCAAGCTCAATTACTAAAAAGAAAATTTTAGGGTTTTTATGCAATCAACCTCTAAAATTTGCAAAAGATCAAACATGGAAATGTAATTAAGGAAGACAATTTTTAGGTCTAACCATGAATAATCAGAAAGGATGTTCACGTTAGGTTCACCAAAATGTAAAGTGGAAAATAATCGAACCCTAGTTGCTCTCCCCTCTTCCAACTCCAAGGAGAGAGAAGGGAGGTTACTAGGGTTGACGATTTTCACTTAGGGGAGACTTTACATTCAAAAGAGGGGTTGAAACCCACAAGATCCAATCCCACACAATGCAAGATTGTATTCTAGATGAGTTTCAAGGTTTAAGACAGCAAGGCTACCCTCTTTTGTAAAGAATGTAGATAGAAGGATTAAGCTAGGAATGCATAGAAAGTGAGAAAGATTCGCTTATAAACTGAGATAGGGATATAGGATGAAGCTGCGGACCTGGAATTAGTAGTAAAATGTCGAGACGGCGCTGTCCTGCAAATTTGAGCAAACGTTGATGGGACGATGGCGCTCGGCATGCACACGGTCCTCCAAAAAATCTATGAAACGAAGGGGGATCTGTTCGTCTCTGCACAAGGATTCCAAATCTTCAATTACAACTGTGTACCTGCAACCTACACACAGAAAAGCGAAGATGATTGGGGGGTTAGGGATTAGGGGTTTGCCCTTAGGTCAAACCCCAGTTTTGGAATTAACCAAGAAATGAGAAATGTTGTAAATGTAAATGATTGTAATGTGAAACAAGTACTAGTACCTTGTTGTAAGGATGTTTGTATCCTTATGTACGAAGGTATAGATGTTGTTGTTTGTTGTATGTTGTATGTTGTAGGTGATCTCCTCTTCAATGGTTGAATCCTTGTCTTGAATGCAACACTTAGCCTTGAATGGAGACTTGGAATGATCAATTTCTTGAAGGAATGCTTGAATGCTTGAATGTTTGAATATCATTTCCATGCTTGTACACATATGTCCTTCCTACCCAAAATGGGAGAGGAAAATGTAGTTTATATACTTGTCAATTAGGGCTGATAGACTGATTTTCCCGACCTTAGGCCGACCAGGAAATGTTATTTTCCAATTTGCAAACAAAAAGACCCAAAGCCCCATAGGAGACCGGGCCCCAAAATAGGGCCAGGGACCAGGGCACTGGGCGCTCTGGTCCCACCTCCCGGGACAGCAAGGTGCAAGGAGGGTCAGGCTAGGGTGCTGGAAAAATGTAGTTTTTGATGTCGTGGACAAGTTTCGGGGTCTCCATTCAGGTTCCGTGTTGCATCGCCATCGTGAAGACCCAAATGGAGTTGAAATTGCAAGTGTCGCAATTTTAGGACACTACAAGTGTCAGTAACAATAACATCCATTTTGTAGGTGGCTTCAGGGAATGCTGCTATTTTTACTTCTATATCTCTCATCGTACCTATCACAGGCACCTCTTTGTTATCCATGGCATAGCACTTCCCATACATAGTGGTTACTGATAACCCTAACTCTTTCATAACACCATAGGGCATTACATTAGCAGAAGCTCCTGAATCTATCATGCAATTTTTAATTAACCGGTTATTGACTAACAGGGTTACATAGAAGGGATCTACTTGAGAAGGCTCTTGAGTGATTGTGGTTCCAACATAAACCTATGGGCTTTGGAACTCTTGATCCTTTCCAACTTTGGCTGAATCGATGGGTAAGACTGTGTCACTATCAGATATACTAGAGAATAGAGACAAAGCTGCATCCTTATGTTCTTTAATCTTTATCAATTTTACTAATGGAATAGTGACCTTCATTTGAGTTAAAGCTTGGGCCATATCAAATGTAGAACTGTTACATTTTTTAGTACTAACCCTAACTTTTTCTGTTTTTAATTGACTTGCCTTTTTCACTGTCTCTCTCTCTGCTCCTTGTACATCACCAACATTTTTATCATCTTTTCCTTTGGGTACATCTTTAACTTGTTCCCCCTTTTCTTGACCAGCCTTAGGAACAGTAGTAGCACCACTTGATGCCCCCCTTTTTGTAACTCCCTTTACAAACATGGAACCCAGCTCACCCTGATCAATGTCTCTCTTGGTGCTTCTCAGGTTATAGTTATATTTTGCTTTGGCAATGGCAGCCTTAGTGAGATTTCTAACTTCTTCTTCACTAGGCCTCCTAAGATGAACCTCCTCATCTTCAATTGTTACCACATTCAATGTAGGATGCCAATCCAAGGCTAGATGTCCTTGTACTAGCCTTTCATTATCCAACACATCACTGTATTCACTTTGGACAGATTCCTCATCACTTTCTATGATGATTTCAAACATATTAATGTCAGGCTCTGCCTTTGATCTCATAGATTCTTCAAGAGCTTGAGCCACTGCACACTGATGAGGAGAATGTGGTCCATCACAAGCAATACACCAAGGAGTATTTTCTATATTGTGAACAGTTTTCCCTTTCAGAGGATCTGGTGTATCTTGACTATGGGTATTTTTGGACTTTTCAATTTGGGGTTTACCATACTTCCAATTGGTATTATATGGCATATCATGTAATCTAGGGGGTCTATCTTGCCAGTTATAATGAGGTTTATCATTCTTGTTAACCTTGGTAGTCAAATCTTTCATAGCAGTAACCAATTTCTCTATTTTATCATCCTCTTTAGCAACTTTATTAGGTTGCTGTTTGGTTTCTTGCCATAATCTACCATCTGTCCTCCTTCCTAATTTTCCAGATGCTTTTCTGTTACTTTCTACATTTATGGCAATTCTAAAAGCATCTCTCAAGTTATGGGGATTTTTATCTCTCAAGACATAGGCCATCTTAGAATCAAATGCATTGTAATATGTATTAAGACACATGTTATCATCTAGCCTCATCACTTGATACAATCTGTGCATGGCCTTCTGGAATCTGGCATTGAAATTAGTGACCATTTCATTTTCAGATTTTCTAATATTGTTAAATTCATTCAACATGAAACTCACATTAGTCTTGTCACCATACTGCTCTTGAAAGCAATTTTTAAAATCTTTCCATGAACCTATGCTATTGACTGGAAGACCTCTGTACCAATCTCTTGCATCATCAACCAAGAATTGAACAAACAGTTTCATAATAACATCCTCATCTACTATCTCATAATCATTTATTAGATCCCCAAAAGATTTCAGATGTTCCTCAGCACTAATTGCATTGTTCCCAACAAATTTATGGAGTTTATCTCTTAGCTCAGTAGGAACATAATTTGGATATCCCGAGATCCCATCAAAGAATAATTGTCTATATTGTTCCAGATTGATTGGTCTTCTTTGAAAAGGGGTAATAGCACTATTACTTCCCATGGTCATTTTAGCTTTTGGGATTGGAGATTGAGGTGCTTGGGTGTATTGCTTGTTCACAGGGATTTGACTTACGGAGGCAATATTAGCTTGCACTACAGGTTGAGTAGTAGCCTAAGGAAGGGAAATATGTTGGGGATTAGGCTTGCTAAGATCTTCTGATGGGAATATAATAGGGGGAGCCTTTAAGTAATTAATCTTCCTCTTTACTTCCTGATTCACTGCTTCTAACTCAGCCTTTTCTAATTCCATTTGGAGATCTTCCTTTTCTTTCCTCATCCTTTCCATTTCTCTCTCATGTGCTGAAAGCCTATGAGAGATCTCTTCTACAGTTTTAGATTCTATCCCATCATCTACCCACTTCTATTTTCCTTTATCTATATTAGGTTTAGGAAGCTGGGAATCATTAAATAATTCCCTCATTGGTTGGGCTACTGTCTTACAAGCTTGTTTAGTTTTAGGGATTAGAATTTCTCTAATCATAGGGCCTTCCTCATCACTTTTTTCTTTCTCCTTAGTGAGTATTTCAAGGTCAGCTATCTGTCTAAGGAGCCTATCCCTCTCCATTAATTTAGCTTTAACTTTCTTCTCCTTATTTGCCTCCTTTTGGGCTCTTAGGGAAATTAAGTGATGGACTCTCCTGTTTAAGTCCTCAATCTCTTGAGACACTTTGTCTTCATCAGGGAAGTTTTCTTCAGAGTCTGATGCATTGACTTGATCTATGTCAATCAGACTAATGTTCCCATCAATTGTTCTAGGAACAGAGTGTCTAATTGCATTTGAACTGGTTCTATCTCTTACAGAAATACTAACATGAGATAAATCTTGATTTAAAATGGGTGCATTATCAATATTTCCAAAAAATCCTGAATGGAAACCTAAAATATCTTGTTCTGAATCTCTGGAAGATGAACTAGACTTTTCATAAATAGGTCGATCAGGTATCTTACCAGTATTGTTGTTTTTCTGCACCCAAGCAGCATTTGATGGCTCGTGCAACACAGATCTCTTATGGCCTCTCCGTGATTGTTCTAGCAAACCTTCTTGCAAGGTTTCATGAGGATGTTTCTTCATGAATGATCTCGTATTTTTTGCTCCTTGCATCTCACTTGTCTTCCTTTTAGAATTATTTATATCTCACAAGGACTGGTTCAAAAGTAACAAAGTCGCCACCCACAAAACTATGAGAATTTGGAAAACAAGCAATCTAGTCCACAGACACGTAACAATTTTTCTTTATAAACCTTAGCACAGATCTACGTTTATATCTTTATTGCAACTCTCCCCAACAGAGTCACCACTTTTGTTGTCTTCAAAATTTGATTCTCTCTGAACATCCTTAAAATAATACGATTTGAACTTGGTGCAGAAAAGACATCAACAATAAGGAAATTCTCAAGACAACATATGACAAGGTTTGGATTGATCTTCTACACTTCAGACTAACTTAGAGCCCAGGCGGGTATACCCTTGTGAATTGAATTCACACTTTTAAATATAAACCCACAACAAACTAGTCCTGAAAACCAGTGGGTCTATTCACCTTGAAATTAACTGAAAAATAAAGAATGGAGTTATACTTAGATTCAGCATTTCGATCAACAAAACATGCAATAAACAACTTTAATCAATACTAGTTCCTTATCCAAGGTCACAGAGTCATCTAAAACTCAAATAATACTCCTTAAACAGAATATCTTTACGCGTCCCATTGGTTTGATTTCTATTAATCCTTGTATATGCCTGACACCTACAAGAATTTATGTGCTCCAAATTGAACTATGATCATCAAGATTCAAAGTCTCTCCCAAAGAGTTTACTGGTATAAGTGATCCCTACATCTTTAATTTCCCTCCTAAAGAGAAAAGCTAGCTAACACTCCTACTGAAAATAGCCTTGCAATCCCATTCAAACAGAATAACCCTAGATTATTCAGAATGAAAACAGTAAACAAATTGTAAACATACTTGAAGGCAACACAAAGCTTCACTCAAAACCAATGGTTTGTATATTAATATCAAGCTCAGAAAATATTACAAGAAGTTTTTTGAATTTTCTCCATTAAGCTTAGAAAGCTCAGATAAATTTCTGCAGCGTTTTCTTACAACTTTTGCGATCTTTTTTCCTCTAGTCCTGGTATCCATTTATAACAACATGGATGCACAAAGCTTCAGACTTCTCGAGGAGAGTTTGTTACAATCATTTCTTTCAAAATAAAGAGGTTACAAGCTTCTTTCGGCTTCTGCAGTTTCTTCAACAAGCTATTCAGTTGCAACCTCTTCTACCTTTTCAAGGGCACTCTCCAACTGCTCTGTATCATAAGTGGCATATTTAATTGTCCACTCACCATACACCTCTTCTATTGGCCATGAGAAATTAATCACTTTATCCTTGGTCTTAGTCAACCTTTTCCAAGAATTTCTCATTTTGTTGACTTCTGAATTGAGGAAACCATAATGTGACTTAATCTTCTCTATCTCTTGTATTGTCACAACAAAGAAAGAAGGATCGTCTAGATCAACAATTCCTTTAACTCTTGCTGACAATTTAACTTCTATCTCCTTAAGCCACATTTGTTTATCCTTTAACTGATCTGGGATAGCAAAAACTCCTAGGAGCAACTCAAAAACTTGATCAGTGTACTCCTTTTTGCATAAATTAACCTTCCTATCAACATTATCCACCTCTGTTGCTAATTGCATTAAGACTTTAGCGACATCAAAAGTGGATTTGATGACGGGATTGGCCTTGCTTCATCGCAGGATACACACATAAACTCTAAATCTTGCTCCCTAGGCCTCCATTTGTCAAAAATAGGTGTCAAAAAGGCCTTGTCTCTCCTGAGATCATTCCATATATCTATAATTTTACCTACATTGTTATAGAGCAATGAGGCATTTATTGTATCTGCAAAACTAGAAATTGTAGGCCTCACTCTCTCCTCATACTTCTTTGCATATAAGGCCTGAGCTTGTTTCAAGTTCTCTAACTCTTGAGGAGTAATTTCAAACATTTGAGAGTTGGAGGGTGTTGTAGATGGTGGAAACTCAATGATAGGGCTAGTAGGTGGAGGTCTTGCAGGAGAAGAGGAGATCATCAGTGTTGAAGACTCACCTTGATGGTATTGTCCAGTCAACTGGCTCTGCAGCTTGGCAATGACGCTATCCTTACCTCTTACCTCCTCCTTGGCATTGTTATAGGCCTTCAAAACTTTTTCCAACTTGATTTGGAGGGCCTCCTTCTCTTTGGCTTCCTTCTCTGCTACTGCAACACTGAATTTTACAGTCTCTAACACTGTGCTAGCAGCTTCCACTACCCCTGTACTCTTAACTCTCTTCACCATCATCCCACCAAGATAACTTGACCCTGAGGTGTCTTTGCTTTTCTTGCTCTCATTTCTCTTGAGAGACCATATGACGAGTGTAGCATTATCCTTATTGAAAGTAATCCCCTCCATGGGTTTAGTCTCTTTTCTCACTGCATCTAGTACCAAGGCGTCTGCTATATCCCATTTGGGTAAAATAAGCACTCCAACTTGTGCTACCATATCTCTTCCTTGCTCAGGGGTGATGGTTTTGAATTCTTCCATCATCTCTTGCTTTATTTCCTCATCTACCAGGGCTGGATCTTTATTAAGCTGCTCAGTCTTTCTCTTTTCACATCTAGCATTATATTTATCTATGTGTTGTTTCCATACAAACTGCATAAATGCTTCTGACATGACAAAATTGTTATCAGCTAGGAAGGCATTACTTGCCTGCTTTATCTCAGGATCCCACTCCTGGCCTTTGAGTTTTGTGGCAGTGATATCCATTTCAGTAGCAATGGGTTCTTCTAGCATTCCCTCCTCCACTTCATCATAAGTATAGGTAATTTCCCCTAAACTACCTAACTGTAGGAGTTGCTTAGCTGCTGCTTGCTCATTTCCTATATGGATAGCGGATTGGGATAGGGAATACAAAGGTGTATCTGATTGTACTTCTTTTCCCACCCTTTGCTTCTTTGGGCTTTCTTGGATGTCAATGACATCTTGTATCGTCCTCTTTCCTTTGGAGGTAGAGGGCTCCCCTGTTTTAGGCATCAACACACTATAACTAGATTTCTTATGCAGTGTATAATCACCAGGAGGGATTGCTTTGCTAGAAGCTGACCTACTTAAGATCATTCTTGCTTTCTCGGGGTTACTTTTGATTATAGCTTCCCTCTTCTCCTTCAGGGTTTGCACCACATCTTCAAAGCAAACAATCAAAAACTTTATTTTTTCCTCCAGAGGGAAGAAGCTAGACAATGGGTCATAGCTGGCATCAAAATGATGCACAAAATCCAAGGCTTTCTTATAAGCCACCCACTTCTCTTTCCTTATCTCCTGCTCATCTAGATCAAACTCACTTCTGATGAGGTCTTCAGGAAATTGGAATTGATAAGGTCTACCTCTGCATGCTACCTTCTTTCTAAACATACCATTGAAGAAGTCTTCTGGGTCAGCACACCTAGACACTGCAGTGGGCAAATGATAAGGCTTGAGGAAATCCTCAAAGCAATTCCAGCCTCCCTTTGTTATTACAAATTGATGGGCTATGGTAGCTACAGGGAAAATAGTCCCTTTACCCCTGCCTGTCAACTCTGCCTCTTGTAAACCACCGATTTGTCTAAGGATCTCTACAATTCCTACTTTAAGAGGGACCTGGTAAGGTAGCAAAAATGGGGTGCCTCTAAAGCCAAACACTCTGAAAACTATGGAAACTGGATACAAATACATGTCTCCCCAGTTATGAACAATTTTTATGTTCTCTGCGAATTCTTTTGGTCTTATGAATTCCAGAAGAACTTGGGGGATTCTTGGGTTCTCTGAGTAGAGGAGAGTCCTAATCTTGGATGCAAAATATTTGTCAAATTTCAAGAAACTGGCATCCTCTCTATCCCATGATAACACAGTACTCCATAATTGTACTGGCATTTTTTCTCCTTCTTTCTCCTTAACAAGGTCCAATCCACTGGCAAAGTAATCACCACCTTTGAAGAGAAAAAGATGCATCAAGAGTGAATACCATCTGAAAGGCCTATCCACCTTTCCATTCTTGATTCCTGTTAACCCTCCATGGATAGCATCAGCAATAAAAGAGGCATAATCAAATGTAATTGCAAGAGAAGGATTCAAAATCTGAGCAATCATTAACAAGTAATGATTTGGCATATTTGCTTCAGCATCTTCTCCCAAAACTTGACAAAGTGCCCAATACATTCCCTTAGCTCTCAGGGTGAACATACTTAATGAAAAGGGCTCTTGTGTGTTAGGTCCTACAACTGCTAACCCTCCAATCTTCACAAAAAACTCCTTGAGAGGCCCACTCCTGAGATGACTCCTCTGTGCACCATAAATTTGGGCTAAAGATGTGAAATTTATAGGTTCTAGAAAATTGGTGAACTCATTAAGCCCAAAAGCTTTCCTAAATTCTTCGACATTAATCTCAACAAGGGTTTTCCCATTTATATCCCAGATGCATCTTGTGACTAAATCATAGTTGAGCGCAATTTCGGTCAACAAATCTACATCCATAAATACCCCTGGGACTACCAATTTCCCAACATCTAACTCCCAAATACTGTTTTGCGGGGCCGAAGAATTTCTCATTCCAAATCCTATTTTGAATAACCCCAACCCAGACAATCCAACCTGTGGGTCTCTTAACCAGTTACCCTTGTCATACAATCCTTCTCCTATCTTTAAATGAATTCTTTTACCTTTGATGCCTAATTAGTTGACAACGTCAACTGTTCTAAAAAATCATCACAGACACTCCTTTCTGAATAATTAACTTTGCTCAAAAATTCTCTTTTAGGAGCCATTTTGAAAATATAAGGAAAGAATACCACTCTTAAACAATTTCGTGATGAATCAATTATCTTATCTAAAACAATACACAGGAATTGCTACACAAGAATACGAGAGAACTTGCTCTTCACTTGAAGGAATTTGCTCTGCAACCGAATCAACTTGCTCTGTACCTGAAGAAAATAACTCTACGTCCACTCTTCTGCAAAATCCTTTAAAAGATATCTTCACCTGGTTTGTAGGAAATCAAATATTGTACTCAGGGTTTCAACTATAACATTGATTCCGCATGCTTCGGTTGTCCCTTCAAAATTGAATTCATATGAGAATTCATATTTTTCGCTCCAATGGGTCACAACGTTCCTACAAGTGTTTTATTTTGCTCTTTTGCAACTTCACGAAGCATAACTATCGGGCAGCTTGATCCTGCGAAATAGTGCCGACCGTCCGATCAAAAGAAACTTGATCGAACGTTAGATCAACTAACAGCTTTGGCTCCGTGCTGGGTCCCACTTTTCCATTGGCTACACAATACCACATGGCACCCAACAATTAGCCTTGAAACTTCCTTCGCATTCCACTTGATATCAGTCGCGTGTCTTTCTTTTATACCACCGATTCCACCTTGGCGGCCCCACAACTTTCTTCAAAGACCACGTGCCACCGGACATGTGGACGGCTCTCGTTCACTCTCGCTATTTCGCAGGGTATAAAGGACGAGCATCTCACCCTTGTGAAATAGCATGGGCCATCGGATCAGCTTTTAAGTTGATCGACATTTAACCATCTGAAAACACTTTCGGGAAGGGTGGGCCCACTGATTCATACTAAACACCTAGCATCTAATCATCTTCTGAGATGATGTGTCACCTTTTAATATGCTGAAAGAAAACCATGGGGCTCCAACAAACTCTTGATAGCTATATCCTTTAGGTCCTCCATCATGACACGTGGACGGCTCTCGTTCACTCTCACTATTTCACAGGGTATAAAGGACGAGCATCTTACCCTTGCGAAATAGCGTGGGCCATAGAATCAGCTATTAAGTTGATTGGCATTTAACCATCTAAAAACACTTTCGGGAAGGGTGGGCCTGCTGATTCACTGTGAACACCTGGCGTCCAGTCACCTTCTGAGCTGACTTGTCACTTTTCTATTTGCTGAAAGAAAACCACTAGGCTCCAATAAATTATTGATAGCTGTACCTGCCAGGTCATCTCCTAAGTGTGACCTGACTCACCTCTGGGACCTACCTTTTAGCCTTTAATCCTGACCCATTGACCGTTGTGACTTCTGTCATGTGCCACCATCTTACTCACTATCATCAACCAGCTGGACCATCTATGTGGCATGCCATGTCATTTTTGCAACTTTGCTAGTTTTAAATTATGCGCAACTTCACCTACCGAAATAGCACGAGCCGTGGATCCATTCGCGAGATGCGCACTAGTTACTGGGCTCGACAACTGATGGGAAAAACATACAAGGCATAAATTTTTTGATAAATCAACATAACCACCTAGGCAAACAACAAGGGGGGGACACTTCCTATGACCCCATGACCCATTACTTAAGTGAATAAAGTAACAAAAGATTAGAAACCAGAGGGTTTAAAACAAACACAAGAGGATCTAAAATTAAAAACCCTTAAACCCTTGAGGTCTAAAACAAAGCCGAAGCACTTAAAACTGCACCCTATTCAAAAAAATTTAACAAACCATAGCCGATCATGGGAAGAGAAAAACCCATTTTTAATCAGTGATAACACCATGATCAATCTTAACCGTCAAATCTTCAAACTTGACTAGGTTCAGTGTATCCTTCGATCTAAAAATGTTTTACCTTGCCTAGGGACTTGCATTCCTTTCTTGGAACTTGCACAAGGTTATTGTGGTTCAATCTGCGCTGTAGATCTTCCTACCAATTTTCCTTTGCCATAGATCCTTAACAAACTTGATGCATGGCATACCAATCATTTATACATCTCTAGCTAATCATTTTCCTTCATTAAATAATGTTTTTATCCATCCAATGTGCATTGTCATAACTCAGTTGCAACTTGGTAAATACTAAACTTTACTCGGTAGACATTCCACCTTCATTTTCCAATATCGATAACCTTAGGGTTTTACCGACTAGGTTCCTTAGGGTTTATCGACTAGGTTCTTTGCTTGGTGACATAGTATAGTATTAACATATGTAGGATATCAAAACAATCTAAACATCATGATCTCATCATTGCCTAATTTGGTAATAGTTTCCCATTGAATAACTTATTCCTCCTCTTATTCATCACATTATTTCCGTGTCTTTTACTGACATCTTAATTCTCTTCAAATCAATCTTCTCAAGATATGGCAACATCATACTAAATTAGATAATCAATTTCTTGACTTCAATGACAAAATAATGTTATAAAGATAGTTATCATCCTTCTTCAGTTATATCAATAATCTTCAACAACCTTCTCAATATCCTTATTGAATATCAACAATCTTTCTTTCTACTGAAATGCCAACATTTGAAGGTACTCAAACCCCTAAAAGACTTCAAAGACACTATGTAAATGCATTTTGAACCCATAGAGAAAATTGCTATATTGTGATCCTTTGCAGACGGTGTTGGAGCCTTAGGAGTGGAGTTTGAGATTGAGGTGGAATCCTCAGTAGGCATTTAGTCTATTAAAGATTAGTGGCTATACCTTGGAGGCAAGCCAAATTGGATCAGACCTTGGAGTTCTAAATAGAAAAACCCCTACCAACACTCTATGCATCAGGTTTCCTGAACCTTAGGGATAACAAAAGCCCTAATTTCAAGCTTTATTCATTGTTGATGCATTTAGTATTGTTTTATGGATGTTTCAGGGGTATGTGGCCCGAGGAGTTAGTACTTAATACCAGAAATAGGGAAGGGGAGGAACAATCAAGTCAATTATGGACTTCTATTTGGGACTCTCGTTATGTGAGATCAAACTACATAAAATTTGAAGAGTGGATAGTGAAACCATTATACAAGATGTATGGAGTTCCTTGTGATGGATCAATTTCAAATGAGATTAAGGCATTTTTAAGGCCTAAAGATTTTGATGATAGGAAAATTGTGAATCATAACTGGGGAGATTGGTACATGCACCAGAACTTTACTTGTTTTAGGATCTATGGATTTGAAGGAAGCCCATACATGTTACCAAAATGTCTTCCTGATAGAATAGTATATTTGGAGATTGTAAGACAATTAAGTGTCTCAAATGCTAAACACTTTGGAGATCAACATAAGCAAACTTTCTTGCCTGCAACTCTTAGTTTTGGAGATTTCACTATTGTTTCTACAAAGGCATATAAAATAATGGACAAAAATTTAATGGGGGAGCATAATTTGTTTGAACATATTGCAAGGAAAAACTATGATCCGTAGGGGTACATCCACTCCTATAAGAAAAGATAAAATCTAGGAGGTTATTTGCACTTGAGTTTGGAAGCAGAAGACATCTTCAGAAATATGGAAGATGCAGAAGCACAAGAGGTACTTGATAATTTGAATAGAGAGATGGAAGAAAAGAAACAAAGGTTGATGGAAATGGAGAAAAAAGAAGAGATGTCAGAAAGTGAACCAGATGACCATGAAGTTGTTTCTAGATATCAGGCAAAGGAACAAGAAAAAGAACCAAATGAAAATGAGCAAATTGTGACTAAGATGGAGATTCATGTAGATTCAAGGTTAGAAGAACATTCTTCTTTTGTAGAAGATGATGTATTTGTGAAATCTAAAGAATTTAAATATTTTCTCTATAATTTCAAAGGAAAAAGGTTGAGGGAATCTATCCCACATATAACACCTAAAAATGAGGTAGAGTTGTTGGAAAGGTTAAAGGAGGATATAGAAGCAGATTTGGCTGCAATGACTCCCCAAAAAGGGAGGCAAATACTTGTAGCAGGTGGAGTAATTTTGTTTCCAGGATGGGATTTGAGTGCATCTTTTATTTTTGACAGTCTATTACACTCTGACAACAAGGATTTAAAATTGGAGATTCAAGGAGTAAATGATGTGTTTATTGGATCTAGGTTTGACCAAGATGAGGAAGCCTTACTGCTATGGGCATTGTATCCTCCGAATAAAAGGCCTAAAATTACTAATGTGGATAAATCATTTGGCCATATGATGAAATTGAAAGTTGGGGAAATTTATCCCATTGTTTCAGCAGACATTGGAGTCGACATTTCAAAGTTTAACAGAGCACAAATAATTAGAGCAGTAAGGGAAAGAGATCAATACAAAGGAGGGTGAACTCACAATAATGGTTCCCACTTTTTTGCCACTTTTGACACTGAAATGTACATTTTTAAAATAATCTTCAACTTCCGAGAACTATAACTTTTAAACTATTAAAAATTTGAAGATGATGTAAATTAGTGATTTCTAGCATTTTATTTGTAGATTCTATATACATTTTTTTCAAATTTTTTTGAAAGATTTTTTAAAAAAATTTCCATCTCCCTCGAAAAGTAGTTTTTTACAACAAACTACATTTTTTAAGAGTGATGTGCCTCCCGAAACACATAACTTTTTTTCTATAAATGATAAAAACTCAATTCTTTTGAATTTTGGTTTGCAACATCAATATCCAGAGCTTGCATTTGGTTTTATAGCGATATGTTCAATATTTTTCATTTTATAAAGTTTTGAAGTCCGACTAGTCATAATTCAAACATAGGTTTACGTTTGAACACATAACTTGTTCTATATAAATCGAAATTCAATTTATTTATTTTTGTTAGAAAGAAGACATCAATACCAAGGGCATAGATATTTTTCAGAATTTTTTTGAATTAGTTTCTTATTTTTCCCAATGCGTTGAACAGAGAAGTTCATGTTCGGTGAAAAACCAATTTTTAATAAAATTAAAAAATCAAGAACATAATAAATTCAAAATATTACAAAATTATATTCGTTGGAAAGCTTGCTTCGAGTACTACCATCTAATATTTTTGGGTTATCAAGATTATTTCATTCGTGCATTGAACCAAAGCTCCGAAGTCATTAATTCTTCAAAACTCTGAAATTTTTTGGGAGAAACTTCTAATTTTTGGGGTTCGAACGAACACGAGTTCGATCGGATTGGGTTCGCTCGAACCAAAAGGGGTTCGAGCGAACCCCCATTCGCTCAAACAAGTGAGCTTGATTTTGGCACGCTCGATGTTCGAGCGAACATTTGTATTTCGCTCGAACACTGGCAAATCCGAAATTCCCACTTTCGCCAAATTCCTTCGTTGGCAAAAGTGGGAACCAGCTTTGTGAATTCACCCAGGATTGTATGAGGAAACCATAAGAAGAAGTGGACAATTTGTACCAATGATACTTTCCACTAATAATTCAAAATGGAAAAATAAATGTGAAGAGATGCAACAAGAAAATCAGAGAATTCTTAAACAAATGCCAAATGTAAGAGTTGATATTGCCTCCTTTCTATTGAATAAAAGATTTGAAAATTTGAAAGGATATTTGGAAGAGTTCTGGATTGTTTTTAAAAACAATATGGACAATGTTATATCACATAATAGGATAAAGAACAGATTGGGAACTAGGATACATGACAAGACTTTGGAAGGGACATATGCTAAAGAAATTGAGAAGATCAAAAGGATGCTTGCAAAACATGGCAAATTTGATGTAGAGTTACAAACTGAATATAATGAATGTAAAGACATAGTCCAGCACGGTATCCCAGTGCTAACTGATCAGAGGGGAGAAATCAAGGATAAAGACAAGTGGATTTCAGAATGCCAAAATCTACTTAGTGTTTCCCTTAATGTTGCTCAATCAGATGGAATTGATTTGAAAGAAACAATTACACAAATGGAACAATTCATCACATGGGAGATCATTGTCAGGGACTTGATCCATGATGCAGACAACTACAAATCAGAAAATTACTTGGAGCATATTCATAAATGTGGCAAGATACTTGGGGATTGAAATTGTTTTCAAATAATTTCAAAATGTTATCTTCAATGATTTTATGTAATATGTCTAGTAGTTAACTTAATTTTAGTCAATTAGTTTTTAGTTGGGAGTTTAAGTCTTACTTAGTTTAATTCCAAATGAAAGGGTATGCCCTTTCATTTTGGAACCAAATCCTCATCTATTTATAGGGGATCCTTTTGATGACAAGGCATTCATGATCATTTTGTTCAAGATGTATTTTATGCAAGTCCTTTTGAAGTTTGTTTTCTAGAAATGCCAAAACTAGTGAGTGATATTACATTGTACTAAAGCTAGTTGATTATCTTATGCTTGTTTCAATATAAAGATCGCATGTTCTACATATTTGATGGTATCTATCTTTTCAATTGTTTGATGAGTTCCCTATGATAAATCTATTTAGTTAGATTGTTTCAATGTGCTAACTCATGTTATTATAATTTGAATTAGGTTTTAGTTTGAATATCAATTTGAAGGATTGGTTGCCAAACTTCACTCTTTCTTAATGGTCTTTTAGAGAAAAGTTAAAATCAGTAAGACTAAATGCAACATTACATTTGAATTATAATTCATGTAGATGTCTTTGAAGTGATGGTCTTGTTTTAAAGAGCAAGTTTACTAAGACTGTCTCCAGGGTTATATTCTGGAAATGCCAAACTGGTGAAAAGACATTGTGCTATATGTAATCAGTTGATTATCTTATGTTTATTTCAATACAAAGATCAAGTGTTTTTCATCTCTGATGGTATTTATCTTTTTTATTTTTTTATTAGTTCCCTATGATAAATCTATTCATTTAGATTGTTTCAATGTGGTATCCTATGTTATTATAGTTTGGGTTAAGTTTTAGTTTGATTATCAGATTGAAGGATTGGATGTCAAGCGTCATTATGTTTTATTGGTCTTTCAGAGAAAAGTTAAATTTAGTAAGACTAACTACAACATTATGTCAAGGTGAAGGCACTGGTCTACTATTGTTTGAAGATAATTTAATCAGGTGTTTTTAGAGTAATCTCAATTAAGAAATCATACTTATAATAAAGTAACATTTTATTTAAAGCATTCATTTACAAGAAAGCAATTCAAAGTTTTCAGTAATTATTTAATTTAAGTGACAATCTCAGGATTCATTTTCCCTCTAATGCACATAAACCTTGGAAACATTCAATTCCAATCAGGCATACTTGACAACAATGGGATTAATACCCATCAAAAGTCTCTTCTCAATCTTCAAAATAACCTTACAAGACAGCAATATAATAGACACCAACCATACTTTGAGGAAGACAAACATGAAAAAGATTTCCCTTAACTTGTAATGAATCCAATCGTACTGGTTAGTCTCTTGATATCATTGTTACAGACTTATCCTCCAATTTATAGAAAGATCCAACTGTTCAAATGAAAGTTATGATAATTCTTCCAAAACTACTACAGGATAGAAGAAAGACAATATTAAGATAAACTATACAAGATACACATTATGAAGAAAAATTGTCAAAATTATTGATAACATCAAATGAAATATAGTATTTGATTAGATTCTACTTTCTTTTAAAGTTCTATACAATACCCAGATTTTTATTAACTCGTAACAAAATATGCAACTAATAAATAGAATAAGATAAATTATTCATATTTCAAGCCTACAACTCAAAACGATTCTTCATGATAGAACCAATATCCATTAAGACTCATTTCACCTTGTGTTTTATGATGATGAATTCAATGTGTAGGGAAAAAATTTTGGGATTGTGAGGTGTGTTGTAGCTCTTGGTCAGTATCTTTTGAATCCAGTGGCCATGGTTGCAACATTATGTGGTCCTAGCAAAGAGATATTATCATTGAAGCTTCATTCACTAGAACATTTCCTTAGTCCAGATGACAAGTATGAAGTTGTCAAATAGGTAATGGTTACAGTAACCAACCAAGTTGGTGTTGAGATAACCTAGCAGCATCACATGAATGGATGTTTTCTCCTCTGGAATTTGTAGCTAGCCTTGGACCTAGAAAATTTGCTTCCATACAAAGGGCTATTTTGAGAGCTGGAAGGGTTTACAGTCGCTGAGAATTGTTGACCCCTCTAGAAGCTATGAAGCGACTTGTCTTTATAACTGGCATCCACATAATAGAGAGATTAAGGAGGTTGAGGATCCATATTTTCCCAAAGCGGATACCATTAGATAAAGTGAATAAGAGAATGCAAGGAAAGCAAAGGAACTTGCAAAAAAATATTGATGACAAGAATGAAAGGACCAGCCTCTTGTATAGAATCTTTTAAAGTTCTATACAATACCTTGATTTCTATTAACCCATAACAAAATACGCAACTAACAAATAAAATGAGATAAATTATTCATATTTCAAGCCTCCAAATCAAAACAATTTTGCATGATACAACCAAAATCCATTAGGACTTGTTTCACCTTGTTTTTTATGATGATGAATTTAATATGTAGGGAAACGTTTATGGGATTGTGAGGCATGTTGTGGCTCTTGGTCGGTATCTTCTGAATCCATTGGCCATGGTTGCAATATTATGTGGTCCTGGGAAAGAGATATTATCATTGAAGCTTCATTCACTGGAACATTTCCTTAGTCCAGATGACAAGTATGAAGTTATCGAACAGGTAATGGTTATAGTAACCAACCAAGCTGGTGTTGACATAAACCTAGCAGCATCACATGAATGTATGTTTTCTCCTCTGCAATTTGTAGCTGGCCTTGGACCTAGAAAATTTGCTTCCATACAAAGGGCTATTTTGAGGGCTAGAAGGGTTTACAGTCGTCAAGAATTGTTGACCCCTCTAGAAGCTATGCAGTGACTTATCTTTATAACTGGCACCTGCAGAATGGAGAGGTTAAGGAGGTTGAGGATCCATATTTTGCCAAAGGGGATACCATCAAACAAAGTGAACAAGAGAATGCAAGGAAAGCCAAAGAACTTGCAAAAAAATCTTGATGGCAAGAATGAAAGGACCAACCTCTTGTATAGAACTTTCTTTTAAAGTTCTATACAATACCTAGATTTCTATTAACCCATAACAAAATACGCAACTAACAAATAAAATGAAATAAATTATTCATATTTCAAGCCTCCAACTCAAAACAATTCTGCATGATAGAACCAATATCCTTTAGGACTCATTTCACCTTGTGTTTTATGATGATGAATTCAATGTGTAGGGAAAAATTTATGGGATTGTGAGGCGTGATGTGACTCTTGGTCAGTATCTTCTAAATCCATTGGTCATGGTTGCAACATTATGTGGTCCTGGCAAAGAGATATTATCATTAAAGCTTCACTCACTGGAACATTTCCTTAGTCCAAATGACAAGTATGAAGCTGTTGAACAAGTAATGGTTACAGTATCCAACCAAGTTGGTGTTGACATACACCTAGCAGAATCACATGAATGGATGTTTTCTCCTCTACAATTTGCAGTTGGCCTTGGACCTAGAAAATTTGCTTCCATACAAAGGGCTATTTTGAGGGCTGGAAGGGTTTACAATCCCAGAGAATTGTTGACCCCTCTAGAAGCTATGAAGAGACTTGTCTTTATAACTAGAAGCTGCAAAATGGAGAGGTTAAGGAGGTTGAGGATCCATATTTTTCCAAAGCAGATACCATTAAACAAATTGAACAAGAGAACGCAAGGAAAGCAAAGGAACTTGCAAAAAAATCTTGATGACAAGAACGAAAGGACCAACCTCTTGTACAGTTGCTGCTGAGCATCTATCTGCAACAATTGTGCCCTAATAATTACCCTAATTTTAAGTTTTACTCTTTATTGATTCATTTAATCTTATTCTATGGATTTTTTAGGGGTATGTGGCCCTAGGAATTGAGGATTAACATCAGAAATAGCCAAGTGGAGGAGAAACCTTTTCAATTATGGACTTTTGTTTGAGATTATCATTACACAAGATCAAATTATATCAAATTTGAGGAATGGATAGTAAATCCAATTAATCGGATGTATGGATTTCCTTGTGATGGATCCATCTCAGATGATATTAAATATTTTTAAGACCCAAATATTTTGACAACAGAAAGATAGTGAATCATAACTAGGGAGATTGGTATGTCCAGCGACGTGTCTTTATAACTGGCAGCTGCAGAATGGAGAGGTTAAGGAGGTTGAGGATCCATATTTTTCCAAAGCCGATACCATTAAACAAAGTGGACAAGAGAATGCAAGGAAAGAAAAGGAACTTGCGAAAAAATCTTGATGACAAATGTGTGCGGGAAAAGTGGTGCAATGAAACAGAAATTTTGGTTTCTAGACAAGTCCACACACCAATGGGACTCTTGGTGCAAGTTATGGAGCTCTTTTGAAATATCTCAACTCCCCAAGAGATGTTCCATTGTTCTCTATCTCACAGGATCCCTCAAGCCAATGTCTTTGCTCTCAGATCACTGAGCAAAGTGACTTAGGAATGTTAGCTATGAGAACGAGGGATATTGATCAACTTAATATGAATGCATTCCTAGTTATACATGATATTAAATCTAGTATGAGTTAGATTAGTAAAATTTATCCTAACATGATATTCTAAACTAATATGATAATGCTATGATAATAGAAATACTTCTAAAAATGCTTATTTAGATGATTTCTATGCAAAGAGAGGCTAAATGCTTGATTTAAAATGATTATATTAGATACTTAGTAAAATATCTATAGGTTTGATACTAAAGATTTGGATATGAAAATGAGAGAAGGAGGGCTCTATTTATAGGAAAAACAGGGCAATGGATGGTCAAGATTCGATGATCTTATCAAGGGCTGGGATTGAAAGTTATCAATCCATGTTTACAATTCTCACCAATGAAATGGTGACAATTGTCAACATAAGACTGCTTGAGAGGAGATGTAAGAAGCATTAAATTCTTGAGAAGGCATGATGGTTACCTTAGGAGGTAAGGGTTAAGGTTAGATTAGGGTTATCCATGGGATAAAGCTTTTACCCAAAGGCTAAACTCTTGTGCAAGGGTTAAAGAGATAACCATAGTCAAAGCAATGAATGCTTGATGAAACCCTTGGGTTAAATGAGGGTTGAGTTAGAGAGAAAGTCTCTAATCATGTAAGAGCGTTGAGTTAACCATTAATGGTTTGGAAGACTTTCAAGGTTAACTTGTTGAAGACATGAAGCCTTTAATGGTTTTCAAAGACTTTGAGGGTTTGAGAAGTGACTTCCTTTTGCTTAGGGATGCGACAATATTTAGGAGATGGGTTAGGCTAATTTAGAAGTGATTAGAAGAATCTAGAAGGGGATTTAGAGAGGCAAGTGGAAGATGTAGGAGAATGCAAGTGGATGGAGGGTAATTTTAATTAAAATAAATTACTTTATTTCAACTAAATAGATGCAACTTGCATAAATACAAGTGGGCGATTTAAATAAATAAACTAGATTTATTTATTTGCAATGAACAATTTAATTAAATGTAAATTTAATTAAAAGGGGAGAAAGGGAAATTAATTAAATAAAATGATTTATTTAATTAAAGGCTATGAAAGACTTAGGTGAACTTAATTAAATAAATTGATTAATTCATTTAATCAAATAGACGAATGTGAATAATTTAATTAAATAGAGAAATGAGGTTAAAATGAATATTAAATAGTCACTTAGGAAAGTGGTCATTTTTATACGTCTACATTCTACCCCTCTTTGAAGTGACATGTGTGCACATGTTGATTCAAAGAAAATTTGTCGGATATGCTATCAAAATTTGTCGATATGATGCTCCAGATTTGATGAACGATATTGCTAATGAAAAGTTGATATGAAGCTAGTGTCGATATGAAATTGATATGATAATGCCCCCTCGGGAGATCGTTCGTGCATTAAAGGCATGAATGATCTCTAGAAAGAAGAAGAATTCTATTTAAAAGATAGAAGAGTGGATAGTGACGACATGCATGGGTTTGATAAGATTGATTAGATTTGATTGGATTGAGATTAAGATTTATCATATTGAGATCAAGTCTTGTTTCAAGTATGACACCTCCTATATAAGACAAAGATGATCGAAATGTCTAGTGTCAGGAATGGCACCACCTATATAAGATGAAGATGATCAAAGTGTCGAGTTTCAGGAATGGCAATGCTTGTATAAGACAAAGATGATTGAAGCGTCTGGTTTTAGGAATGATATATCTTGTATAAGAGCTGATCAAAATATATGGTTTCAAGAACGATATATCATGTATAAGAGCTGATCAAAATGTCTGGTTTCAGGAATGATATATCCTGTATAAGAGCTTATCAAAATGTCTAGTTTTAGGAAAGATACATCATGTATAAGACTTGATAGATGATATTTGAAATAATGATGAAGATATCGAAGTGAAGAAAGATTTCATGATGATGTGATATATATGCATGTGATGGATGCAATGATGAATGTGACTAGATGATGATGATGTAATGCTTTGATAGTAATGCTTTTTTATTTTGATTATGATGTATGAGCTATAATGATGAAAATATGATGATGTGTTGTTTATCTTGAGTGTATGATGTGAGATGTATCTTGAAAATGAGATGTACGATAATGATGTGATGTGAGATGTATGCAAGATGAAAATGTGATATGCAGCTAAATGCAAGTGTAAAATGATATGAAGCTAAATGCAAGTGTAAAATAATATGCAACTAATTGATCACCCTCTTTTTCTTGTTGTCATTCATATGTAGTCACATGTTTTTGTTCTGTTTTTGTTTGTCATCATTGAGCTTTTGATATGTTGGGAGTTTATACAAGCATAATGGTATAATTGAACCATAATGACCTGAGTAAAAGATACATGGATTTTGATATTGCAAGATGGCACAAGCATCGAGGTATAATTAAACCAAGATGACCTGAGTGTTTCTTGCATAAAATAGACAAGAGTTAACCATTTATATGCACAAAGTGGAACAATGTCTTTAATGATATGTTTCCAATCATGTCTTAAGACAAAATTTGCACAATAGAAGTGATCATCTCACAAACAGAAAACCAAAAAAGTATTAGACTCCCTTGCGGTTTTCTCTAGCTCGATGCATCGTTGAGAAATTCAGGAGATCTAATGATTCAAAAAAAAAATTTGAAGTGAAAAATAGACAAAACTTCATGCGAGATGTAAACAAATTATAATTCAAAAAATCATCCATCATGTGTGTGTTGAAGTTGTTAATTGGATCAGTGTTTTGTTTTCTATGCGGATGAGTTGTTGTTGACAAGGTTTCCTTAGCATGTTGTGTTTCATGTTTGCTTGTTGTTTGAATGTTTTGAAGTCAAAGGAACACTGCCCCTAGCTATAGATACTGATTGATGTGGATATTCACAGTGATTACCAAGCCATGGTGGGATAGGATGAATTGATCTTTAGATAAGCAAGGACAGTGACTACGCTAAGTATGTTTGGGATAATGTTGCATATAAAGTGTTGGGCGATGGCCATTAGCTTTGACTTCGGATGCAAAAGATATGAGTAATGATAGATAGAGGAGTTGTTCCCTCACAAATAGCACCTATTGCCAGGTTTTCACCACTTGTTTTTATTGCACCTTTTTGTTTTTCTAATTTTTTTGCATTTGTCTGATTTTTATTTTATTTTTTTGTATTTTTTACTTTTCCATGCATTAGGCCACTCAAGTATATAATTTCTTCAGATGGATGTTGTTGGTTGGTTCGTTGAGCACATTGCCCTCTGAAGTTGTTAGCTAATAGGCACCTGATCCATAGGCTGATATGATAACATAAGGACCTAACCAATTAGGTTCAAACTTACCTTTCTATTCTTGATCTTATTGATTTATGGGATTTTCTTTGAGTACAAGATCACGGACTTTAAAAATCCTAGGGATGACTATGTGGTTGTATCTCCTGCATAGGTGCTGCTAGTATGCTTTGAGGTGATTATAGGCATGTTGTCATTTTTTATCCAAAAGTTCTAGCTCTTGTAATCTGTTTACCCGATACTCCTCATCTGGTATGAGACCTTTTAAAGATACTCTGAGTGATGGAATTTCTATCTCAAGAGGTAAAATTGCTTCTAATCCATACACCAATGAATATGGCAAAGCTCTTGTAAGTGTCCTAATGCTAGTCCTGTATGCCCAAAGTATCGGATTGAGTTGCACATGCCAATCCTTACCTGCATCATTTACTGTCTTCTTTAGGATTTTAAAGATTGTTTTATTTGATGCCTCGGCTTGACCATTCCCTTGTGAGTAGTAAGGTGTAGAGAAACAATGTTGGATTTTGAATCACTCAATAGTTCTCTCACATCCTGATTTTAGAAAGGATGCCCATTGTCTATGATGATGGAACTTGGAATGCCATATCTACAAATTAGATAATTGAGAATAAATGAGGCAATCTATTTTCCAGTTACTGTGGTCAGTGGGACTACTTCAATCCATTTTGTGAAATGCTTTGTTGCAGTGATAATAAACTTGTGTCCATTTGAAGAGGAAGGATGGATTTTCCCTACTAAATCAAGTCCCCACTAACAGAAAGGCCACGATGTTGTAAATGGTTGCAACTCTTGTGCTGGTGCATGGATAAGATTGCCATGGATTTGGCACTTAGGACATTTCTTTGCAAATTGATAAGAGTCTTTCTCCATTGTCGGCCAGTAATATCCCATTCTCAAAAAAAATTTAGCGAGAATAGGACCACTTAAATGTGTGCCATAGATACCCTCATGAAGCTCGTGTAAAGCAGAGTCAGATTAATTACGATCAAGGCAATGAAGAAGAGTACCATCTAGACATCGACGGTAAAGGGTATCAGCAGTTAAAGTATAACGGGTGGCTTGTCGGATAAAATTGTGTTTTTTATTACGAGATAGGTCAATAGGTAGGGTATTGGTTTTAAGATATTCATAGATTGTTCCATATAGAGGAGAGTTTGAACCGACTAAGGCATAGATAACGTGGGATGCAAAATTGTCATAGGCTGGAGAAAATAGTTTCTCTACCAGGAACTCATAACGACTCTATTGCTCTGGAATTTGTAGTAGTGAAGTGATAGTAGTCATTGCATCGGCCACTCTATTGTTCAACCTTGGTATTTGTTCGAAGGTGATTTGTACAAAGTAATGTTTGAATTCATCCACTATTCTTTTGTATGGCAGCAGCTTGTCATGTTTTGTCTGATATTCATTGTTGATCTGATTTATAACTAGTTGGTAATCTCCATAGACTTTCAATTATGTGATTCGCCATTCCACAACCATTTTGATTCTTGTGACTAGGGCTTCATACTCAGTGATGTTATTGGTGCATAGAAACATGAGTCTATACGATCTTGGAATGGTGTGTCCTTTAGCAGTGATGAGCAATATGTTAGCACCTGAGCCATGTTGAGTGTAGGAACAGTCAAAGTACAGGGTCCATTGCTTGAGTGTAACAGTAAGGACATCCCTATCTGTAAATTATACCTTCATTGGTTGCTTATCTAGTAATGGTGCTTTAGCTAATTGATCTGCAATTACTTGTCCCTTGATAGCCCGATGCTCTATGTATTGGATATCAAACTCACTGAGAATCATAACCCATTTAGCCAGTTGGTCAATGAGTGTTGCTTTGCTGAGTAAATACTTGAGAGGATCAATTTTTGTGACTAGCTTGATTGTGTGAGCTAGCATGTAATGTCGAAACTTTTGAGAGGCGAATACCACAACTAAACAAGCCTTCTCAATGAATGTGTAATTTAACTCATATCCATTTAATGTTCTACTGATGTAATATATAGCTCATTCCTTGCCTTCTTGATCTTCTTGTGCTAACAGTGCCCCCAATGATACAGTTGTTGTTGATATATAGAGAATGAGCGACTTTCCTGCTATTGGTGGTACCAGAATTGGTGGGTTCATTAGATATTGCTTGATTTGATAGAATGATTCTGCACACTTGGATTCCCATCTAAATGGTATGTTTGTTGACATTTTTGATTATTATGTTGTGATTGTCATTGATGGACACACACTTGCATTGAGATCACTTTTATATGTATTAGTTATGGTCAATTGGCATTTGTTCCAACCAGTATGATGCATTATAGTCCTTAGACTATTGGTGCTTTGCAGAAAGTGTTTACCAATCTGAAGCGGTATGTTGACCCCAAGCGGTTCGAGGATCTCAAGTGGTATGAAGGATCAAAGTGGCAAAACACATAATTCTCAGTCTTTATTTTTGTCAAACTGGCAATCGGTATTTTGTATGAACCGGTAATACTCTGTGATGAGTTACCAACCGGCATTTTGTGATGAGTTACCATCCACCAATTGTTTGATGGTGCTGACACTTTAACGGTGCTTTTTGTGTCATGTTACAAAATATGTCTAGATGCATTGAACCTAGGAAATTGTAATGTAATCCTATTGGACCAACATGAAATCAGATTCCTTTATAAGGACATCATGTCTAGGGTTTTATGTTGTTGCTAGGGTTCAAGGTGGTTGATGAGTTAGAGAGAGTGTGAATGATTTGAAGACTGAAGTAATGCTGGAATGCATTAAGAACGAACTATCAAGGATCTAACCAAGCAATTTATGCTATTTGATAGAACACTCACTTGTTGATTACTCACATCTTTGACAAGTCTGGAGCCCTTAACCTGGTAGGCCCAAAAGCCTTTTGTAAATCCTCTAACAAGGTGGTTCACATCTGTGGATCTAAAATCCTCTAGCAAGGTAGTCTTTAATTGGACTTATCTCCTAATAGAGATTGAGATTCCTATCAGGATCTGTTTTGGTAAAGAACATTGTATGACCTTAACCGGTCTGGTTTCTATTCTGTAGATAGTTACTTGTGAGTTCCATCTCATCCTGGTTTTTCCCATTTGGGTTTCCACATCAAAATCTCTTGTGTTATGGTGTTTGTGCTTCTGTGGGTAAATGCATTATTTGCTATTTGATTTGCATGTGTACTAACTGGTTTGTCTGCTAAACTATTTTACCAGTTTACTGTTAGTCTAGTAAAGTGTTTCAGTATAGTCATTTTTTGCATACTAATTCACCCCCCCTCTTAGTATTCATCAATTGGTATCAAAGCCTACCTTTCTATAAGTCTAACCACTTGGAAAGAGATATGGGGGAATATACTATGAGGGAACTTACTCATCAGCTCACTCAGTCTAAGCAAGCCTATGATGATCTTATGGTCAAATATAAGGCCTCTCAAGCAAAAAGGAAAGAACATGCTGAAAAGCTGATGGAGCTATCTAAAAATAGTTCTTTTGATGAAGCGAACATGGAAGCCTTGATTCAAAAAGTAGAAAAGCTAAATGAATCCAATTCCAACCTAAGAAAAGAATTGGAGGGACTGACTATTCGAATGTGCCAAGAGCTTGAGAACCGGAGGAAAGCTGAAGATCTGGTAAAAGACAGAGATCATGAAATCTCCAAGCTGAAGCAAGAGATCAGTTCCCTAACTGTTCAACTCCATGCGAGCAAAGTGGAAAAGGAAGACATGCAAGGAGAACTGAACATGACGATCTCTGAGAATGCAAACCTGATGGAAACAAATACTACTATTTCCAAAGAACTCTCTAATTCAAAGGAAATACTTGCTAAGTTCAACAAGAGTACTGTTAAGCTAGAGCAAAAGCTTGAATTAGCCAAACCTATCAAGAATACTGATGGACTTGGTTACTCCAGTCATGAGCAAGGTGAGACCTCTGGTGCAAATGCTGAAGCATCAAAGAGGCAACCGACATTCAAAGGTAAAGGTAAGCAAAAGTTCAAACCTGTTTGCTTTAACTGTCTTAAAGAAGGACATACTACTAATGTATGTAGGAGTAAGGCTTATAATAATTTTCCTTATTTTCTAAATGATAAGCCTAGATCCTATATATTCAATGGTAATTGTTATGCATGCAACAAGTTTGGGCATAGAGCATCTAAATGCAAGTCTGTTATGAACAACACTGGAAGATATCCTCCGAGGACTCAAGGAGTTGGTCTGGAACCTTTTGTGAACTGGAATCACAACCGGTTTAATGCCTTTAATCATCAGTCTGAAAGCGGTGGCTATCAAGCAGCAATCAGATGGAGAGCAAACTATTTGATCTGTCATGGTCATGGTCACACAGTTGCAACATGCAGGAGGGAGAATGGTAACATGAATAATGGACCTTGGAGAGCACCTGGAATGGTCTACTATCATTGCAACAAACCGGGTCACATTGCCAGATTCTGCAAAACAAGAAAGAACATATCGAATGACATACCGGTCACTCCGGAAGGAAAGATTGATATTGACACTGTTCAAGCAGATATGAACAAAACTTGGAAAAGGAAACCAACGATGTTGCAAGAAGAACCAGTTTCTGCACCTAGTGTGGAACCCGCGGAACCGACAAACTAAGCATCTGAAAAGCTTAGGGGGAGCAAACGGTGAAACACTATGAACACCCAATTTTTTCCCGATAAAAGACCTTAACTGGTATGTGATACCTGTCATTTGGCAGAAGACCGAAAATGGTAATAGGCAAATTAGGGTTTATGCCCTAATGGTGGAGCATTTATTATGGTAGGTGAGGAATATGTTTAAAAGGAATTTTCAAATCATTTCTCACTATCATTTTTCGAGCGAAGAATTTTTTCAAGTGCAGAGCGAAGAAAAAGTGATTTGTGCTACGATTCAAAGAAATCTCGAAACCCTGAAGAAGATTCAGAAGAAAATATCAAACGGTCAAGAGAAGAACTCAAAGCAATGATTCAGCAACCGATCAAGTGTGAGGCGAAGTGGAATTTGCAAGCCCTAAATTCTTGATTTCTGGAAGGTATTTCTCGAGTTTTTTGTTTTATCATGGCTTCCGCATCTCATGATAGTTCTAGTGCAACTGTTGATTCTATGGACTTCATACAACGAAAGTTGAAATATAATGCCTTGTCTCAAGTAGCGGCTGGTGTTATGGTAGAAGAAGGGATTTCTAATTATATAGATTGTAAAATTGAAAACCTAGGGTCTCTCGCAATCCATTCTCAGTTAGGTCTATTCTATGGGAAGGATAAAAAGATCAAACCAAAGTATAGCATCTTGGAGAAGAAGAAACTTCACAATGCGGTTTACTTCTTAGAGGATTTCACAGATGACCACATTCGAATCATTCTGAGCAGAGTTCATGGTGACAAGATGTATCTTGAGAGAAGACATGATATCACACCACAAGCTATTCAAGTCGTCACCAGTTTCTGCAATACAAGGGAAGTGCCAGCCCTAAGGAAGGTCAGCAAGAATGAAATGTCCAAACTCACTAGTTCAGTGAGTGACTCACGTGGCATGACCGTCAACTAAATCAAGGACGATCTGGTCAAGTATGTCTGCATGGTGATAGGCTACCAGACGCTCTACTAGTAGAATTAATTTTGTCTCTGCTGCAGCAGTAAATGTCGCTTACAGGATGATCAAGTAGGATGCATTGTTTGATCTGTGCACCTGTATGCAAAGACAACTTATGTTGAATCTTAATTCAATAAAACAAGATAATGCACTGAGATTCAAGTTTGGACAACTACTAGTAGGGTTATTCTTCTACTTCCAAGGTTATTTCCCAGGAGTTGGAGATATTTAGTGGTTTGTCGACCAACCAGTTACCAAGAAAATCAAAGAGAACCTGCAAGCAGTTGGAACCGGTTACCCTGATGTTCTAAACAAGTACTCTGATGAGTTCAGAAGCAAGATGAGCCTAAGGATGAGGATATCCAGTGACATTGTCAATAAATATGAAGAGGATATATGCTTTATCATCAATATGGATGAATGCATAATGGAGGTTGTTGAGCCCAGACAGAAGGAAGTGGAGCCTATGGGCTATGAGGTGATGTATGATATGTTGGATAGGTATGCTTCTACCCTAATCGCCTCACCCCTTGATCCTAAGGCAAAGAGAACTGGAACCTATTTGGAAAGGGTTGCACCAGTTGTAGAACCCCCTGAAAAGAAAGGAAAGGCGGTGCCTTCAGCATCGGCACCGGTTACTGTAGCCAGTTCCAAAGTGACCAAGCGATCACCTGCAAAGAAGAAACCGGAAGCAGCACCTGCCAAAGTCTTCAAGAGGAAGAGGAAGACAAGGAATAATTCACCGGACTCAGAAGAAACTGTGTCTGAATAAAAACCCAAGAAGACAAGACAAGCAAAGAAAAAGACAAAGAATGAACCGGCATCATCGGCACCGGTAAATATTGACATTTCTTCCTACAAACCTTTGACACATTGTCAAAGAACTATAAAGAATTTTAGGAGAAAGGTTCTGAATGATTTGATTGATTGTTTTGATGATTTTAATGATGATGAAAAGGAAGCAGTTGAATAGGAAATCATTAGGTATTTATGTGTTAATGACCAGTCGCCTTCAGAAATTAGATTTGAGACACCAGATTCTTTGTACAATTCTTTAGACAATAAATGGCGCATTGCCATAGAAAAGGAATAGGAAATGAGGGAGAAAATATTTGCTCAACATTTTCCTAATGTATCCAATTCAGAACTTTTCGAAGTTATGAATAAATACAAAGGCCTCTTCTTCATGAGAAGAAGAAGACTCCTATTACTTGAAGAAAAGGGTCAAGAAGTGATCAAGGATACACATACTCATGCTCAAGAAGCCCTTAAGATGCGTCAAGTGGCTGAAGCCAACAGAAAAGCTGAGAGAGAACTGGAAACTGGCAAACCAGATGAGGTGTATGACAGTGAAGAAGAACCGGTCACGGAAAAAATGGACCCCATTGATGTAGACGCCTTAGAAGGTGAAAATGTTACTCAGGATGCACCATCAGAAGCAACAGGACAGGAGAAGCAGGCAAAATAGGTAGAAAAGAAAAAGGAAGCAGAGGACAAAAAGGAATAAGCAAAGAAGCAAGCAGAGGAGAAGAAAAAGAGAGAAGAAGAGGAGAAGAGAAAGGAAGCAAAGAAGGAGAAAAAGAAGGATGAAGAGGAGAAGAGGAAAAAGGAAGAGGAGAAGAAGAAGAAGAAGGATGAAGAGGAGAAGAGGAAAAAGGAAGAGAGAAAGAAGAAGAAGGATGAAGAGGAGAAGAGAAAGAAGGAAGAGGAAAAGAAGAAGGATGAAGAGGAGAAGATGAAGAAGGAAGAGGAGAAGAAGAAGAATGAAGAAGAAAAGAAGCAGAAAGATGAAGAAAAGAAGAAGGAAGAGGAGAAGAAGCAGTAGGAAGAGGAGCAAAAGAAAAAGGATGAAGAAGAAGAGAAGCAGAGGAAAGAAGAGAAAAGGAAAATAGAAGAAGAGGAAAAGAAAAAGACAGAAGAGGAAAATTTAAGAGCTACAGAGAAAGAAGAAGCGGCAAAAAGCACTTAGATGGAGACTCCAAAGGCAACCGGTTGACCTCACCAGTCCTATTGACCTCCAGTCTGCAAACAAAATGAAGCTGCTACAGAGCATTAAGGTTGCTCAAGAACCCCTTGAAGTGATAAGGAGGAAGAAGGAGCAAGATGTGATCCAAGCTACGGTGGACACTCTTACCAGTTTGTTACCTGGCACAAACCTCCCTAGTATTGATTCATCATTGGCGCAATTGAAGCTCCTATGCACCATAGTGGATGATCAGGTGCAAAGCCTAGAAGAGGTAGCAGAGGCAAATACCAAGAAAGAGCATCAAAAGGCTCTTAGCATTGCCCTGGTGAAGAAGCTAAATGAGCTTCGGTCCGATCTGCAAAAAGCTCAAAAAGACATAAGGAATGCTCTGGATGAGGGGAATCTACTACTGAGTAAGATTTGCCAACCCCGTCTCTTCTGTGATGATGTGCATGTATAGAAGCAAAAGCTACAAACTGACTTGCAGTTATACATGACCACCTTCAAGCTGCAATATGACTCTTTTACAGCTTATGGGCAAACCATTCACTGGTTTCATATCCAGTCTGCCAAAATAGAGTTGGAAATCAGCAACCAGACTCGAGATTTGCAGGAACTACAACTGGTTCTACTCCCATGCCTGCAAATACTTCAGAAATGTTATCTCAATCTAGATGCCTTAACGGTGACTCAAGAGATGAGCACAATATATGCCATGGAAGAACAGGTCTCCCAGATGCAGACAGAGAAAGAAGTGGCTACCTCCCTACTTGAGTCCTAGTCCTTATCTATGAAACAATTTTTGCAGGACTTTAAATCAGTTTTTGACAAGTTTTATTCTCTATTGTCATAAACTCTTATTCTTTTAATACTAAAGAAATAGGGGTTGGTCTGCAATATTATTTTTGTCATTGTTGGCAAAGGGGGAGAAGTATAAATTTTGAATATTTTGATGTATACTTTCATGTTATTTATGTTAAGAAGTAGTATACATTGTATTTTCTACAAAAGGAATAGTGTATATGCTTAGGGGGAGTAATTTTGATTATGGCATATTTTTGTTGTAAAACACTTAGATGTCAAAATTTTCCTAAGTGTTGCCATCAATACCAAAGGGAGAGATTGTTGGCATTTTTTATGATTATGTTGTGATTGTCATTGATGGACACACACTTGCATTAAGATCACTTTTATATGTATGAGTTATGCTCAACTGACATTTGTTCCAACCGGTATGATGCATTATAGTCCTTTTATTGGTGCTTTGCAGAAAGTGTTTACCGATCTGAAGCGGTATGTTGACCCCAAGCGGTTCAAGGATCTCAAGCGGTACGAAGGATCAAAGTAGCAGAACACATAATTCCTAGTCTTCATTTTTGTCAAACTGGCAACCAGTATTTTGTATGAACCGGTAATACTTTGTGATGAGTTACCATCCACCGATTGTTTGATGGTGCCGACACTTTAACGGTGCTTTTTGTGTCGTGTTACAGAATATGTCTAGATGCATTGAACCTAGGAAATTGTAATGTAATCCTATTGGACCGACATGAAATCAAATTCCTTTATAAGGACATCATGTCTAGGGTTTTATGTTGTTGCTAGGGTTCAAGGTGGTTGATGAGTTAGAGAGAGTGTGAATGAGTTGAAGACTAAAGTAATGCTAGAATGCATTAGGAATGAGCTATCAAGGATCTAACCAAGCAATTTGTGCTATTTGCTAGATCACTCACTTGTTGATTACTCACATCTTCAACAAGTCTGAAGCCCTTAACCGGGTAGGCCCAAAAGCCTTTTATAAATCCTCTAACAGCCTTTTATAAATCCTCTAACAAGGTGGTTCACATATGTGGATCTAAAATCCTCTAGCAAGGTAGTCTTTAATCGGACTTATCTCCTAACAGAGATTGAGATTCCTAACAGGATCTGTTCTGGTAAAGAACATTGTATGACCTTAACCGGTCTGGTTTCTATTCTGCATATAGTTACTTGTGAGTTCCATCTCACCGTGGTTTTTCCCATTTGGGTTTCCATGTCAAAATCTCTTGTGTTATGGTGTTTGTTCTTCTGTGGGTAAATGCATTATTTACTATTTGGTTTGCATGTGTGCTAACCGGTTTGTCTGTTAAACTGTTTTACCAGTTTACTGTTAGGATAGTAAAGTGTTTCAGTACAATGATTTTTTACATACTAATTCACCCCCCCCCCCTCTTAGTATTCATCCATGTTCTTATGTAGCAGATGATTGAATGGTAAAATTTTATCTGCTAGTTGGGCTATGAATCGCCTGATTGACATTAACCGTCCCCGTAGAGATCTGAGTTGACTAATGTTCTTGGGAGATGGCATGTACCTTTGCTGGATCTACTTCAATGCCCTTTGCTGACATAATGTAGCCTAATAATTTTCCTGATGTCACCCCAAAGACACACTTCTTAGGGTTTAGCCTAACTTGGAATTGCTCCAATCTTTGAAAGATTTTATCTAATATGCCCAGATGTTTTGCCCAAGTGAATGACTTAGCCAGTAAATCATCCACATAGTCCTCCATGAAGGTATGCATCATATCATGAAAGATTGTCGTCGTTGTTCTTTGATAAGTTGCCCCAACATTCTTCAAGCCAAAAGGCATGATATTCCAACAATATTTTCCCCAAGTATAGGTGAACACGGTTTTATCTTGATCCTTTGGAGCTATCTTGATTTGATTGTAACCAGAGAAACCGTCCATTAATAAGAGCATTGCATGGCCTGTTGTGAGGTCCACAATTATGTCGATGTTGGGCAAAGGAAAGTCATCATTTGGACAGGCTTTGTTGACATCTCTAAAATCTATACATATTCTGATGCTTCCATCTGGTTTTGAAACTTGAACAATGTTTGAAATTCATTCAGCATAGTCTATAGGTTGAATAAATCCAACATCTAATAACTTCTTTAGTTCAACTTTGACCATTAATGCTACATGTGGATTCATGTTTCTTAACTTTTGTTTGACTAGCTTAGCTCCTAGAGCAATAGATAAATGATGCATGGTTAAGTTTGGATCTATTCCGGGCATATCACCATAGGACCAAGCAAAATTGATTTGCTTTTCTTTGAAGAATCTGATAAACTTTGGTTTTTCCTCTTCTGTCAGTGATTTTGCTAGGTGTATGTTTTTAGCTGCTTCTTCTATACCAATGTTGATGGATTGAGTGGGCTCAATCAATATGGGTGATCGCTCTTGATAGTGTTCAGAAAGAGTGTCAAGTCTCCCATCCTTAAGTGCCTTAAAAAGGTTTTCACCCTCGGATGCATCCTTTATTTTGACTTTTTTGTGATCTAGTGCTGCCATTGAATGGTTTTCAGCATTAGATCCTTTGTTTCTCTCATTTTTTCAACTAAGAGACTTGGCACCCTCACGATTGCAGATATCATTATTTCATTCACTAGTAGAGTCTATTTCCGGGTTGGCAGTACATAGGTAATGGACAATGGACATGTCATCTAGGAAAATAGTTATATCACGGTGTTCAAGTTCATCCCAGTTCAAGTTCATCCCAGTCTATCAAATTAGGAAATACAAGTGGTAAAGAGTCATTTGGTGGGTCGAGGTCGGCTGCGATAAGTGTCATGATAGAGGTATCGTTAGAGTTGTCTAGGATATTGGGTAAGTTAATGATATTGTCAAGGTCTTCGATGGTATCATCTTCCATGTAGACTTGGTCATAGTGTCCCTGCTCATTTTCCTTAGCTTCGTTGATATGTTGTGAACCGAATTCAAGTAATCGAGACTCTACGCCTTGTCCTTCCCAAGAAAGGGGTGTATGTATAACACCTTCAGGGACATCTTCAGTAACATCTGAACAACTGCCCCATTCATAGTCATTAGAATCAGTTTCAAAAGTATTATCCCAGAGTCTTTCAGTGCTACTAACAGGTATGTTGTAAGGTGAAAAGAGATCTCTGATAATTGATATGAGTCTTTTAGTCTTTTCGGATTCCGAATAAGAGCCTACTTGTACCCTTTGCATTTGTTCATACACTATTTCTCCTTGGGGAGTAGTGATTTCTTTAGGAGGTGATTTTGCCTTGTTTTGAATAGCTTCCTGAACATGGTGCACTTCCTCATAAGATGCTTCTTCCTTTTGAAGGATTAGTTCCTCTTGTCATTTCTCTTTTTCTTGGTGTTCTCGCTCTTTCCTTATTATTTATGTTTCTTGGTGTAGTGCCTCTTGCCATGAGTCCTTGTTGAATTTCTTCTTTTCTTTCCACTGAGGTTTTTGATACTTATTTTGTTTTTTCCTTGGGGGTATGTTGTGTCCATATCCCAATCCTATTTTGTCTCAAGAAAATTGTGAAGGAGGGTCTAGTGGTTCTATAATTCTTTCTTGATGCTTACATATAGGTCCTTTGTCATTGTATCCAATCCGTTGCATGATCAACAATCCTTTTCCATACTGTTGTGTTGGTATGGCTACCTCCATAGTAGCAGCTTTGACTTCTCCCTCATCCTTGTATAGCCAACTAAGGATGTATTTCTCTTTCGATTCATGTGCTAGTGTGCCCAATTGGATAAACTTGCCATCAAACTTGGTGATGGGCAGTGTTGCATGATGTGTCATTGCAGAAGGTTGCCAATGAGATTTGGGTGATATTAGCAATTTGGATAGACACATGGGTTTGAAAAAGTATTCCCCCATGCCTTGCTCTTTGATTTTCATCTTTTGTTTGAAATCCATGGATAAAGATTTGAGCTTTTCTTGATGATGATCTAGTGTTGAGGAAGTTGGAGCTTCCCTGTTGTGTGGAACTAGGCTACCTTGAGCTGCCCCCATAGCATTTCAATGTTGAAAGGGATTATTGTCAGTCGAGATGGAAATTTCTTGTCCATTATATGGGAATTTGACACACTAATGGTAGGTTGATGACACTACTTGCATTTCATGTATCCAAGGATGACCCAATAAAATATTGTATGTTAAGTCTATGTCTAAGACTTGGCATATAGTGTCCCTTTGTATTGGTCCTACCTTAATAGGTAGTATCACTGTTCCCTTGGATGATCTTACTTCATCATCATATGCCTTGATGGTGATCTTTTTGTGTGGATCTGTTCAAAGAAGCCCAATGCATGGATAAGTTTTAAGGTACAGATATTGAGAACAGCTCCACCATCTATTAATACTCTTTTAACTCGATGTTTGTAGACTAAGACTTCAATATGAAGGGGAGTATTATGTGAATGTCTCAAAGAGATATTATCATGTTCAGAAAAAAGTGAGATTATGAGGCCCTGTCATGTGAGCCACCATGGCTTGAAATTTGTCAATATCTAGATCTTGAGGCACATTTGTTTCAACTAGCGCTTGTTCTAAGATGTCCTTATGTTTTGGCAAAAGTTTGAGTAACTCAAGTATGGATATTTGAGTAGGAGTTCTTCACGGTTGATTTACCAAATCATATTGAGTCTTGGGGATAGTGGTCGATGTTGATGTATGCCCTTTCAAGACATATTTTTGAGCTTTGGTTGTCACATTGATTGATGTATGGTCTTGTTTGTCTTTGATCTTTCTGACATTTATCTAATTATCCTCTATTGATATGTGATTGATAGTGTTGTTGTACAAATGATTTATGTGAGCTTGCCATGTATCATTTGATGATGAAGCTCCTTCCTTGTAATTTGGAAGAGGATTTTTAAAGGCGTCATGATCACCATTTGTTTTGAGACCATCAACCGTTAAAACACCTCTATCAATCATATCTTGAACAATAGTTTTAAGCCTCATACAATTATTTGTGTGATGTCCTTTGTTTCGATGAAAATCACAGAAATGCGAGTCATTCCACCAAGGTGGTTTGATCTAGGGTTCGAAATTGTTTATGGCTAGCAATGTGATAATATTGTTTTCCAAGTGTTCTCGGAATGTTGATTCTAACGATTTCCCCAATGGTGTGTATATGCATCTATTTGGGAAATTGTTGGTGTTACCCATTTGATTTGGATTAGTTCCTCGATTAGTGTTGTTGCCTCGGGTATTGTTGTTGGTTTGGGTATTGTTGTTGGTGTTTGCATTTGAAGGTCCCTGATTGGTATTTTACAGATAAGTATTAGTGCCTCTTTTGATACTTGTTAGCTTGTAGATTACCTGATAAAGCCAACACTGGTTGTTTGGACTTTATATCATTAGCATCAGTTCCTCCCTCATTAACAATGTTTTTATTTCTGGTCCAGAACCTGGATTTGTCTAAAGTGTTGTTGTTATTTTTGTTGTTAAAGTGAGTGTTAGATGAATTAGGTCCTTCCTTAAAGAACTTCAATGTTCCTTTCTTGATACATGCTTCCTCTACTTGGATTTCATTTTTTATCAACTTGGCAAAAGATGGTATGCACTGGAGCTTGAGTAGATAACTCATCTCACTATTTAGATTGTCGATAAAGATCTCCATCTTTTCCTTTTTAGGCACATCTCAAGGATATCTTGAAACCATATGTCTCCAACGTTGAATAAATGCCATGAATGTTTCATTGTTTTTTTGTTTGGTATTACATACATCTAACATGGTGATTGCGTGTTGAATATTATAGGAGTATTGCATGATAAAAAAATTTACCAACTCATCAAAGGATCTGATAAGAGGTGTAAGTTTAGACAACCACTCCATTGTTTGCCCTCCCAAACTTTTTGGGAATAGCCTCATCAAATAAGTATCATCATGAGCAAATTCAAGGCTTATGGTACAAAACTCCCGAACATGATCACGGGGATCACTCTTACCATCATATTTATCATATTTGGGTATATCTGAATTTGGGGGAAAAGGTATCATGTTTAATCTCCTATCAAAGGGGTAAGGACAAATTTCATCCAAAGAGTATCGTATGGTGGTCCCCTATTGCATGTCTTGCATTTGTCTTTGCAACATTTGAATTTGTTGCGTAAGAGTGACCATAGGTGCATTTTTTCATCGAGGGAAAGGTCCTTCTCTTTCATTATCCCTAGTTTGGGCATGGTTGTGTTCAGGTATGTTATGTTGTTCAAGTATGTTTTTTAGGGTCACGTGTTTCTTCTTCTCTCTGTTGTTCTTGATAAGCATAATTTTGAGACCTTGTCTTAAAGATTTGTTCATCGATCTTCCTTAAGTTTTCAGTATTGAAGTCTTCAGGGAGTCTAACTTCTTTGCTTGTTAACATGAGCATATATTTTTCTTTGTCAGCTTCTATGAGTCTCTCCATAAGTTTTTGGAATGAGGGGTTTTCTTGACATTCTTGGAGAAGTTCCTCAATGATCTCAATTTCTCCTATATCAGTATAGTCGAAAGGGTTTGACAATCTACGACCCATACTTGACTCTAGTTGCGGTTCGCTTTGCTTGTTTCGTTGAGAGCGAGTGACAGCGGGCATCTAGTAGAAGCTCTTTGTGACAAAAGGAACAAACTCTTTTTCTACGTGTTCAAGGGTTGGTGGTTCAGGTCGAGCTACGTTATAAGTGATGCAAAATTGTGGGAATAAAGCGGGATTGATCTTTCCTCCATGATTCAAGCGTTGGTTGAATGTTGCTTTCTAAGTGTAAGCTCTGCTTCTTAAGGGTTCTTTGTCAAACTCATTTGATTTGCCTTGAAGATATAATTGCATATGGTGCAAGAATGCGCAATGTGATTTAAAAAGTTGGCGATTTATATAGAGAAACTTATTCCGTTTGGTAAGTTTTTTAGAACTAGGTTGTCTTTTCTTCAACTCAGTTTTGTGATGAAAACTTGTTCTTCTCAAAATATGAGGAGTGGTCATACACGAATGATCAATGGTTTCCTTCGATGTTTGGATTGAGGTACTTTGTTTGAAAAACTTAAGCTTACTTTATCAAGTGGAGGTTTAGATTCGCCCCCACGACAAAGTGTGTCAAATGATATGGATAAGATTCTCCCGATATGGAAACTCAATTTGACAACTTAAAGTCTAAACTTGGTATGTTGTTTGTTTGATAGAATCTGTTTAGATGGTGGACCTTTTGATCAATGCGATGATACTGCCTGATTTTGATTGGATAAAGCTTTACCACGAGCTAGTTTTGGATTTGACAATTTTTCTCTACGGATGCTTGCCTGATTTTTGGAATATTTGCTCTGATGATTTGGTTCAAATTCTAATTGGTGATTTCGACAAAAGGTCCAAAAGGGTATTTAGGAATAATGATAAAATTTTCCACAACTGCTTGGTTTACTCTTTGTTTTTCTGTTTATTAATCATGCGCTAAAACAAAGACCAGATGTGCTAAGGTATGATCTAGATGCACTACCCAAAGTTTCCTATGCGCTAAGCTACCTATGGTACGTGCTAACTCAAAGTTTTGAAAATTGTTTTGATTGGGATGATTAAGCGCTATTATGTCCTAAATAAGCATTAAAGTTTACACTAAAAACGCTAAATTTTGCCCCCAATGCATTAGGATGATGCTCTAAAGCGCTAATATGATATCCAAAAGCGTGAGTGAAATGTTTATCAGTGTGACAACTGTTATGCGCTAGCTTGATTGATAAAAGTGCTAAGATTTGATTGGTACGCACTAGATAATATTTCAGATGCGCTAAGAAGTTGCTCTGATGCACTAAACTGGCCTGATTGCTCTGTTTCTAGCATTTTTGGAATTTTCAACACTTGTTTGTTTTTTATGGATGATTTTCTAAAAATCTAACTTAAAAACACAACATGGAAGAGACAACCAATTTTGTCTATGCTAAATAGATAGTGTATGTTCTGTGAGGATGTGTTTAAATCCCCAATGTTTTCACAGGTTTTGGATACAAAGAAGACAAATCAGATAGACTATTTATTCAAGGGTCACCAACAATACCATAGCCCACTAGTCTTGATACTCTGTCAGCTCAAACAGTCATGTATGGTGAGTAATCTTGGGGGTGGATTCTTCTCCACCCTTGCACTATGATATTGAATATGTTTGGATACTGACTCGACTCAAGGTTTTTATTGCTAAAGTTTGTAATCAGGCTTCATATTCAGTCTTCGGTGATAAACTCCCTCAGGAGGCTTCCCAACCTTTAGAACAAAGGCTTTACATATCTTAAAGATACTGGGGGAAGGCTAATCACTGAGCAAAACCATTGAAGGGACTTTCATCAACCTCCACTTTTAATTATAGTGGGTTGGAACACTTGGCGATAAAGTCATTTCCCACTTAATTCATTCCCCTCTCATTGACCATTTAAATGGCGCTCTAAGAGCAACTCGGGAGGGCAGGCCTACTAAAGGATGTAAATGCTTGAAGTAAAGAAAGCTTAAGAGTTGTTTGACTTTTTAGTCACCTAGTTAAGGGGAGAGCATATACCTTCCACTTTCCAGACAAAGCAAACAGTGGTTCTTTTTATCCTTTCAAAGTAGTGATTTGCCAAAGTCTATTTGGAGATGTTGCTCCAAAAAGTGTGGTGTCCTTTTTAACCTTCAAATCAGTGATTTTCCTATCTAAGTAAAAGAAATCCTGGTCAACAAATGAAATTTTGATATTGGTCAACAAAATGTAAAGTCGATAGGGGAAAGCTTTCCTTCTTTTCTTTGCCTAAAAATTATAGATGAAGTTCTTTTACCTTTGCGAAAATGGATCCTTTTAGACACCAAAGGATGGCAAGGTTTGTTTTAAGCTTTGCAAAAAGTAAACTTTGTCTTGTTCTTTTTAGAGTTTCCAAAAATGAAGTGTGTTCCTTTTTTAACTTGCAAGAAAGTAAAAAGTGATTTTTGTTGTTCTTTTTACTTTGCAAATAAAGAAATATGAATCTTCTTTTAAGCACCAAAAGGAATTTTGATGTTCATTTTAAGCTTTCCAAAATGAGAATGTGAGGTTTATTTTAACTTTGCACAAAACAGGGAGAGTGAATTCTTTTTAACCAACTTCTTTTTGAGAGAAAGTAAATTAAAAGAAATTAAAATTTTCTAAACTAACTCCTTCCCCTGCATAAAAGATTAAACCTACACATAGTCAATGATCAAAAGTTAGTGTGGGCTTACACAAGCCTAAAATGATTTTCCTAGTTACAAACTTTTTCCTTTTCTCTGCTAACCCTATGCGTTAAACTGTTGCACCAATGCGCTACAGAAAGGCACATATGTGCTACAGAAAAGACCCTATGCACTAAGATGTTGCTCAGATGCACTAGACTAATTTCCTAAAGTGTTGTGATTGTGCAGTTACTAGCAGAAGTGTAATGCGCTAGTATAACTACTCGATGCGCTAAGGATAAGGTTTGATGCGCTAAACAGTGAGCAAAATGCGCTATAAAATGGTTTTGATGCACTAACGAAGGACTCCCACACGCTAACGAAGGTTTTCCGCATACCTGCAGTATTAGTCCTATATCAAAAATGATGTTATTTATGGGGTAATGCCCCACGGTGGGCACCAAAAATGTGTGCAAAAAAAGTGGTGCAATGAAATGAAAATTTAATTTTCTAGACAAGTCCACACACCAATGGGACTCTTGGTGCAAGTTATGGAGCTATGTTGAAATAGCTAAACTCCCCAAGGGACATTCCATTGTTCTCTATCTCACAAGATCCCTCAAGCCAATACCTTTTCTCTCAGATCACTGAGCAAAGTGACTTAGGAATGACAACTATGAGAGCGAGGGATATTGATCAACTTAATATGAATGCATTCCTAGTTATGCATGATATTAAATCTTGTATGAGTTAAACTAGCATGAATATGATGATAAGATGAAAGATTAATAAAATCTATCCTAACATGATATTCTAGTCTAATATGATAATGCTATGATAATAGAAATACTTCTAAAAATGCTTATTTAGATGATTTCTATGCAAAGAGAGGCTAAATGCTTGATTTAAAATGATTATATTAGATGCTTAGCAAAATGTATATAAGTTTGATACTAAAGACTTGGATATGAAAATGAGAGGAGGGCTCTATTTATAGGAAAACCAAGGCAATGGATGGTCAAGATTGGATGATCTTATCAAGGGCCAGGATTGAAAGTTATCAATCCATGTTTACAATTCTCACCAATGAAATTCTTCAGAAGACATGATGGTTACCTTAGAAGGTAAGGGTTAAGGTTAGATTAGGGTTATCCATGGGATAAAGCTTTTACCCAAAGGATAAACTCTTGTGCAAGGGTTAAAGAGATAACCATGGTCAAAGCAATGAATGTTTGATGAGACCCTTGGGTCAAATGAGGGTTAAGTTAGAGAGAAAGTCTCTAATCATGCAAGAGGGTTGAGTTAACCATTAATGTTTTGGAAGACTTTCAAGGTTAACTTGTTGAAGACATAAAGCCTTTAATGGTTTTCAAAGACTTCAAGGGTTTGAGAAGTACTTCCCTTTGCTTAGGGATGTGACAATATTTAGGAGATGGGTTAGGCTAATTTAGAAGTGATTAGAAGAATCTAGAAGGGGGTTGGGAGAGGCAAGTGGAAGATGTAGGAGAATGCAAGTGGATGGAGGGTAATTTTAATTAAAATAAATTACTTTATTTCAACTAAATAGATGCAACTTGCATAAATACAAATGGGGGATTTATTTATTTACAATGATCAATTTAAGTAAATGTAAATTTAATTAAAAGGGGAGAAAGGGAAATTAATAAAATAAAATGATTTATTTAATTAAAGGCTATGAAAGACTTAGGTGAACTTAATTAAATAAATTGAGTAATTCATTTAATCGAATAGATGAATGTGAATAATTTAATTAAATATAGGAATGAGGTTAAAATGAATATTAAATAGTCACTTAGGAAATTGGTCATTTTAATATGTCTACAAAAAGAATGAAAGGACCAACCTCTTGTACAGTTGTTGTCGAGCATCTATCTGCAGCAATTGTGCCCGCTTCCTCCCAATTTTTGTACCCTGACCTTGCATATAATGATGGCATGTAATTACTTTTTTTGAAAAATACCATGTGTTCATTGGAATTCCGACGTGAAATATGAAATCTGCACTATCGGCAAAAATCAATAAGGCTTATCCCGTTGGACACTAGCAAAAGTAAAATGCATCGGCAAAGGTTACAACGATAAAGGGTCAAAGCTTATGTTGAGAAGACATAACATATCGGGAGGAGCTACGCCAAGGGAAAAGACATTGGGGAAATTATGCCCATCGTCTAAGCACATTTTAAGCTATCTTGATGCTCGATGAGACTATCGGGATAACTCTCACTGATCTGCAGGAAGAGAGGTCATTGACTTATGTTATCCTGATGAGTAAGAAGAAATCAAGAGGCTGCGAAAATCATCGCACCAACATATGTCGATCAACAGGCAAAATTTGTGTTCGTCAAAATGTCGATGTGAAATTTAAACGAGACTGAATTCCAACGAACATGGGGTATACTTTAAAAAAAAAAATTCGACAAAGAAAAAGAAATCTCATAGCTGGTTAGAAATGTTCGTCAGTTTTTTGTCCGAATTTCGACATGAAATTTTAACGCGTCGAAATTCTGACGAACACGGGGTAATTTTTGAAAAAAAAAATTAATCTGACAAAACAAAATAAATCCCAGAACTCGTCAGAAATGCTCGTCGGAAAACCACTCCAAATGTACTAGCGTGTCTTCAAGCCTTGCAGCTTACTCATTGCCTCTTTCTTCCTATAGGTTGTCACAGTTGCAACCTCCAAGGTAAATTTATGATACATAGAATCAACCTCCATGATTTTATCAATAATTAAGTGATATGTATTGCCTTGGGTAGAGTCTTTAGCCAATGAATTCAAATTGTATTGAATGCATCCTGGAACCCTTGCTTCCATGTATCTATATCTTTGATTTGTCCTTCCCCTGTCAAAATAGTGGGAATATACCACTTTTGAAGGCCTTTGAATAATTCCATCCTTCCACCCAATGTTTTCTTCTCCTCCTCAATGTAGGGGAGCTCCTTAGTCAATAAATTGTAGTTCCTCCACGTAGTCCCTACAATTTCGAGTGCATTTGGCACATTTTTGACTGCCAAAAGAATTCCTTTTAATTTTTAACCCTTGGGCATCCAAGTAACCCTAATAGGCCGAAAGAGAAAAATAATTTCATCCAATTGGCTAAGGAGTTGTGACATCAAAGAATAAGAGGCATGCACCTCACTTAATTTTTCTATGACCTTATTAGATACCTACAAAATTGTTGACCTTCTTATTTCAAAATAATTTTTTTCTGCTTCTTCCTTTGTCTTTTGAAGGTCTTCATTTATCTTCTCAAAATCTTCTGTCTTGGGTCTTGTTAGGGTTCCAATATCTCTTTTGGCCAACTCCTTAGTTATCATCATATTCTGAATGAATGATTTATTGTGATCATGTGTGAGGGCCACATGCCTATTTCTTAAAACTTCATGTTTTTCTCATCTTCCTTTGCTGCCAACTTTGCAAAATGTGCAGTATGATAAGTAATCATTGTTGCCTCAATAGAAGAGGTATCTGCCAGGGTTCTGATTATTGCATCCCCAACTTTCTGCTCAACCCCATATAACACAATATGCTTGTTAGTCCTAGGATCCCTTGACCAAAGTGCAAAAGCCTTTACAGTCGGATTAACTCTCGACCCATGCTCACCAAATTACTGAGCATAGATTGGGTCCCTTTTCTTCATAACCTGGTCCAACAAGAAAAATTTCTCTAAGTCCCACCCTGGGATGAGCATTATATCACTTTTTCCTACCAATTCCCTTCCTTCTTCAGGGGTGCACTTAATGTTGTCCTTGTCAAAATTCTAGAGATCTTCCTCAGATAGATCCTTTAATTTCTCCTCATCCATAATTATTTGAATTTTGGGGTATTGAAAAAAGCATCATCTATCATGAATTTCATTGAAGCAATTATTATTTCATCTCTTGCCTCCTCTAGTGGAATGGTGCTTGGGATGAGAGACCTATCAAGGTCTACAAGCACCTTTGTTGCTTCATCATCTTGGAAAGTGTCTCTTGGTCAAGAGGGTGGTCTAACATTTTCATCAAATTCAAGCTCAATGACTTCTACAAAGTCAGAGAGTTTTGTTTTTCCCTTTTCCACCTTCCTTGCAAGTGGTTCCTATTGTGGAGAGGGTTGCAAGGGAACATCCTTAGAAGACTCCTCAGTGAGGCGTGCATTTCCTTTTGATTCCTAGGACTCATATGTTGGCCTCTCCTCCAATTTCCCCTCAACCTGCCCACCCTCTCTCCTCTTCTTTTCTGAAGCAAGAATGTCATTATAGTGCATTGCCTTACTCATCATTCTAGAAAGGTCATTTTGAATCTTGAAACAAAACCTTGGGAACCTAGGGTCTTTCTCTTTTCTTTCCCTCTCCAGACTTTGAATATAGTTCCATTTTCCTCTTCTCTATATATCCTCTGCAAGGCTAACATTTCTGATCAAGTCCTCCCTATCATTGAATTGATGAGAGTAACCTCTCACCTTTAGCCTTTGAGTTGTTAAATCATGAATGTATCCTTTTGGATCAAAATTTCTTGCATGTCCAACCTTGAGCCTGTAGTTGCTCACCAAGAAACTCTACACCTTCTCAAGTGTCTTGGAACCTACAATGAAGTCTTCAAAAGTTGTAACCCTTGGGAGGTGTTGCCCCTTTCTCTCTTTTTTGATTATTTCCTTTTCCATCCACATCAGCTACCACATAAGCTCTATGAATGCAAATCGTGGAAAGACTATTACTGGCATAATGTGTGGTGACCAAGAGCATCCATAAACCCTAATTATTATGTAATCTGCATAGAAGAAAAAATCACTAAAATTGTGGGAGAAGGCCCCCTCTGGGTATTCAATATTCTTTTCTCTAGCATCCTTCATTCTTAAAACTTTGGCAATATGCACAAGGAGCCTTGGCATCCGAACCCCCATCATACCTTGGACTTTCATCACAAAATGATCACAAAAATCTTTGAAATCTGCAAATCTAGACCCTTTGTCCCAGACTTGGATCCACCTTTGAACTGGCCATCTCTCCCATGTCCTCGCTTTATCTGCAGTGCATCATCCCATTATATCCTATTATGAAAAAGTATCATTTGGCATATCATTTTAAATTTTCTTTTAGATCTCTGGCAGCTAGTAAGCTCTCATGCAACTTGTCTTCAATATATGTAATGAAATCATAGAGATGACTTGTTTCAAGGAATTGAATTCTCATTGCCATAACCATAAAGTTTATTGGCATCCTAGTCAGCCCACTATCCTCCCCTAACACATGTCATAAAGCATAACAAGTTCTCGCAAAATAATCCTCAAAAAATTGCATCTCAAAGGGCTCCCTCTTAGAGTAAAAAAGATAACTTTTTTATCCCTTGAACATCCTTTTCATATAAAGCGGTAAAATCTTTCCCCTATAGAGATTCTTCCTAGAAGTGTACTCTGCTTCTAGCCTATTCTTATTGATCTTAGTGAGGGCAGTTTTGTCTAGATCAAAACATTCTACTATAGCATTTGTGGAGATATCCAAAAGAATGTGGCCACTGGTTGTCCTCACAGTCATGCTCTTAGGGTGATAATGCTTTGCCAATTCCCTAATCAGTAGTGGCTCAACAAAAACATTGGGAACTACTACTCGCTTTCCCAAATTAAGGTTCCAAGGATTGGAAACAGGAACTACCTTGCCCCTATTCCCATAGAAAAGGGAAAATATCCCACCCCCTTTCAGTGGTGTGGGCATCCCTACACTGAGAACTCTTGTCAACAAAATTTGATTTGAAACTCTCAATCATGGTTGACCCCTTGAACATTTCTAAAAGGTCCTGGCTGAGACTTCAGGTTTCCTTATTCCTTTTCTACTCTTTAGCTTCCAATTTCTCTTCTAGTTCCTTGGCAATCTCTTCAGGAGTCTTGGTTGGGATTGATGAGGATGGGGCCTCTTTTGTTTTCTCCTGTTGAGCCTCTGATGGGTTTTTAGTGGCATAAGGCATGGGCTCTACCTCGACAGTCTGTCTTGATGCTGTTGATGCTGAGGGTATGACCTTCTTTGTGGGATCCCTCCTCCTTTTGGGCTTGGGAACCTCTCCTTGAGATTATACCTCTCTTCCTGTTGATTTTCTGTAGTTGGGGCAGCCGGTGTAGATGATTGTGCAAATGGTTCTTTGGGAGCAACCTTCCTTCTCTTGGTAGTGGGATTTCTAGCTTTTGGAGACGGGTGGGGCTTAGTAGAATGTTCACTATCAGAAGGGACTGCAATGACATTCTTGATTGCTCTCTTTCTAGTTGATTTAACGACTCCTGGCCGTGGTGGTGCACTTGATTCACCAGCTTGGGAAGTTTGGGCAGCGACTAGAGGGTTTTTCCCTTCCGCGGGTTTGTCTGCAATAGCTTGGATAGGCGAAACAGCTGACAAGGGAATTGCATTGGTGATTTTAGGCTGGATGGAGCTTGTTTCTTCTTGGGGAGCGTCTTGGGAAGTAGCGGGGGTGGTCTTTTCAACTGGGGAGGCCATTGTTTTGTCTAGAACAACAAATTCTAATAGAAACCCTACTTAGACAAACCCTCCCTCTAAACCTAGGGCGAAAATATTGAATTCACAAATATACACTTCTAAATTTTCCTACAAAAGCATAGAGAAGGACTTAGGAATTTGACTTGTTGTTTTGGATGCAAATGGGTGTTGTTGAAAACTCTGGAGATGCTTTGGTTTCTCTGGTTGCTCTAGTTTTCCTTGTTGCTCTATGCTTCACTCTTTAATTGCAGGGTGAGGAACTTATGCGCCGAATTTTGCTTTTATTTCACAGATGAAACACCATTACTTCATACGTGCAAGCTTCAGTTTGTTGGTGGCCTTCAAGATTCAAATGCTACCATTGATTCTCAAATGAACAGTCTAGATCTCATGTTGACACTGTTGACTGTTGACATGGCTCTCCTTCTAATTACTCCACCACCTTTGAAAACACGTTGATTATTTAAAACTTTAATTTTGTCGTGCTTATGAAAATATGACCCATGCGGGATAACGGGGCCCTTTTATGCCTTTGTCGCTCAATGTCCCGCATGGTCCTCAAAGTGCCCTCTACCTTTCCCCGAGATCGCGGGAAACACTATCCATTTTCTACACAATCATCCCGCACCACTATCTTATTATCGTTGTTTACCCCGCGGGATAGCGAGGCCTCATTGTTTCTTATTACTTCACTGCCCCCCAGTGTCCCCTCTTTGTTGCTAAGACACCCGCGGGATGGTAGGGAAAGCAAAACACTTGCCCCATACCCCGCACAACTTTCCTTGAGGATATTTTGTCTCTGTGGGAAACCCTTTGCTAAGCCTTTGACCCCTTCCCGCTATCCTGCACTCATGTTCTCTTTGTTTATTTTCTTCATTGCACTTATGCATTCATCCGTGTAAGATAGTGGGGCCCTATGGTTCCTCGATCGCCTTGTCACCCCACAACATCCTTTCCTTGCTATTATTTCACCCACGGGATATCGGGGACAACAAAATTCTTATCCCACTATCTTGCACAGCTTTTACCTTATCACTTATTGTCTTTGTCGCATGCTTGCCCATTGATTTTCCTCTTGAGGGATAGCGGGGTCCTATTTCTTCATGTGTCGGGGTCATCTTGCAAGGTCCTAATTTCGTTGCTTTCAATATAGCGGGATGAAGGGGTTCTTATTTTGTTTCTTCAACACCTCTTCCTGTTGTCCCATAGTATATTTCCTTTGTCCACCAGGTCTTCTCGAGGAAGGCTTTGTCTTCTCTTTGATTTCTCCCACTATCTTGCGAGGGTCGTTACTTTATTTTCACAAGGTTCTCCTCTCCTTATTGTATCCTACTATCCCGCAGTGAGATTATCCTTCTTGATAGTATATCGCGGGGTAGCAGGGCTTCATATTACTTGGTTCCCGCTATCCCACATGATCACTTCTTGCATCTTGCATTGCCTGTGGGAATTTATTTTCTTAGCTTCAAGGCTCATCCCTCTATCTCGCATGTTGAAGCTAGCCATATTAGACACTTTGCAGGATAAAATTTTCTTTTGTTAAATGTGCCCCCTGCCATCTCGTGCTTGCGGAAGACTCCTAACACATGTCCTGCGGGGTAGGGACAAAAGGGTTCCTAAACAATGATCTCGCTATCCCACAGTGACCTGGAGTGCAAAGGTGGAGTTAAGTGAAATCATTTAGCACGTGATCACTTACTGAGGGTAAAAAAGGGGGCATAGCGTGGGTATACCTATGACACATAGACCTTATAACATGGTATTTTGACACAAGACTTAGGATCATTTGAAAATTTAAATGCGATCGATACAAAAGGTGAATCCTAGCGCGTAAGGCTGGTACACATATGACTAACAACCCTCCCAAGGATAACTTAATATGCAGAGATTGGCTACACACGGTCAATGAAGAATTAGAATAGAGTCGAGAACAAAACGCAAGCAATGAAGACATTTCAAGGGCACATAAGGGATATTTGCAGCAAAATTTAGCATTCCCAACAAGCTCCATGTCTTATCTAAATCGGCTTAGAAGAGCCAAAATCAATTTGGAAGGGAAGTCAAGCCATTGTAGGTTAAATAATAATATGGAGGATCTGCAGGAGCAACTGGACTTAAATTGGAATAGAGAACATTTAAAATTTCAGCCAATTAAGTAATCTAATCGATGCTTGACATTCAAGATAGTCTGCAGGAGAAATACAACAATGAAGACAGTAAAGAGTAAAAACAATACTCAACAAGTTCATGGAAGGAGAGGAGGGGTGGTTCTCCCTGCAAGCCGATTTGATCAATCTAATCTCTGTTAGTCACCTTATGCAGGCTGTTAGAAAAATGGAAAAGGAAAAGAGTAAAGGGGGGTGTATGATTAAACCAAATAAACTTACCTTGCAGAAAACGTAGGAAGGAAAGAAAATGGGTAGAGGCGTGGTCTTCTTACTTGGCCCGATTTCCCTTTCTCTCTCTCAGGCGCCTCTCAACTTGACCGAACTATACCAACATTCCAAAATGATAAGAAATTTCATGTAGTGTGTGATTAAATTCCACTAGGGAATCGGCTACACCATCAAGAAAATTGGCCTCCCCAGCAAACGACTATGCTTAGGTGATATCCCTGCCAAATCGTGGAAAGAAGTATGGATAGTTTTTAGCCAATTCCATTTCCAAATTCCACCGTTCGTGTCCAAATTGAAGTCTCGTCTTGGTTTTTAACATTACTTAGGTTGAGATTCAATCCATGATTCATGGATCTAGATTGAGTGAGGAAAAGAGTGATTGGAGAGTTTTCCAGTGGAGAATTGCTAGTTAAGAAGAAAAACTCACGCAAATCAAGAGTCCAAACTAGAGAGGATAATTTGGATTAACCAGTTAAGAAAACGAAACTTATGCTAGGAATTTTAACTCAATCAGATTTATAATTTTAATACTTTTTTTTTCTTCTAATTCATTAAATTCGAACTTAATATTTAATTTTGTTTAATTATAACTTATTTGCAAGCCTCTTTAATTTTTAAATCATATTTAACGTTTAAATTTAATATTAAAAAATCTTAGGCTCTAATATATAATTTATTTGTTATCAACTTTCTAAATTGATTTTATTAATTTGTTTAATTATATGTGTATATGCACAGGTTACATCTCGTGAGTTATTGTGGACAAGCTAAGAGACCCCTCCTAGGTCATATGTCCACCTTTGACGGTCGACCCTACATCCACCTCACACTCAACAAGATCATCAGATTGTCATGATAAAAATAATATCAAATATTATTAACATCATAAAAAAATGTCATTAAAATCATTAAATAGCATCATAAAATAAAACATTAAATGAACATCGTCACCTAATTAACATTATATTAAAATGTCAATCATCATTATATTAAAATGTCATTAGTAGCATAATGTTGTCAATGCTTCAAATATCAAAATGTTATCATGAATAAATGTCTAAAAAATTACTAATCTATATTTGCGTTGTGAAATCAAGCCAATATATTCACCAATGATAAAGGATAACTATTCAACTTGAAATAGACTTGTGAGACCAAGCAAAAAGCATAAAATGATCAATCAATAGATAGGAGATCCAACTTCAAATTTAATGAATTTGAGCCATGTTATGGCAGATATTTAAATCTTGATCTTGTTCACCAAAGCTTATTAAGATATACATTGTTTTTTCAAGTTTGCAATTTTTGTTTGTTTCAATTGTTGTAAAAAAAAAAAAAAAATTCCTATTTTTTATGGTGTACATAGATTTTATATTTCTATTGGATCTAAAAGTTTTTGAAAGATTGATATTGATCCAATTACACTTGAGAAAATACCAAAACTACGAGTTTGTGTGCTAAACATACTGGGCGATTTTCTAAATTCTTAGGTGCCAAATGAGCTAGGTTCTACCAATTGTTTAGCGTAAGTTGCCAAATATACTAGGTAGACTACTAATTGCTTAGGGAATTTTTTTAAATGTGTAGAGTAATTTGCCGAATGTGTGGGGTAATATACTAGTTTCTTAAGTTAATTTTCCAAATGCATAGGGTAATCTACCAATTGCTTAGGGTAATTTACCAAATATACATGATAATTTTCCAGTTGGTTATGATAATTTGTCAAATGTGTAGGGTAATCTACTAAATGCTTAGGATAATTTGCCAAATGCATAGGGTAATCTATGTATTGCTTCGGGTAATATTCCAAATGCACCGTTCTATAGTTGAATGTGATTTTTAGTAGGATTTTTTGTTTTAGCAGTGATTTTCAATTTTGGCAAGAGAATTTGACTTTAAAATTGACCCAATTCACTAAGTTTCAATGTATAAATAGAAAATACAAAATTCATATGCATCTAGATCCACAAATGTAAAGAAAGTTATTTGTTTGAAGTTTCTTGTTTTCCATTTTTTATTTTTTACCTTTAAAATTTGATTAAATTTATAAGCATACATTCAAGAAATGAAAAATCATTCACATTCCCTATGACTCGATTTGGATTTTTTTCCGTCTTTTGGCTTCAATAGGGGAAGGAGATATAAACACTCAAGCACATAAGACACACTAACAAGCCTACTCTAGTGGGATTATCAATCTTTGTAGTCATAAAGTACAACAAGAAAAGATGGCCAAAGATTTCAACTAATGGCTTCACAAGCTCAACTAGTGAAGCAGAGCACAGTAAAATATTTTGATGTTTATTAATTCAAATGATCATGCAAGGTTTTATCAGGTGATATGTAGTTGGCAATTAAGTAGTTTATGTAACCGCCCAGTTTCATTTGCATAGATAACAATGTAATACTAGTTAATATTTATGCTAATATTCCCTCGCTTATTACATTGCTCCTACAATTGTATCCTAGAATCATCAAAATCACCTTGCCAAGGGACCCCCCCCTTAAGGCTTACAAAACAAAACTTGTTGATTACATAATATGAATACACACTTTTAGAAGATATTCTCCTCAAGAAGCAAATCTTGAACTAATAAGGGCTCTATCAAGTTGTCTATTGACACTCAGAAAGGTGTAGCTTCCAATGGTGTTCTTGAGCTCATAGTCTCGAACTCTTGAATCACAAAGTCAAAAATTATTTGACAACAATCCATAAGAGCTACAATAGAGTTATATCATTGTTCAATGACCGCGAAAGGGTATTATTCTTGATCATATACTTTGAAGCTCACTGGACAAAAAACCATATTGAGCTCAACACCAAATCCCAAACCTATCTCCAAAACATAACCTTCATAATATATTTATTCTTCAAATCCGTCAACATAAAAAAAGAACTTAAAAAAATAAGAAAAGAAAACCAACAATTATTCTCATGCAGAGCATCATCTTAAAGTGAGAAGCTCATTCGAGATGATGAAAATTCATGCATCTTTCAATGCCACCAACCTCCAATGTGATCTTGTTACTCCTTAACCTCCAAAAGTAGCACTAGAGGAAGTACTGCAATCCCTAATAGAGGTGTAATGGGTATAATAGAATCTAGATAAACCACTCCATCAATAAGCCCAAATATGGGAATCATATAACACTTTCCCTTGCATTCAGATGTTAGAATATATCTTGATAGATTGCATAAATATCCTACTATAAATGATGCAATTGGAGAACTCAGACTTTCCGTGACCTAGATAATTCTAACTTAATTTTTTCTTAATTATTATAAATATGGTTAGGATTAGGGTTAGCGTAAATATTAAGGTTATGATCAGATTTAGGGTTTGAATTAGAGAGAATTCCAATCATGTAACTGTAATCAGTATTAGGGATAGAGTTAGGTTTACAAATAAGGTTAAGGTTAATGTCAAGGTCAAAAAAAAATTAGGGTTTGAATTAAACTTCTGAGCAGGGTTAGAATCAAGGTTACAATTATGGTTAATGATAGAGTTGGTGTAAAGATTGGGGCTAGGGTTTAATCAGGATTAGGGTTCAATAAGGGTTCAATAAGGGTTAGAATCAAGGTTACAATTATGGTTAATGATAGAGTTGGTGTAAAGATTGGGGCTAGGGTTTAATCAGGATTAGGGTTCAATAAGGGTTACTATTTAATTAGGGTTGGGTATAAGATTCAATTATGGTCAGTATTAGAGTTAGGGTTACAATTCAATTAGGGTTAGAATTTAATTGGAGTTAAGGTCAGGGTTAAGGTTGGTGTTAAATTAGGGTTAACATTCAATTAAGATTCAATTAGTCTCAAGGTTAGGGTTGGGGTTAGGATCAAATTAGAGTATGGGTTAGTGTTAGGGACAAGGTTATGATTTAATTGGATTTAGGGTTTACAATTTAATTAGGTTTATGGTTAAGGTTGAATCAAGATAAGGGTTCAATTAACATTTGAAGTTAGGGTTATATTTTAATTATGATTAGTATCAAAACTTAATTAGGGTTATAGTTTAATCAAGATTAGGGTTTTAGTCATGATTTAATTAAGTTAGGGTTTAATTACAATTACAATTTAATTAGGGTTATGATTATGGTTCAATTAGGATTATGGCTATATGATAAAGCTTAGGCTTAGAGTTAGGGTTAGAGTTGGAGTTCAAATAGGCTAAAGGTTCAAGGTTAGGATTAATATTCACTTAGGGTTCAATTAAGGTGAATATTTAATTAGAGTTAGGGTTAATGTTTGAGTTGAATTATGGTAATAGTTGGTGGTAGGGTTGTTGGCCATTTGGTGGAATTGATTATGTGTTACATTGATGTTTTGTCATTGATGCCAACACTAGTTGTTTGGATGCTTTACCGACACCCTTCTGGTCCCAATAGGTTGAGTGGTTTCTAGTTGATTTGGATCCGGTATAGTTTGGTGATGGAATTGGCTTGTTCATGATACTCATGCTCATATTTGGTTAGTTGGTTTTGGTCTGGTGATCAGATGCTATCATGCTTGCTTAGAAGCTTGGCTTTTGGTTCCAGCAAGGGTTTCACCAACAAAGTTTTTTGATGAAAATCTTTACTAAATTGCATAAGTGTTGTTAGTGCAGCTTCTAGTGAAGTTTCAAGATGTTGTTGTCGATCATGTTCAAGACTTGGTAGATGGAGATCATTGTTGTAGCATGTGGACCTATATTGGGTCTCGGTTGATCTAGGTTATGGACCGACTTTAATGTAATGTGTGGATTGGACCTCTCGATGTATTTCTGGGATGTCTTATGTGTTGGATATTGTTTGTTTGGTCTAAGGATGACATGGTTTGTAATTATGTAATTGGTTTATTGTCTGGTGGTCGACCTAATTGTTTATGGTCGAGTATATATAGATGTCAGATCTCATTGTAGATCATCACGGTTATGTTAGAGGTCATGGTCAAAGCATGTAATGTGTGGATAATGTAATATCATTTAGGCAGAGGAGTTGGTCAATCATTGGAGATTGAATTGGGTGTATGTAAGAGGATTTAGTCCGCTAGTATTGAGCTTAAACTGGAACTGTACTCAGGCATAGAAGATGTTATCTTTTGCAGTTCAACACTTCTCTAGATTATAGTCTGGATTTCTATGTAGTCAGTGAGACTCCTTTTGTGATGAGTTGTGCGCTCTAGGTTGTTGGCCTTCCTGCAAGTGCAGACCCCTCAATTGTAATTCACATACTTACTCCAAAAGTATTATCTGATTGTGGGTAGGCTTCCCAGCGTGGTTTTTCCCTTTACCAGGTTTTCCACATACAAATCTTGGTGTCATGTGGATGGTATTTATTCTGTGATTATTTTTTATGCTTAATTGGTTTAACTGCTATTCTGATATCAATGTTTTGGGTTCTGGTATTAAAGTTTAAATTGAAAATAGTTCCGGTAATTTGTGACAACTAATTCACCCCCCCTCAGTTGTCTTCCAGTTATTTGAACTATCTAACAATTGGTATCAGAGCTTTGGTCCTCTCTATAGAAAGATTAACCGCTTGTGGAAGATCCTATGGCGACTAACAGTTCAAGTTCATCCAGTTCTTATAGAGATATCTTTCGAAGGGATATTCTAAGGCTTGATGGAACAATTTACATAGTATGGAAAATTTAGATGGAGACTCATCTGCGATGTCTTGGAAAGGAGATTTGGGAGATCACACAGAATGATGTCACACTTTATAATTCAGGATCTAGCAATCCTCCTCTGGAATACTTGGATAGGGATCTTGAGAATGATTATAGAGCAAGAGAAGCCCTCTTGTGTGCATTTTCTGATCATTAAATAAAGATATTAACCAACAAATCATCTGGAAAGGCTATATGGGACAAGTTGGAGACTCTTAATGAAGGTGACCCTACATTGAAGATTGCTAAACTTGATGGTTACCAGGTGAGATATGAAAACCTGAAGATGGAAGAAGATGAAAGGATTACTACATTCATGGAAAGGGTAAATGAGATTGTTATCAGAATTCAATGTTGTGGTGGAACTCTGAGCGAAGATGAAATTGTTTCTAAAGTCTTGAGAGCTCTACTACCGGCTTACAAAATGAAGGCTACTGCTATTAATGAGTGGATAACAATGGCTAATACATCTGTCAACATAGATAATTTGGTTGGGAAACTATTTGCTTTTGAGCTTGAAGGGTTTGGACCTTCTGGAGTTGTGAAGTCTGAACCTGTTTTACATACATCTACATCTACAACCGGTAAGCAAGACTGGAAAGCTTTGTATGCAAAGGAATTAGAGGATATGAAGAGAGAAGATGATGAGTTTGAGAAACTTGAAGCACTATTTACTAGAAGAGTACCTAAAGGACCAGTAGGAAGTAAGTATGAAGGAAAAGCACCTTTTAAATGTTTTGCATGTAATAAGATTGGTCATTTTGCATCTAGATGTCCTGAAAGGAATTGCAGATTTGAAGAAAGAGTTAGAAGATAATTTAAGCCTAACCCTGGATATTAGAACACGTATAAGTGCAAGAAAAATAGAGACAAATCATGCTACATAGCAGATGAGGAAGGCAATACTGATTCTGATGATGAATCGGCAAAAGATTCTGCTAGTGGTTCCGACAATGGGAAGGAATGGGTGTTCTTGGCTATCAAAGAAGATGATCTGGCACTAGAAGAGAATGTAATTGGAGAGAAGGCACTTGCTGCTGAAATTGAAGACAAGAATGAATGGGTAATTGACAACGGTTTTTCACATCATATGACTGAAGATAAAGGGAAGTTTCTATCTTTGCAAGAATATGATGGTGGTCTAATTAGATTTGGAGATGACAGAGCATGTATGATCAAAGGAAAAGGAACTATATCATTGGATGGTAAGAACAATACTGACAATATTTATTATGTTGAAGGTTTAAGGCATAATCTTTTGAGTGTAGGACAATTGGTAGATAAGGGATTTCAATTACAGTTCAAGGATGGAAAATGCAAAATCATTAACAGAACTGGTTTGGAGATTGTAACCGGTACATATACAAAAGATAATATATTTCATTTGAACTCCGATGAGAAGACATGTTTGATTACACAGATTGATGAGAGTTGGCTATGGTATAAAAGGTTGTGTCATGTAAATTTTGATTGCAATGTGAAGATCAGTTCAACTAAGGCAGTTAGGGATATACCTAAGATTATGAAGCCCTATAATTTGGTATGTATAGAATGTCAAATGGGTAAATAGGTCAGAACCTCTTTTAGGAGTATACAAGATAAATAAAATGATGTTCTTGATCTTATTCATACTGATTTGTGTGGCCCTTCTAGAGTTAAAAGTTTTCAAGGTGATAGATATTTCATGCTAATCATTGATGATTATTTTAGAATGATGTGGGTTACTTTTCTAAAAGAAAAATCTAAAGCATTTGAAAAGTTTAAAATCTTTAAGGCTCAAGTGGAAACTAAGACATAATTAAAGATTAAATGTTTGAGGTTAGATCATGGTGGAGAATTCACATCCAGTGAGTTTAATAACTTTTGTGAGAAGCATGGTATAAGAAGACAATTTTCTGCTCCCTAGACACCTTAGCAGAATGGAACTATCTTGGATGTTGATAGAACAATGATGATGGAAGCTATTCTACCTCATATCTACTCGAGAGAAGCAGTGAGCACAACAGTTTATACATTCAACAAAGTACATATCAAAAGAGAAACTAGTAAGACACCTTATGAATTATGGTTTGGCAATACACCTGTAGTTAAGTATTTCAGATTTTTTGGTAGTAAATGTTATATCAGGAGAGATTATATCATTGGAAATTTTATCCTAGATGTGATGAAGGCATATTTCTTGGTTATACTAATGAAAGAAAAACATATAGATGTTATAACAAGATATTGCAAAGAATTGTGGAGAGTGCTAATGTCAAAGTAGATGAGCTGAACAAAAGTCAAATCAGAATTTGAGAAGCAACCGGCAGTGGAAATGATTATATCTGAACTAGTAGCACCTTTACTGGAACAAAGTGTTAAACTAGTTACTCCAGCAGTATCAGATAATTCTACAGTAACTGAAGAATAGGGAAGAGGAACAAAAAGTCAAAAGACTCATAGGTATGTGAGATTGAATCACTGAGAAGATCAAATCATTGGGGATAAGAGAAATGGAATGATGACAAAAAGAAGACTAGAAACTAATGAGGTATGTTTAATTTCACAAGTTGAACTGGTATCAGTTTTTAACGCATGTAAAGATGAATATTGGTTGAAATCTATGGAAGAAGAATTAGATCAGATTGAGAAAAATAACACATGGACCTTGGTTCCCCAGCCTAAAAATAAAAATGTTATTGGAAATAAATGGGTTTTTAGGAATAAATTGAATGAGGATGGTCAGGTTATAAGTAATAAGGCTAGATTGGTTTGTAAAGGATATTCTCAGAAGGAAGGAATTGATTATGGAGAGACTTTTGCACCTATAGCTAGGATTGAAGTTGTAAGATTATTTCTTGCCTATGCTGCTTATAAAAACTACAAGGTTTATCAGATGGATGTCAAATGTACATTTTTGAATGGGGATCTTGATGAGGAAATTTATATTGAGCAACCTGATGGTTTTTCACTATCAAATGATACAAATATGGTTTGTAGGTTAAGGAAAGCTTTATATGGATTGAAACAAGCACCTAGAGCTTGGTATGCAAGATTGGATAAATATCTTTTGAAGCTTGGTTTTACTAAGGGCGGTGCTGACAGTAATTTATATTATAAAATCACTGATGATGATATATTGGTTATTGAAGTATTTGTTGATGACATTATTTTTGGAGGCGAACATAAGTTATGGATAGAATTTTCTAAGAATATGGAGAAAGAATTTGAGATGTCTATGATTGGTGAGATGAAATTTTTCTTAGGTTTGCAGATTACTTAGATTGACAAAGATATTTTCATCTATCAAACTAAATATGCTAAGGAATTATTGAAGAAATTTGGTATGCGAGATTCTAAAATGGTAAGTACTCCTATGGTTACAAGTGAGAAATCGATAAGAATAGATGTTTCTACACCGGTAAATCCTACAAGATACAAATCTATTATTGGACGTCTGCTTTATTTGACTCGGACTAGGCCTAACATTATGAATGTTGTTTGTATTGTTTCAATATTTTGGAGTGATCCTAGAGAAAATCATGAGATTGCGGTGAAAAGGATATTTAGATACTTACAAGGTACATCAATATATGGCTTGTGGTACCCTAAGGATGATAACTTTACTTTATGTGCATATACAGATGTTGATTGGGCTAGAGATGTTGATGACAAGAAAAGTACTTCTAGTGGAGCTTTCTTTCTTGGAAAGAAGTTGGTTTCATGGATCGGCAAGAAACACTCATGTACTTCTTTATCTACTGCTAAAGCTGAGTATTTTGTTGCTGCTACTAACTGTACACAAGTTTTATGGATGAAGAAAATGTTTAAGGATATAAAGGTGGATTGTGATGCATCGGTAGTTATTCACTGTGATAACTCTGTTGTTGTTGATATATCAAAGAATCCGGTATTTCATTCTAAAACAAAGAAAATATCTATCAAGTTTTGAAGGAAAAAGTGGAAGAAAATGAAGTTAGACTGGTTTATGTGAACACTAAAGAGAAGATTGCAGATATTTTCACTAAACCTTTGGCCAAGGAATCATTTGAGTACTTGAGAGACAGATTAGGAGTTTCTGCCCCTTCGACAGAGACTTGATTGATGCGGTTTGGCATCAGTCTGGCATGCATTATTAGGGATACTATTCATTTTGGCACTGATGTGGGATGTTGTTTCTCCAGGTGAGTAGTCAGTTTTGTGATTCAAAGGTTTATGTTCTTGCTTTGATATTTCTATCAGATTTCTAGCATTGATGTTAAAGGGAGAGAGATATTGATGTGAAAAAGATAAAGGAAGAAAAATAAAAATTCATAGGGGGAGAGATATTGACATTCAGAGCTATATGTGAGAGATTGTTGTTTGTCTTCTATTGGGGGAGACTTGTTTGGCATTTCTTGGTACTTAGATGTTTTTCACATCTAGTGTTGCCATCAATGCCAAAGGGGGAGATTGTTGGCCATTTGGTGGAATTGATTATGTGTTGCATTGATGTTTTGTCATTGGTGCCAACACTAGTTGTTTGGATTCTTTACCGACACCCTTCTGGTCCCAATAGGTTGAGTGGTTTTTGGTTGATTTAGATTCCACATGATCTAGTAGGCTATGGTATAGTTTAGTGATGGAATTGGCTTGTTCATGATACTCATGCTGATATTTGGTCAGTTGGTTTTGGTTTGGTGATCAGATGCTATCCTGCTTGCTTAGAAGCTTTGCTTCTGGTTCCGATGAGGGTTTCACCGGTAGAGCTTTTTGATGAAGATCTTTGATGAATTGCATAAGTGGTGTTGGTGTACCTTTTGGTGGAGTTTCAGGATACTATTGGTGATCATGTTCGAGACTTGGCAGATGGAGATCATTTATGTAGTGTGTGGACTTATATTGGGTCCCGATTGATGTAGGTTATGGACCAACTTTAATGTAACTTGTGGATTGGACCTATCCATGTATTTCCGGGATGTCTTATGTGTTGGATATTGTTTGTTTGGTCTAAGGCTGACATGGTTTGTAATTATGTAATTGGTTTATTGTCTGGTGGCTGACCTAATTGTTTATGGTCAAGGGTTTGTATATATAGATGTAAGATCTCATTGTAGATCATCATGGTTATGTTAGAGGTCATGGTCAAAGAATGTAATGTGCAAATAATGTAATATCATTCAGGAAAAGGAGTTGGTCGATCATTGGAGATCGAATTGGGTGTATGTAAGAGGATTTAGTCCTTTGGTATTGAGCTTAAACCGGAACTGTACTCAAGCATAGGAGATGCTATCTTTTGCAGTTCAACACTTCTCTAGATTGTAGTCTGGATTTCTATGTAGTCAATGAGGCTTCTTTTGTGATGAGTTGTGCACTCTAGGCTGTTGGCCTTCCTGCAAGTGTAGGACCCTCAATTGTAATTCACATACTTATTGCAGAAGTATTATATGACAGTGGGTAGGCTTCCCACCATGGTTTCTCCCTTGATCGGGTTTTCCACATACAAATCTTGGTGTCATGTGGATGTTATTTATTATGTGATTATTGTTTATGCTTAATTGGTTTAACTACTATTTTGGTATTAATGTTTTGGGTTCCGGTACTAAAGTTTAAACTGCTAATAGTTCCATTAATCTATCACACTGATTCACCCCCCCCCCTTTCTCAGCTGTCTTCCAGTTATTTGAACTATCTAACAAGGGTTAGGGTTAAGATTCAATTAGGGTTAGGATTAAGGTTCAATTATGGTTAGGGTTAAATTATGGTTATGGTTAATTTTAGGGTTAAATTAGGGCAAGGGTCAATGTTAGACATTAATTATGGTTTAGAGTTAGGGTTATGGTTCAATTAGAGTTAGGGTTCAACTAGAGTTCAACTAGGATTAGGTTCAATCATGCAAAGGCTTAAAGTAGGGTAAAATTTAGAATTTAATTAGGGTTAGAAAGTTAGAATTTATTTAGGGTAAAAGTTAGAGTTTAATTAGGGTTAGTGTTCACTCAAGATTAGGGTTACACTTTAGTCAGGATTAGGGTTCAATTAGGGTGAGGTTTTGATTAGGGTTCATGATTATTTAGGATTATAATTAGTGTTTGATCAAGGTTGGGGTTAGATGATAAAGCTTGGGTTTAGGGTTAATAGTGGGGTTCAAATATGGTTAGGGTTATAGTTAGGGTTTATGTCTAATAAGGGTTAATATTAGGGATAATATTCAAGCAGGGTTACAGGTAGTGTCTAATGAGAGTTAGGGTTGGAATTGGAGTTCAAATAGGCTTATGGTTTGGGTTTGATTAATTAGGTCTAAACTAGGGTTCAATTAAGATTAAGATTCAATTAAGGTTAGTGTTAGAGTTGAATTAGGGTAAGGGTTTGTGTTGGGATTAGGGTTAGGATTTAGTTAAGGTTATGAGTACATGATTTGATTAGGGTTAGTGTTTATTTAAGGTTATGATTAGTGTTAAATTACAGTTAGGGTTAGAGTTCTATCATAAGGATTGAGACCAAGGCCAGGGTTGGGGTTCAAGTAGGGTTAAGATCAAGGTTTCAGATTAGGTTTTAAATGGAGTTATGATTAGGGTTCAATAAGGATTGGGATTTAAATAAGGTTAGGTTAAGGGTTGGGGTTGAATTAGCATAAAAATTATTGTTAAGGTTACAATTAGGATTAGGGTTCAATTATGGTCAAGGTTTAATTGGGGTTAGTGTTAAAATAGTTTTACTATTCACTTAGGGTTATGAATAGGGTTAAATTAGGGTTAGATTTAAGTTAAGGTTTTATAATAAAGCTTAGGCTTAGGATTAGAGTTAGGGTTCATATAGGGTTAATGTCAAGGTTGGAGTTATGGTTAAATTAGTGATAAAATTAAATTAAGATTTAATTAGGACTAGAGTTAAATTAGAGTAAAAATTTAAGCTTTATTTTAATTTAATTTTTAACATATCCATAAGTTTAAAGGTGAAATAGACATATCAACAAGTACTTTTAATATTTTATGTCAATTTAGGCTTGGAATTCAATTCTCCAATGCTCATACAATTTAATCTTACACACCAATTAATGGTAACCTCAATCCAATTTAACCCAAAAGTTCAATTCATTTCTTATTTTCAATACTAGTTTAATCCTAACCCTATCCCAACCCTAAGTTTGATTCTATTACTCACACTAACCATAACCCTAACCCTAAGTATGATTCTATATCTCACACTAACCATAACCCTTTTAGAAACCTAAAATTAATATTTAATTAATTTAAGCTTGTCAACATAATTAATTGATTTAATTGTGTTATCCTTATTCCTCCCGGTGTTAATTAAATCTAATTTAATTAATCATGTCACTATTGTCCAATAATTAATTTATCAAATAAATTAATTATTCCCCTATTCTTCTAAAGTCCATCCAATAATTATTTCCTCTCAAACCACTTAGTTAATTAATCCTATATAATTAACCTAGTCATGTGATTCCTACAAAACACTTTTCCTAATCCCACTCAACCTAATTAATTCTTCTAGAATCTCTCTTAATCCCACTTAATATTATTTCTCCAATTTTAAATTCCCACTCATGTCACATCAAAATTGAGCCTCTCAAAGAAATTCAAATTTCTTTGAGTCCCTCCATGCATCCTTTATTTTAGAATTTTTAATTTCTCTCCCCTTTCCCCAAGAAATTTTACATTCCTATTTATTCTCCCAAGGCGTCCTTGATCCATGCCCACCATTTCAAATCAATCTCAACCTTCCATAACCAAATCAATCTTGGCCCTTCATTGGCCTCCTCCAATCTATAAATTGGAGGATCATTTCCTCACAAGAGGATCCACTTCCTCTATAGCATTCTCATGCTACCAATTCTCTCTTATATTCTCCTCTATCAAATCCTTATCATGTCCTCATAATCCTTCAATCCATCAATCCAAATCTATCCAATCCATCATAATCCCAAATCAAAATCCAATCAATAACCCAATCTTGTTGAGCAAAGGAGAGTAATCCACATCAACATCAAGCAAGGAGAACATCAAGTGGAGCATCGCAAGGGTGCATATTCCACTTCATCAAGCTCAATCCAAGGGAGAGGTGAAAGACAAGGTATAAAGTTGGTTGTTTGCATTTATATTGTGTCTTGTTTGATTTCTTGGCATTCTAACCTCCTTTGTCCCTTCTTCTGTCTTTTTCCCCTATTCATTTTAGCATGCCCGGTGGGACCCACGTCTCTAAATTTAACAATTTTTTGGAGTTTTTGTGATTTTTTAGTTGCAGGTGTCGGAATAGTGCGAGCAACTACAAACTAGCGTGATCACAACGGGATCAGTGTGAGTGTTACGTACTATGGCACGTGCGCACATGCTTTTGCGCGTAGGATTTGAATTTGAAAATTCTAACTCGCCTTTTCTGTAGGCCTGCCAATCAGCGCGAGCACTACGAGAACAAAACATTTTCCTATAACATCATCTCATCCATTATCCTCTCTCCTATTCCTCCACATTATATTTTGTTCCATAATTAGTGATTAAAAACACACTAAAAGCATAAAAAAATTTAAAAAAAAAAATTAGTTAGTTTGTGTCTAATTATCCTTTTTTTTAGGAAGTGTTGCTTTAGCGCGAGCACTTTGCGAATAGCGTGGGCGCTTTAGCATAATCCCGCTCATTTTTTTATTTTCAAATTTTAGTTGTGTGCACGCGCTTCAGCGTGATCGCCATCCAAGCAGCGTGTCCGACCGTAGGTATAATCCATCATTTTCAGGAATTTTCTCATTCTCTATATTTTTCTTGCTTTTGGCTTTTTGACCCCATGTAGCGCATACGCGGGTGTTTCAGTGCTTGTGTATGCACTTTAGTGCGGGTTTCTGCAGAACAACATGAGCATTGTTTCTACAGAATTTTGTCTATTAATCAGATTTTTTGAGTTTTACAAGTCCTCCCCGAGCGGTCCAAGACATAATAAAAACTACTAATTTGATATTTTGTAGGTTGCCTAAGGAAATTCAACCAAACATTGTGTTGTTCTTAATCTTTTTTTATTCTAGGCACCTAGATCTAATTGGGGGTAAAAGAACTCTTTCTTTTTGTGTTTAAGGGAAGTGTAGAGGTAGGAGAGTATGCTCTTGTCTACATAGACAATAAAAAATCTAGACCCTCAAATCTTTTCTTGTTTTCTTGTACACTTTTACCCTTAACAGGCCTGCCCTCCTGATTTGGTGAGAGGGGAATGACCTAAGTGAGTACGGCTAAAACCCAAGCATTCCAACTCACTATAATAAATAGGCCTCTTGGGATAAAAATTTTGGAGGACGGAGCTATTTGAAAGTTCACTTTCATTTTGAGCACTTTGTAGGGCCCCTTGAGGTCTCAACCACGCTTGTGTGACTACATCTTTCTTAGTACTTTGTAGGGCTATAGGCCTTAATCGTGCTTGCGCGACTACAAGGAGTAGTCTTTGAATGGAAATCCATACTAAAAACCCTAGGAATAGAAACCACCCAGTTCACCTCTGAAAGGTGGATAATCTTTGTGCGAGGGAGATAGCAACTCTCCCAAGAGACTTGCCATTTCGTGCCCCCATTAGCATTTGGAGTCGGCTAATATGGTGTTGAGAATCCATTGCGTGAGACTCAGTGACCGTATTTTGATTAGCTATTGGGTGTGTGCCTGAGTCAACACGCAAAGGGTTTCCTCCTCATCCAACTTCCTAGGATAGCACGTTGTGTTTGGATTCTCTATGCACGCCAGTGGCCAATGTGTATTCATTGCTTGATATCTCTTGCCAAGTCCATCATTCCTCCAACCAATCGATCCTCCTCCTTTCCAAATTTCATCTTCTCATCATCAAATCTTTAATCCATTTCTATCTATCCAATTAATTCTCCAATCCCCAATCTACTTTCATCCATTCAAGCAATCATCCTTTCGCAACCAATATTTCTATCTAAATCATTCATCCAACTTTGGGTAGCCTTCCCCTTTCTCCTTCTTATTATCTATCCATTCTTCCATAATCATTCTCCTTCTAATCCAATCAAATCTCCAAAATTCCAATCAATCGATCAATCCATCTTTCTAATCCGGTTATCCAATCCCTCATCAATCAATCATCCAATCCAATCCAATCTAATCCAATCCAATCCAATTCAATCCAATTCAATCCAATCCAATCAAATCAAGTCCTAATCCAAGGACCAATCCAATCAAATCAAGTCCAATCCAAATCAAATCCAATCAAATCCAATCTATCATCATTCGAAGCCAAGTCCTAATACTCATCTTTATTTAACATAATCTTCACCATCTTTCTCCTCCAAAACATATTCATCCAATTCCAATCTAATCCTTCATTCTCAACATGGCTACCTAGAATTTCAAAGCTTGGTATGGGAAGATGCTCATGGAAGTTCACGAACCACCTCAACTTGCCTACCAAGTCAATCCCATAATCTCTCATCCACCTATCATACCTTCATCCATCACCCCTCAACACATTGCACCTAATCCCAATCCATATCATATCTCTTATCCTTCCTCTACCTTTGATGAGGGAAATCCATCTTATTCCCCATCTGTATCTCCATATTATCCCTCATCCACATATATACCTCCATCTCCCCTCCCATCCATATCACAATCCCCATCCTTTTACAACACATTCATTACCTCTACTCCCCATCCAAATCCTTTACTCCATAGTCCTCCAAGCATTAATCCTAATTCCCCAATCCATTATCCCAATCCTCCATCCAATCCTTATCCTCCATCTAATCACAATCTTCCATCTAATCCTAATCCTCCAAAATCCATATTATCCACATCCTCCAAGTCCATCATCTATAATCTTATCTAAGACATGTTAGAAAAGGAGACAAAATCCCCACCTCAAAATAAAGCTGCCAAGTCTCCTCAAGTCCTCCATCCACCTCAAAACAAATCCCAATCCTCTACACTTCATGATACCCCCATTCCTCCATCTTCTCACATTGAAGCTTCCATATCCTCCATCACACAATCCCCAAAACTCCAAACATGTCAAAATCTTGTTCCAAAGCATGCTGGCATAGAATCCTCTCCATCTCATGGTGCATATCCCTCCACCCCATCTAATGATCCCATACCCATCTAATGATCCCATCCCCTCCACTTCCTGTCATGATCATATGATTCCTCTATCCAACCCTCTCCCTCCATCGCATGATCCTCTCCCATCTCATGATCCAATCACCCCTCCCACTCCATCTCATGGTACCCTCCTTAATAAAGATCAAAGTATCCCTTCATCTCCATGTCATGATCCCAATCCATCTAAAGATCCTAATCTTCCTTCCACGTCTCATCCCCCTCAAAATGGACTCGCATCTTGTTTCCGAAATAATAAGGGTCCTCAAGCTAATTCTCAAGATGTTGGTACATCCTCTATTCCTCCTAAATCCAAAAGTCCTTCATGCAAATCAAAATCTCTTCATCCCCATCCATTTTGGGACCCTATATTCCAAAGCTAAATCCTCCATTCCTTCCATCCATTTTGGGTCCTTACATCCCTCCATCCACCACCCCATCACCTCAAATAATCCCTAAGAAAGATCAACAAAGGCACACATCATTGAATGCCTCCCAACACTCTCCTTCCATCATTCCACCATCCATAAAATCCATCAACCCTTCATCCTCATGCACCCATCCCATTGCTATTGGAAGCTGTAGACACCTAAAATTGTCCAGTCTAATTAAATAAATATTTTATTTATTTAATTATCTAAGCCTAATTCTTCTATTAATTAAATAAATCTTTATTTATTTAATTAATTCATTTATCCTTTTCTAGCTTTATTTCTCATTTAAATAAATACATTTATTTATTTAAATTACCCTTTTTTCTAATTAAATAAATATCTTATTTATTTAATTATCCCACTTCTTCTATTAATTAAATAAATCTTTATTTATTTAATTAATTCATTAGCCTTTTCTACCCATGACACATGTCATTCATCTCTTAATTCATACACTACCTACCCCTTTCATTATTTTATTATTTCTTCTACCTACCCTCTAATCATAGCCGACCTCTTTTTACACCTCTCAATCTTATCCCTCCATTTCTTATAGTGTCTTCTATTTAAGGAGATGCTTCCTTCATTATCAAACCCTAATGAACTACCTGATCAATTGACTACACTACGATCCTACTTGCAACCACATTTCATTCTTTGTTGAGCTCTTGTGCACATAAAATCTGAGAGCAAATATATCAAGCAAGATCAATGGAGATAGGAAGAATAGAGATCAAAACCCTATTGGACATGTGATGGTATAATCTTTGTGATTTCATTTGATTTGCATTGTCTTAGGTAGTCTTCATATGTTATGGTGGATCTTTGTTGTTGTTAGGCTAGGGTTTTGTGGTTGAATTCATTTAGCCTTTCAATTTTGTTATTATTGTTATCCATTTTCACCATATACATTTTGGCACGCCCGGTGGGACTCTTGTCCCTTTTTGCATTTAACCTCCTTGTTGCAGATTTTGTGTTTTTGAAGTTGCAGAACTGACGTTTTCGACGGCATTTTGATATTCTCGCGTCTGCGTACCTTCGGATCTCGTTTTTGATTTTCTGGCACGTCTGCGACACCTAAAATCGCATCTATGTCATCAGCAATATTTTATTTTGCAGGTTTCAAAAATTGCCTTTATGTTATAAAGTTGCGTCTATGTTTTTGAACCGCGTTTGTGCCTCACAAAACCGCATCTGTGTAAAAAAACTACGTTTGTGCCCCACAGAACCGCGTCTGCATCATAAAATTGTGTCTATGTCGAGGGTAACTATGTCTGTGTTCACCAATTTCAAATTTTGGGGTTTATTAATTCAGTTTTGAGTTTTGCATTTAGGGTTTCAGATCTGATCTATTTTGAGCTAACATTTTCAGATCTAGCTAACGAAATTGGTGCAACTTGTCTTGAAAGCAAAACGTTTGGTTGAAGGCCCCTATTTTCACAAAGTCTTTTGGGTTTAAAATTTACCTAACTTGTGTGCTTGCAGGAAGGGGTAATTATTTGAAACAACCCAAACTACTAACAACTCTTTGTCGCAGGTCCTTGGCAAGGGTTTTTGGATTTTTATTGTGTGCCTTGTTTTCATAGACTAGCAAACACTTCAATTGGTGCACTAAAATTAAATCACTATCTTTTGTGTCTTGAGCAATAGGCTCTTTTTGTTTAATCTTTAGAGGTCTTTTTGTTTAATCTTTAGAGGGCCTGTCTTCCCGTGTGGTCATTAGGACTACTAACGAGAAGAGAATGACCCAAGTGGTAGTGAGGAAAACCCACCTCTTCCTAACCACTATAAATAAATGTATTCATGGTGAAAACTATGGATGACGTGTGTTGATTAGTTCATACCGACACTATGTCTCCCCATAAACCCATTTGATCAAATTCATTTGATCAGTTGTAGGGCGTAACCCCTACCGGCTGGGAGCCTTCTGTATTTACAGAGCTGAAAGTGCCGCATGTATGGCCACACAAGCGGATGCCCTTACTAGCACCTTTTTGTTTTAGAAGCCCAAATCCTTCTAGTTGTTGGGGCACGAGGTCGGACCTTTAGTAGCGGCCCACACACATACGGTTTTTAGTAGAGATACAAAGTTTGCCACGGGGAGTTTTTGTGGGGACTGATGCTTGGCTAACCCGAGAAGTGAGTGCCGAGGGTGGAGCCAATGAGGTCAAGCATCTAAGTATCCGCTCTGAATAGCGTAACCTCGGGGGTAAAACCCCATGTGGGATCAACAACTATTGTCTTGGCCAACCATAAGAATTGTGCTTGACTTATTTTAAACATTCAAACATTCAAGACTAAACAACAAAACATTGTGTCTTTTGTGTCTGCAAGTGTATGCAAAACATTTTTACATCAAACAACACACTTTTTTTTTGGGAGTCATTTTGGAGTCTAGACACTTACAAACATTGGGTCTTCATCCACACTGTGTCCTCTTGTCACGAAAAACAATCAAACAGTCAGATTTGGTCACAACAAAATGACTTCACAGATTGGAAAAAATTGCACAAATTTTATAGAAACACGTCTGTGTCTGTCATAATCGTGTCTGTGTTGTCTAACCGCGTCTGTGAAGGGCAGAAACGCGTCTATGTCCCAGAATCAACAGTCCACTTTGCAAAAATCTTAGAAATGCATCTGTGTTGAACGGAACCACATCTATGTCAAGAAACCGCGTCTGTGAAGTATACAGGCACGTCTGTATTTAGAATTGAAAAACTTCTATAGTCCAGCAAACAAACACAACCAATTTTGGAATTCTTGAGCTTCCTAGGTCATTTCTCCAAGGTTTCATTTAACATTCAACCTGTTTCTGGGCCTCACACAGTCCATCATTGCTTCACATCTCATATTACATTCATATTTGTCTAAACTTGAGTCAAAAGGTCACTTGCTTGTCCTCATCATACTTTGTCAACACACTACATACAGCAACACTTTGCTAAGTGGTCCCTCATCAAGGTTTCTTACCTTTGGGTCTCATTTGGTCTTACTTAGAGTCAAGGTCAACTTACCTCATGAAGAGAAACTATCCTCTCTTTGGAAGTCACACCTACTCTACTACATACATACTTGGTCTTACACTTTGGACATTGCAAGTACACCTCAAATTCATTTACATTCCATCCAACTCTGGGTCTTCCATACTTTTTCCATTTTCATCTAGTCTAACACATCTTGGTCAATACCTAGTTCATGGTTGAAACCCATCTTCAAAAATATAGGAGAGAAATGAAAGAGGCTCAAGAGTCCACAAACATGAATGTTTATGAGTATGACAATGATGTCTTTTTCAATACTGATCATACTACATTACCTGACATGGATGTCTATAGAAACATTCCAAATGTTGAGAAAATGGGCACTACAAACAACAATGATACCCACAATGACAATATAGACAACTTTTCAGTACATTCAGTAGATGTGGAAGAATCCATTATGAATCCTCATTTCAATCGATTGGTTGAGGAAATAATGAGGAGTGATAGACAATACTTCTTACAAATGATGGCACAAAGTGGAGCCAAGATACCTCATGATTTTGACATGTCTCAAATAATGGAAAATTGGCCTTTGCAACAAACTCACTCCAACATGGATCAAAGAAGGCCTAATAGTGGAGGCAATAGAGGACCACATATGGTACCTGAATCACCATCATCTTTACTTCAAAAACTAGAGGTCCCACATACACATGGTCAAGCATATGATACTCATCTTCGTAGACCATTATGGAAGCCTTATGCAGAGAAATATGTTCAATCACATATCAATGCTAAGGATCAACCACCAAAGCAATTGGATATTCAAAGGCATGCTCAAATTTTGGACACAAGGAAACCCCGTGTCAAATTTGGGGGCAACACACTAGAACATGACATGCCTGTAGAGTATGGTATACATGCACAAAATAGATATGGTGTTCCTCAACATGAATCTATACCAAGTGGTCCATATACGCAACATCACTATAGACCTCCTCCATATGAACATGTATATGATCAATATCATCCATATATGCAACATGCTCCTCCTCCAATGGGTGCCTCAAACATGGGGTATGGTTCAAGAAGTCGATCTCCACCTAAGAGCAATTTGGAACAACAAATCAGGGACTTACAAAAGAAAATGGACATAAATACACCAAAGCCAACATACACAATGAGAGACATATGTCCTTATGCATTTGACAAGAGAATTCCAATGCCTCCTTTTCCTACACACTTTGTGACGCTTAAATTTGATAAGTATAGAGGAAAAGGGGATCCTAAGGCACACATAAGACAGTTTTTCACAACTTGCATTGAGGTAGCAGCAGAAGAGACATATTTGATGAGATTATTCCCACAAAGCCTAGGTGATCAAGCTATGGAATGGTCCTCTCAACTCCCACCTGGAATTAAGTCATGGGGTGACTTAGTTGAGGCATTTATCCAACATTTCTCCTACAATATAGAGACAAACATATCAGTCACTACTTTGTGCAACACCAAGCAAAAAGAGGGAGAGTCTTTTGCATCATTTTTACAAAGATAGAGAAATCTAGCTAGCAGATGCTCTTGTGAAATTCCACAAAAATAAATGGTAGAAATGTTCACACAAAATGTTAACAAAGACATTGGCTATGATCTAAGGAAAGCTTGTTTGTCCACCTTCAAGGACATCATTGAAAAAGGCTTAGCAACAAAAAAGATCCTAATTGAGCAAGGAGTCATTAAGATATTCAAAGAAAATAAAGATGACTTTAAAGGAAAAGACAAGCCAAGATTTTGGAATAAAAACAAGAACACAGTCAATGACGGTGTTGTTGATGCCAATATAGTGCGACCCAAATTCATCATTTCGAGATCAAGTTCTACAAACAATCAAGTGAATACTCAAACAACTTCTAGATCACAAAGGAAGTACACTCCATTGGGAGAACCACTTGAGTCAGTCTTCAAAAAGCTAGTGGTAAACAAGGTAATCACAGTTCTCGATTTTCCTCCATATGAACCAAAGGTTAAACCAAATTGGTGGAATGATGACGAGTATTGTGAGTTTCATAAGAGTAAGGGTCATAAGATAGGAAATTGTCATCGACTAAAGAACATCGTACAAGATCTCATTGATAGAGGTGACATTGAGATTGAGGGACACTCATCCAATCAAGAACATGAATTGTTTAAGGAACCATTCCCAAAGCATGACAAGGGAAAAGCTAAAGCCATAGATGATCAAACCAACTATACCAGAGCATCTTACAACTATGATTCAACCATCAATCACATTTCGATGGACAGTTACGTCTCTGCCATTATCATCAAGGACAAAACCCCTAAGAATTCTGCTCAGAGACCCAAGATTGTCCTAAAAGGTGTTGGATCTTCTTCCGAACCTACCTCTGAATGTCATGTTACAACCCGTCGAGGTAAAATTACTTTGCCAGGTGCTTCCACTAAAAACATCTCTTCTTCATCAACCAAACCAGAGTATGACCTTGTAGAACAGTTAGTGAGGACACCCGCGCTCATCTCCATACTTGAGCTCTTACACATATCCCTCGCTCATAAAGCTATTCTCGACAAAATCTTGAGAGACACCGCCGTTCCTACTGATCTGAACGTGGACCAGTTTCAAGCCATGGTGGGATACCTTTCCATTCCACATTCCCTTACCTTCATAGAAGTTGATGACACCTCCGTAAGTCAGCCACATAATGCACCACTACATGTTGAAGCCTTCATACATAAACATCGAATAAAACGAGTCCTGATAGATGGAGGAGCTAGTCTAAACATTTGTACATTAAGCACAATTAAACAATTGGGATATTCTAATAAAGCCGTGAATTCTACAAACCAAATCACCATCAAGGCATATGATGATGAAGAGCGTTCATCCAAGGGCACAGTCACCTTACCTCTCAGAGTTGGGCCAGTTACAAAGGATGTGGTTTGTCAAGTTCTGGATCTAGATCTCACTTATAACATATTGCTAGGATGTCCTTGGATTCATGAAATGAGGGCAGTCCCATCCACATATCACCAATGCATTAAGTTTCCCCACAATGGAGTCGAGGTAACAGTTAACGGTGATCCTAATCCGTTCGTATACTGCAATAGCCTGAGATCAAAAACTGAGACCATCATTCCTAGTTTCGCGAAGCTGTTCCTTCTTCGACATACATTGATCCTGAGTCGTTAAAACCTTCGACATCAAAGCAAGGTGAGCTTAAAGGCAAATTTAAGGACAAAGGCATGGGGGAATACACTTTAAATCAGACCATGTACTTACGACAAGTCATGAGTTCCCTAAAAGAATATGGAAGACCACATCCTAACAAGCAAGTATCCATCATGATACTCAAATGGGACCCTACTACCTTTCAAAGATGAGGCGAATTGGAAGAGGAAGACCTATACAAAATGCTTTACAAAGACATTGAAGATGACACGCAAGATCACATCAGTCTACCATGTGAGAAATATGGCAAGGGCTTCAAGATTCTACAAAAATTCGGGTATGATGGAAAAAGCCCTCTTGGGTTACGAAAGGAAGGCATCATTGAACCTTTACAACCTAAATTGACTTTCAAAAAGGAATGTTCAAAGGGACTTGGTTTCCTCACTTCCAAGTTACACACTCAAAGGAAAAAAGAAGCCTTACAAATCAAAGCTACTGAAATCCAACAAAAGGATCGTTATTCCACAGACTCCAATGAATGGGAATGGGGTTTAGACAAATCCTCCAGTGACTACAAGCTCATCGAGACATTCAGAGAGCCAGATGAACCCACAGAAGAAGAGGAATTTTATAAAAAGTTTAGAGTTGGCCAAGAAACAACCCATGAGGATTCCACATAGTCCTTGTCTCAAGGTTCTAGGTTGAAATCACATAGGATGAGAACACCTGTCCCAGAATGCGCTACTAGTGATGATAATTTGAATTCGCTCGCGATTAAGACTGATGAGGAGAGTGACATCGATGACCTCGATAATTACCTTGACATACCCGAATATAACTGCATCTTCACTCTTAGCCCTACTAACTTTGAAGACATTAAAGGCCTTCCCCTCATTCACCACCAACTCATTGACTGGGATCATGAAGGACCTGCACAATTCGACACATTCCAAAATGATGAAGCTTTTATTGACTATCTTGGCATACGAGATGATCTTCCCCCTAGGGACCATAAAGCGGGATACACTATAGAACTCAATAGCGCGGCATATTTTGGTGAGGGTGTCGGACCTTCCAGTTGCAAAAATGTGAAAATAAGAACAAACCAAGGGTCTTAAGGCAAAAACCACACTGTGGCGCTATCTGACCCCAAAAAAGTAAAAAGAAAGGACGTATCTGAGGGCGAAAACCTCTCTGAGGCACCCAAAGATGGAAGGCTCAACATTCTCCCAGCATCATATGAGGAAAAGTCATCCATGTTGGTAGAGGAGACTATCAAAACAAACATTGGTACAGAAGAGGTTCCACACAACATATTCTTGGCTCAGTCATTGACAGAGTCCGAAAGGTCAAAATTCATAAGTTTCTTCAAAGAACGACAAATCAACTTTGGATGGTCATACGTTGATATGCCTGGATTAGATCAGAATTTGGTAATGCATCATTTGATAGTCAAACCGGGGGCAAAGCCAGTGAAACAAAAATTAAGAAAAATGCATCCACAAGTGGCATTACTAGTCAAAGCAGAACTTGAGAAATTATTGGATGTCGGATTCATATGCCCAATTGATTATCCCGAATGGATCTCCAATTTAGTACCTATCAGTAAACCAGATCGCAGCATTAGAATATGTATAGATTTCAGAGACATCAACAAAGCTTGTCCAAAGGATGACTTCCCATTACCAAATATTGACTTGATTGTTGATCTCACAGCAGGCCATGAAATGTTATCATTGATGGATGGATTTTCTAGTTATAATCAAATAAGGATTGCACTTGAGGATCAACACAAAACATCATTCACTTGTCCTTGGAGAACTTTTTGCTGGAATGTCATGCCCTTCAGGCTAAAAAATGCAGGTGCTACATATCAAAGAGCCATGACAACTATCTTTCATGATTTCATGCATGTAACCGTGGAAGATTATGTCGACGACCTCTTGGGTAAATCAAAAGATAGAAATAGACATTTGGACATACTTTCAGTCATCTTTGATCAATTGGAAAAATACAAAGTAAGATTAAACCCCAAGAAATGTGTCTTTGGAGTAACCTCCGGGAAACTCCTAGGATTCATTGTATCCAAAAGGGGAATCGAAGCTAATCCAGCAAAAGTCAAAGCCATCTTAGAGATGCAACCACCAAGAAATATCAGTCAACTTCAATCCTTACAAGGGAGACTCCAGTCCATACAAAGATTCATAGCGCAACTTGCAGATAAGTGTAATCCCTTTCAACACCTGCTACATAAAAACATCAAATTCAAATGGGATGATAACTATCAATAGGCTTTCCAGACACTCAAAGATTATCTTTTGAATCCGCCAATTCTGATGCCACCAGTTCCATATCAACCTTTGTTACTATACATATCAGCTACTCCAATAGCATTGGGGGCACTCTTAGCACAACAAATTCCTAAAGGCAAGGAAAAAATAGTATACTATATCAGTCGCACATTGGTGGGATATGAGCTAAACTACACACCAATCGAGCGTGCATGTCTTGTCGTGGTCTTTACTTCATAGAAATTATGACATTACATGCTCACTCATAAGACTAAGTTGGTTGCAAGAATCGATCCGTTGAAATACCTTCTCAATAAAGCAACACTTACTAGGCGACTAGCCAAGTGGGTAATGATCCTGAGTGAATTTGACATCGAGTATGTGGATAGAAAAGCAATAAAAGGACAAGCCATCACAGATCAATTAGCAGATGCTCCCATGATAGATGATGTTCCTCTAAGTTCAAAATTTTCAGATGAATCCATTTTGACAATGTCACAGGCAAAGCCATGGCAACTGTACTTCGACGGCTCATACACATAGCATGGGGCAGGAGTTGGCATCCTCTTTATAACTCCTCAAGGGGACTCTATACCAAAATCATACCGCTTATCATTTCCTTGCACTAACAATATAGTGGAATATGAGGCATTAACAACTGGATTACGAATCGCAGTTCAGTGGAAGATCCAGGAACTTCATGTTTTTGGGGACTCTCAACTTGTCATCCATCAAGCAACTGATGATTACCAGACAAAAGATGAAAAATTAAGACCTTACAAACAAATGGTGGATGACCTAAAACAACACTTCACAAAGATAGATTTTGAGCAGATACCAAGAGAGCAGAATCGCGCCACAGATGCCATGGCTACAATTGCTTCACTGATCGATCTACCTCCAAATGAGACCCACTATGAGTTCTTGGTGGATAACCTTTTGGTTCCTTCATATGAGATCATTCCTACTGAGATGATATGTGTTGTCGGTCCTGAGTCCCAGTTATATGGTTCCATTTTCACATACCTTCATGACAATACCTTACCTCCTGATTTATCAAACAACCAACGTCGCACTTTCATTCGCCAATCCTCTCGATATGTCATTTTAGCTGATATCCTATATCAGTGAGGTCTAGATGGCACTCTTCTTAGATGTTTAGAAAGTGACGAAGCTCAGATTGCATTACGTGAAGTACATGAAGGGATATGTGGTCCATATGCTAGTGGTCCTACTTTGGCCAAGAAACTCATTAGGACTGGATAATACTAGCCCACTATGGAAAAGGACCCATATCAGTTTGTCAAGAAATGTAAGCAATGTCAAATTCATGGAGACCTCATACATGCGCCAGCACAAGAACTGCAACCAATTGCGTCTCCTTGGCCCTTTTGTCAGTGGGGACTCGATCTCATAGGCAAGATTCACCCTCCTTCTTCCAATGGACATAAATTCATTATCACTGTCACAGATTATTTCACAAAATGGATTGAAGTTGTGCCTCTCACACAAGTCACTAGAAAACAGATTGCTACATTCATCCTCAACTATATTATTTGTCGATATGGTATTCCTGTTTCCATTATCACTAATAACGGGCATCCCTTCAAAAATCAGGATGTTCATGAACTCTGTGACCACTTCCATATTTCCCATTGTTTCTCCACACCATATTACCCCCAAGGTAATGGTCAAGCTGAGACGTCTAATAAAACAATCCTTAAAATCCTTAAGAAGACAGTCGACGATGCTGGTCGTAATTGGCATATCCAACTTAATCCTGCACTTTGGGCCTACCGCACAAGTGTCCGCACACCTACAGGAGCTACACCCTATTCACTTGTCTACGACACTGAAGCTATCTTGCCTATTGAGGTCGAGTTACACTCTTTACGGGTCTCTTTGCAAAACATCATCGGTGATGAAGACTATAGGGTCTCTCGCTTACAAGAGCTTGAACTACTGGATGAACGAAGACAAACTGCTTTTAATCATCTCAAGGCTTACCAACAACGAATGAGTCGCAGCTACAATCACAAGGTCAAGCCTCGCACATTTGAGGTAGGTGACTTGGTTCTCAGAGAAAACCCCAAGAATCAGCAAGACAGAGAGAAGAAGGGCAAGTTCGAACCAAACTGGCTTGGTCCTTACATCATTACAACAGCCTATGGATCTGGGGCATATCATCTTTCAACTACAAAAGGTGAACCTTTGGAGGATCCTATCAACAACATGCACTTTCGCAGGTTTTACACATAGCTCTTCGGAATATCCTAATTCAAAAATACAAAAAAATCAAAAAATACAAAAATACAAAAATACAAAAAAAAAATTATAAAACAAAAAAAATCGTTACTTGGTGAAAACCTGGCAAACAGGTGCCTTGTGACACAAAAAATATTGAAAAATTGAAAAAAGTAAGAAAAACATTTCGTCCAACGGTGAAAACCACTTCGGTGGTGCCTTGGGCAAGTACCATGGTGAAAACTGGGTCACCAGTGCCATGCGTAGAGACATTGCTCCTCCCTCCTTCAGGATTCACTTTCATCCTTTCACTTTGCACACACTCACAACCTGTTCGTTCATAATAAACTTACCCATTCCCATCATGGCTTGTTATTGATCTACCCAAGATTGATTAGCCATTCATAATAAACCTCCCTTTTCACTCCCTTTCCATCCATAATAAATCAGATCCTATCTGTGGCTAAGGCAAATCCTACGTCTAGTGATGGGTGTGGAATTGAGAATATCACATGTTTCAAGGAGTACAGTTTCTTCCAGCTTCCTTCAGTCTATTCGTGCACAATTCACAATAAAGTAGCATTTGCATCACAGATCCGCAATAAAGTTTCATCTTCTCCGCAATAAAGTATCAGTTTCATGGATTCAATTAGTTTTAGATGAGACACAGCAGCAACAATGGGCTTCAACAAATCAAATCTTTCAACAGACTCAGACAACATTATGGTTCAGTGCTATCTATCCTTTTTGTGAAAGTAAACATTGTGACCACAATCTAATAGACTTATACAAGTGATAAGAGACACTAAACTTGAGGACTACAGTGGATGTTGGTGTCGAGTCTTGATTTTCTTTTGATTTCATCTTTTTGGTGACATGTCTTTTAGCTTTTCTGGGATGTCTCTAACTAGAGATTCTATCTCTGAGATGTCTTTGACAAGAAAGGCGAGGATGGGGTATCATCACCTATTTGTATTTGCTGTCTGTGGATTGTCTCTTAGTAATGCTATGACTTGTCCAAGGATATGAGGACACTATGAGTCTAGTGTGAACTGGGGCATTCCTTGTTTGTGACTGTCTTATCTCCATGCAAACAGGTACAATGACTTTCTGGGTTGAACAAATATCTCGATTGTCATAACCTACTTGCCATAATAAAGCTCAATGATGATAATGCACAAGAAGCTCTTTCACTTTCATATCTTCTATCTTTCATCCCCCTTTCTTGATTGACTTCCATCATCCTTCTCGAGTCCGCGTAGCCTGCTATCACATGACTGAGTATAATGACATACCAAAAACAATTTGCATTTCATGTAGTTGTACCTGCATTGCCACATATAAGCATTTCATACATATATACAGATATCACAACTGCATCACATCTTGCACACAACACATATTAGCACAATTTACATTGGCATTATCATATTCATCTGCATTACATACATTCACATTTGCATATGCATAACATATAAAGCATAAAAGAACAAAAATATTGCATTTCATTATGTACATATTTGCATCCATATCATAAGCATCACATAAGAACATCTCATCACATAGGTACACATGCATATAGCTGCCGCAAAGATGAATCATCTCATATATATATATAAAGTGTCATGGTACAATGATGTCAAAAATCATATGGCTACAATCACCTGAAGGTGTCTACATCATCATACAAAAATGGTACAATACTGATACATAGGGAGCCCTCTAAGGCTATGATGAACTCCCTCCCTTGGAGCCGCCTGGCCTCGACGGAATCTGAGCCCTCGAAGGACCCGCCCTAGGATCATCCCTCCTGTCCCCTCTATCTGGTGGTGGTGGAGGACACATAACCCCACCACTAGACACCTGTCTCCTCCAACTCCCTCCTGTAGCTATCACTGTCTGCGATGGTCTATGGAAGCTGCTCACCCGTTGATTAGCTAGCACTACACCATAATAGAGATCCCGCCAGTAGGCAATCTCCTCCCTGACTCACAGAACATAGGCATATCTGGCCCCTGTGTCCTCTGCTGCCTATCTCCCAGCCCTCAGTGTTGTCTCAACCTCTGTGTAGTGCTGAATGGTCTGGTCTCGCTCCCGCTCAGTATCTCTGAGCCGCCTCCTAAGCCTATCCCTCTCCCTCTCTAGGTCCTGGAACTCATCTGTCTGTCCCTGACAAATCTCCCTCAGCTCAGTCAGCTCATCCTCCTCTGCATCAGCCCCCTGTGGCTCCCCCTATATGGGTGCTTGCCCTTGTGCTTGTATTGGTACCTGTCCCTGTCCCTGTCCCTGTACCTGCACCTATCTGGGACCCTGTGCTATTGGCACCTGTAGCGGCAATCTACCGCGACCTCTCACCACCCGAACCTGCCTCTCCTCTCCCCCCTCCCTCCACGATGCAACCCTCCTCTCTCCAACTGCCCCCCTCCTCCTCCGTTGGCCTCTGCCCCCATCAGCTCCATCATCATCATCATCCCCACCACCATCTCCCTCAAATAACTCTCCTAGATCTGTCAGGTGTGGGAATGGATGCTCGGCCCAGTAGGCTATATACTCGGCATCCATGCCGACATCCTCGATCTCTGGCCATATGTCCCAGGGTAGGGGCACCATCTCTACTAGCTACGTCACAGCCTGATCATATGATAACAAGGGTTCAAACTATGCCTGATCCCTGACTGTCCATGCATACATGCCTAAACCCTATGGCATCCGCTGAATCCTGCCAAACTGCCTACCAACCCTGTCCACAAGCTGTCTCTCTAGTACATAGGGCATCCGCCCAATCAGGTACCTGCTCCAAAAGGTGTAGGGAAGCTCTACCGCATCATCCTCCCAATCCTTGCATCCCAGGTATGGCCTCCAAATGACCACATCAATATCATCTATCACCCACCACCAGTGCTCTAACCTACCAATCTGTGGCTGCGATGTGATCATATCATACAAGTGAACAAAACTATGCCCGTGACCTCTACCTCTTAAATGTATCGGTCTCATCATTGGCAGATGCTCATAAGCCCACACCTACAATAATGTCACCCCGCAGCCCAATCCCACTGACCCGTGGTACACAAATTGATGTAGTTCATAGTACAGGTGTGCCAGCACACACGGTCCCTAGGCATATCTGGTCTGATGTGTCACCAGTGTCTCCAATGCTCCTCCCCAACCCACAGCCAACCCCCATGTCGCTCTATCAGGACACAGGAACCCACTGATCGCTCCTCCTATCACTGCTGGCAGCGCCAATCCTGTCGCAGTCATAGTGTCCCAAGCCACATGCCCTGCCCTCATCTCCAATCCTGGGTCCTGGAACACTCATCTCAGGGCCTCCCTGTCTCCATTTCGATCGTACGGAGTCAACTCCCCATCGATCGAAATCCTAAGGATCCTGTATACATCCTCAAGGGTGACTGTCATCTCACCCATCGACAAATGGAAAGTACATGTCTCAGAGTGCCACCTCTCTGCCAGTGCAGTCAGCAAACCCATGTTCGTCCAAAACTTAGGCACATACAGAACATGTCTCAATCCCATAGCCTCAATCGCTGCTCGTTCCTCAAGTGTCAACTCAGGTCGCAATCTCTGTGTCGACGGGAATCTTTCCCGTGACTCTAGCATTGGCAAATACTCCTGCAATCAAGCAAATCAATCATGTCAATCATAATGACATTCATTGTTTATCACAAAATGCTACTTTTTTATCTAAATGCATATGGCATTCTATCCTAGTGACACTCCATATTCATCACAAAGTGTTGCTATCTATCCAAGTGACACTCACTGTTCATCACAAAGTGTTGCTTCTATCCTAGTGGTACTCCCTGTTCATCACAAAGTACTACGTGTTTTGCACTCCCTGTTTATCACAAAGTGCTCCTCACATTTGCACTCACTATTCATCACAAAGTGTTGCTCCTATTCTAGTACTCCCTGTTCATCACAAAGTACTATATCTTGGTACTCACTGTTCATCACAAAGTGCCTTGATCTATCCTAGTCTTCCCTAGAGGACCTGCTTGAGTGTATCCTCTCAGCAGCTTATCCAATCGACAGCGTATGTTCATCACAGAACTGTTGATTTGACCTAGAAGACGCAAATTCGCATTTTTTGATATAAACGTGCTTTCTTGACATAAACACGCTTAAAGACTACACAGATGCACCTGCAAGCCACAAACGTGCCTATTCTCTGCACAGACGTGCCTTCTTGGCACAAACGCTCCTACACAGCACAAATGCGGCTGCATTCGACGTAGACGCATTTTCTGGCACAGACGCGCTTGGCACAAACCCAAACGCGCCTAGCAAACATAGACGCGCCTAAGCATTTTTTGACATTTTTGTACTCTATTTCTAAGCGCATTTATTTCTCTATCTACCATGCATTAATGACAAAAATAAATGCATCGAAGTACGAGGCAATTTTTTGGTACTTACCGGCACTCCTGCCTCTGTTGGCCTCTGAAATCGGCGAACGCGGTCAAATCTGTGAACGAAAGCCATCGTTGCTGATTGCTGCTGCTCTTTTCTCGCTCTGCACTCTGCTCTCGTGGATGTATGGATGACAATGAGGATGTATTGTGCCTGTGGTCTATCTTATAGCCTACCCTCGCCCTAGCCCTCGTTTCCCGAGTCGATCTTCGTTATCCCGTGACTTTGTCACTTTATCTAGTCAGTCCATTCTAGCCTCTCTTTCTTATCGAGAGATTGTCTGCGATCTTTTCTGACATTTTCATCCAATCTCTCGAGGGGGCATATCATTCCCATCTTGGGGCAACTCTGTATCAGTTCATCTTATCTTCTTTGAAACAACGCGACAAGCCGCATTGTCTCAAAGAGGGGCAAAATGTAGACACCCAAAATTGTCCAGTCTAATTAAATAAATATTTTATTTATTTAATTATCTAAGCCTAATTCTTCTATTAATTAAATAAATCTTTATTTATTTAATTAATTCATTTATCCTTTTCTAGCTTTATTTCTCATTTAAATAAATACATTTATTTATTTAAATTACCCTTTTTTCTTATTAAATAAATATCTTATTTATTTAATTATTCCACTTCTTCTATTAATTAAATAAATCTTTATTTATTTAATTAATTCATTAGCCTTTTCTACCCATGACACGTGTCATTCATCTCTTAATTCATACACTACCTACCCCTTTCATTATTTTATTATTTCTTCTACCTACCCTCTAATCATAGCTGACCTCCTTTTACACCTCTCAATCTTATCCCTCCATTTCTTATAGTGTCTTCTATTTAAGGAGATGCTTCCTTCATTATCAAACCCTAATGAACTACCTGATCAATTGACTACACTACGATCCTACTTGCAACCACATTCCATTCTTTGTTGAGCTCTTGTGCACATAAAATCTGAGAGCAAATATATCAAGCAAGATCAATGGAGATAGGAAGAATGGAGATCAAAACCCTATTGGACATGTGATGGTATAATCTTTGTGATTTCATTTGATTTGCATTGTCTTAGGTAATCTTCATATGTTATGGTGGATCTTTGTTGTTGTTAGGCTAGGGTTTTGTGGTTGAATTCATTTAGCCTTTCAATTTTGTTATTATTGTTATCCATTTTCACCATATACAGAAGCAATTTAGATGCCCAATCTAAAAAGCATAAAGCTCAAAATGCACAAAAATCAAAGGATCAACATGTCCCCTCAAAATGACATGCTTAAAAGAAATTATGATCCAAAAGAAGGAAAAATAAAAAACTATGTGGATTCCCAAACCACTCAAAGAAGCAATGCATCTCAAAGTAAAATCCAAATTGGCATCCAAACTTGCTAATCCAAAATCTCCATCCATCCATAAGTCCTCCAATTCTCCATCTAACACTCCTCCATTTTCTAAATCCATTTTATTTCCTTATGTCCCAAAATCCACCATCCCAACTCTATCATCCCCCTCTCCTATTTTGGGTCCACATTTCCCAAAATCCACACTTTATCCTCCATCTAATCCAAAATCCTCTCCTCCACTACTCCACCACCCTTCAAGGTGTGTGTCAATGTTGATCCTCCTCAATTTTTTCAAAACCCCATCCATTATCCACCATCCATTTTTCACAATCCCATTCCGTTAGTCCAATCCTTTGCAAATCCTTATCTTCCATCCCCTATCCATTCCATCTCCCCAATTGTTACGAACATCTACAAGCATACCTCTAGTTCAAAGAAAAACTAAGGGATACCATCCATGGAGATAGATTCTTGAGTCCTCCCTTCCTCCTTCACGCATCCACTATCTTCCATATCCACTCATCGTCATCCTTATCCATCCAAACTATTCCAAAAATTCAAAAAAATCAAACAATCAAGAAATATACACAAAAAAAGAGCAAACAATCAAAAATCAGAAAAAAGTAAAGAAAAATCATTTCATCCAATGGTGAAAACCACTTTTTGTGGTGCCTTGCGTAAGTACCATGATGAAAACTTGGCAAACAAGCGTCATGTGCAATTCCCTCATCCTCTTGCACTCTACACTTGAGGGTAAGCTTCATCCATGCAATCGGCCCATCCATCTACATCCTATCTAAGTCCATTCTCCTTTCCTATCTTTGATCTTGACTATCCTATCCATATCCTCTATCTCATATCCCTCATCCTATCAAAATGAATCCTCCATTCTTATCTTTGGTCTTGATCATATAGAGGAAAAATAATGTATATGCATGCATTCTTTGGAAAACAAAAGCCTTGAATCCTCTGCCATCCATATCCATTACACAGTATCCGTCCATCTCATACATTATTATCCACCATATTTCCTATCCTTCATTCCACTACCCTTAGTGGGGCATTTTCCTCCTTTGCATCATAGTCCTTGGGTATTCATCATCCTACCCTTCATCCTTTATTCCTTCATATCCCATCCATATCCATCAACTTGATACATCTGTCTCCTATCCAAACAATATCTCCCTCCCTCCATCCATCCATACTTTTACCAATCCTTGGTTCTCCCTTGTCATTGGTTCTAGTCAAACAAATCCCATCCACCCCATCCTATCCAATTTCTAATCAAATCCTACCTCATCTAATCATATTCTCCATCTCTTCCAATCCAATCATTAATCCCATCCCCAATCCAATCCTACTCAATCATTTATCCCCCTTTTCATCCTATCTAATCATTTATTCTTCTTCCAATCCTATCCAATCCATCAAATTGAGCTTTTCCCATCTACCTAAGCTTACACTAACTTGTGCCTAATCCAAACACCCATCCATCCTGTAATAATCAAATCCAAGCAAAAATCCTCTCATCTGTAGACCTTGCACATCCAACTTGTCTTTTGTCATCTATCAATTTAAGCTTATCAACATAATTAATTGATTTAATTGTGTTATCCGTATTCCTCCTGGTGTTAATTAAATATAATTTAATTAATCTTGTCACTATTGTCCAATAATTAATTTATCAAATAAATAAATTATTCCCCTATTCTTCTAAAGTCCCTCCAATAATCATTTCCTCTTAAACCACTCAGTTAATTAATTCTAATTAATTAACCTAGTCATGTGATTCCTACAAATCACTTTTCCTAATCCCACTCAACCTAATTAATTCTTCTAGAATCACTCTTAATCTCACTTATTATTATTTCTCCAATTTTAAATGCCCACTCATGTCACATCAACATTGAGCCTCTCAAAGAAATTCAAATTTCTTCGAGTCCCTCCATGCATCCTTTATTTTGGAATTTTTAATTGCTCTCCCCTTTCCCCAAGGAATTTTATATTCTTGTTTATTTTCCCAAGGCATCCTTGATCCATTCCCACGATTTCAAATCAATCTCAACCCTCCATAACCAAATCAATCTTGGCCCTTCATTGGCCTCCTCCAATCTATAAATTGGAGGATCATTTCCTTACAAAAGGATCCACTTCCTCTATAGCATTCTCATGCTACCAATTCTCTCTTATATTCTCCTCTATCAAATCCTTATCATGTCCTCATAATCCTTCAAGCCATCAATATGTTGGAATCGAAGAACATTGAGAGAGGGGGGTTGGCGGGTGTGAATCAGTGTTTTGCAGAAATGTTCAATTTTAATCTTATTATAACATGCATTCACCAATCAGTATACCGATATATATATAATTGAAAGAAGTAAAGCAATCAATGAACCAATCACACACATGAATACCATAACGCAGAGAATTTATACGTGGAAAACCTCAAAGAGGAAAAACCACAGTGGGATTTGTGACCCACAATATCAATCCACTGGCCATATGAAAAGATATTACATAATATGAGGGCCTGCACATGTAGGAAGGCTTACCACCTAGAGCACTCTGCTCAACACAAAGGAGTCTCACTAACTACAGTCACTTTGAATAAGAAAACATAAAATTGAACTCATTTAATGCATCTGTTATGCCTGATTGAGTTCTGGCTAAAGCTCTGACTGTTCTGGTTCTGAAACCCTAAACCCTTACCGGAATAACCTTCGCATCCAAAATCATCTACAGATCATCACACAATATTGATCTCATACATAAATGACCTCATACACATGATCTTAACATTACTAACAACATCACATACTCATATATCAAAAGTGATCTAACAACTGACCTATATACCCTTACAGTCCTTCATGACTCATGTTGGCTTACATAGATATTACAATATGATTATACATGTTGGCTCATTACATATATACATAAATAACAAAATAAATTGTCAATTTCTAGATCTCCCAATGATTTCGGCCTCCAATATCGGTACCTTGTATGTAAATCATGTCGGCCTCCAATGTCGATATTCATAGAATCCTTCCTACCAGTGAAGATACTTGTCGATGTCAGTGAAGTACCAAACCAAAGAATGAAGCTGGAACATGTTGTCATCAATGACAACATATGAAACCAATCAAATGAGCGTCAATTTCCAACAATCTCCCCCTTTGGCATTGATGGCAACACTCATGTGAAAAATGATAATGGTTTCCATCTATCGGATTCACCCTAAGGCTGCTCCCCCTAAGTTGAATATTCATCTGTAATCATGATATGTACAAATACTCCTTATCTCTTGATGTCAAGGATATATTTTTCACCTATACCTCCCCCTTTGACATCAATGCCAAAAAACACACCAAAAACCGAGATAAAGAATGAAATTATGTATAGAGAATGTATCCCAAAACAGCTTACCGGAGTTGAATATACTTGAAAATTTCTAGATAGGCTTTCTCCAAAAGCTCTAGATTAGTGTCCCAACCAGATTTGAATGTGTCAGATACTGATACAAGTCCATTAAGCATATGAGCATGGGACTCTTTCTCCTTAAGCTCTGTTGGTGTGGGCTTGCCAACCATATCTATGCATTCATTTTTATGTACACTCAAGGAGTCCAACTGGGGACTCACCAATCCTCTAAACCTTTTAGCTCTCCTAATGATTTTGTCTCTTTCCCTTTCAAGAGCTAAAATTTGAGCTTCTAATACCAGAATTTGCCCATCAATAGATGTAATCAAATAACTAGAGTCATCAAAAGAATTGGCTATACCTACAATTTTATCTTAAGAATCTTTAATGGCTTTATCTATATCTGTAGTTAGTAATCCAGTGTTACAACATACTCTGTATATATTTGTACATTTCCTTAAAGCATTATCAATTAACTTCAATTTGTCAGAAATATATTTCTTCTCTAATTCAATCAACTGATCAAAAGTGGCTTTCTTAGCTTGAGTGAATCTTTCCAATGCCTGTTGATCAGATATTTGTTGCAAAGATTGAAAATCCTTAGAAATGTGCTCAGTAATTATTTTGAGCTTGTTAGATGGGCTTGCTCCTTGTTCAAATTGGAATTCCGGGACAAGTCTATGCAAAATTGGAATATACTGATCAATTATTCCTTTGTCCACTGATCCTTCCTTCATCATCTTTTGAGAAACTATCATCATGAGCTTAGTAGAACTCATCTCAGTTATGCTCTTATGCTCTACCTGGGAGGTGTCAATTGACAACAAAGATGTGCCGGCTATCGGTTCCTTGTCGGATTCCTCTCCCTTTTCCTCTGATGGTTTATTACCTTTAATAACATCCTCTTTTGCACCGGTGGCTCGCCACTTGGTGCAGTATCTGTTGCTGTCAGTTCCTTATGAACTATATCCTCAACCTGTACATTCTAATTCAGAGGATTATTATCCTCAACATCTGTAACATGAACATTCTGTGTATCTACCGGTTTATGTACATTATCTACTTCTGTCGATATCTCCTCTCTGTCCTGTACATTTGATTTTGTCGGGGGCTCTACATCCAATGCCTTAGTATCTTTCAAAATTGTAGGTGGGGTACCTACTACACCTTTGCCTTTCCCTTTAGTCGGGATGTTAGTAGTGTCTGTCTTAGCTTTCGGTGAAGAAAAGAAACCAGGGTTGTCAACAAAGAATTGTACCCATGCCTTGTGAGTTTCATTGATTATTTCATTAACTCTGCTTGCCATAAGACTAATTATCTTGTGCTTGTTGCGAAAAATTGTTCTATCTGCAACTTCAATGGTCATATCCAACTCATTTGGAGTAATTGAACCACAAGTAGTTAATAAATCTTGAATTTTTATGCTCGTCCTCCTCCATGGCGGATAGTCTCCTAGCATCTAGATTATCATACAGTTGTGTCGGTATTTGCTTCTCAATTTCTAATAAAGCCTTCTTAAATATATCTAGGTATAACAAGATTGCTTCCTCAATTTCTTTCTACTCATCATCATCTAAGTACTCATAATATTACTGTATATTTTTCAACATACCATCCTTGGTGATTTCATCTATCAGTTCTACACAAGTCTTGGGAGGGATTATAGATACATTACCGGTTACAATAGCAAGGTCTATGTCATCCATCTTCTTACTTCTTCTGGTACAGGATGGTGCAAAAGGTGTATGAGATGTTTCCTTTGGAGCTCTTTTCTTTGCAGGTTGGCTGGCTAGTACCTTGATTATGACCTTTCTTACCGGTTGCTTCCTTGTCTCCTCCTTAGAATCCTCACCTTTCTTCCTCAATACCCTCTTGAATGCTAAAGGAGTGTTATCATCAGTTCCAGAGTCTAGTGGAATAGGCTTAATGAAGATTTCAAGCTCTTTCCTCTTCCTTCCTTTTGCCAGAACAACATCCATTAAGGCCTTGATGTCTTGGGATACTTGTTCAACAAATTTGCTAGCCTTACCTTGCTGTTTCTCCCTCTTCTTCCGATTGAATTTAGTTTGAACCTCTTGCTTCTTTTGCTTTGCAGTACCAAAAGACTTTTTAGCCTCATCAATAAGAGCCTCAATCAACATTTTAGCATAAGCATCCAGAATCACAACATCAACCTCATATCCCATCTCCTATATCCATATCTTTCGGGCTTTAACTGTTTCCATTAAGGTTTCATCCTTTTTTACCATAAAGCATATCTCGGTTGAGTATTTGTCAACAATGTATTTAGGAACCCTCTCTCTGGATTTCATTGCTTTCTAAAATGCCTTGAAATAACCCCAAACCTTATCATCTCACTGACTACCGAAGCTAGCAATAGATTGCTTTAATTGTCTGCCTACCGGGATGTCAAATGCCCACTATCTCTTCCCAAAACTAGGAGTTTCATTAAGAAAAAATAACATTAAGCAGACAATGAGATTCCCATATCGGAATATCCCCTTTTTCTCTCCTTTAATCTTTCCAAGGTTAATGATCAACTCATCATTCATCCATCCACATAGATCTATTTTCTCATTTTCCCTCATAATTTTATGTGTGGCATATATGCAGGAGCTAGAAACAAAATTGAGACGATTGGATTGAGTTACCTTATACCCAATGATCATGCTGCCAAATTTGATGTCTCGATCATTGATGGTGCTGACCCTCATCTATCGTTGGTTTGAAGTTGCGCTGGTGATTTTGTTAACTTGATCATTTGAAATCTTTTTCTTCGGACGCTGACCGATCTGTGGCAAACTGGTAATAGCCCTAATGGCCTCCTTTGAGATCTTATATGGCATGTCCAACCAAATGAACTCTCCATGAACTCTGCTCAGTACATATCAGATGATCTCATCTTTGAATTCAAGGATATCAAGAATGTCAGTAAACCCTAGATCCTAAATGTTCTTATACTCGGGTTTAATCTTTCTGGAGTCACCCATCAACTCGTTCATGTACATATTCTTGATGTCACTGGTACCCAGATCCTCAATGTGGCAGTAAATATATGCTTTGACATCTTCCACATAAACAACTCCTTCCAAAACACATGAAAATGCACCAACTGAATCATCCAAGGTGGCAATATGCGGACATTGCTTGAAAATTGTCCTGAGAGTATCCTTAACCTCGACAATAGTTGGATTTGCAATGAAAGTATGTGCAGAGGATGATCTCGCTTCCATGATGAGAGATAATTGTGATAAATACCTGAGAAATGGTTATTGGTGAATAACCCTAGAGAATTCTTCTAAGAGCTGGTGGAATCGCTGATGAAGACTTATGATCGCATTCAATCGCCTTAGACTCGCTTTGTATCGCTCTTAATCGCTTTGAATGCAAGGTGATAAAAAATGAAGTGGATTCAATCTTTTAACCTTCGAGAAACCCTAATCCATCATTGATATAAATGTCTTCTGGTGAAACATACCGGATCTCGGTCGGACATCTCCATACCGGATAAACCTTTTCCAATGTCTGGAACATCTTATAGATCTACTTCTCGGGGCTTATGCAATATTTTCATGAAATTTGCCTACCCCTAAGGCATTTGCCTCAGTTACCGGATGAGCTTCCTGCCGGTGCAGGAGCAATCTACTCTGTCAGTTGAGTAACTGGAGCAATTCCATCTGCTGATTGGTCATCTGACTTCCTGACCCATTTCTTGGTATGATCTTGTTGGATTTCATTGATCTTCTCTTTCCTTTTATCATTTGATCCATCATTGTTAACTGGTGGATTTTTTCTTCTACAAAACTTAGCTATGTGTCCAATCTCATTGCATGCATAACATGTACCATTGTTATTTTGAATTTCTTTGCTATAACCGATATAATTGCTTGACCTGCATTGATTAGCCATATGTCCAAATTTTCCACATGCATGACATTTAACATTCATTCGACAATCTTTTGTCTTATGACCATACTTATTGCATTTGGAACATTGACCGAGAGTAGAATTATAGTTTTGATTTTCTCTATTTCTACATTGCCTAGCCATATGACCAAACTTATTACAAACAAAGCATCTTCCATTAAATTTGTAAGCATTGAGCTGACTTATCAGTGTCTTCTTGTTTCGGTTGTTCTAATCTTCATTTGCAGTAGTGGAGCTTTGACCTTGTTTAAATCCAAGTCCACTAGAATCTCAATTCTATCTTTGGATTTTCAATAATTCATCAAGCTGTGTTGAACTAACCTTGAATTTGTCCTTGTACTCATTTGCAATAGCTAGATCATCTCTTAGGATTATCATCTATCTTTCAAGTTCTTGTTCATTGCATTGGGATTGTACTAATTCTGTTCTCAACATATCATTTTCATGAGCCAACTAGATGCATTCTTCAGATCTATCTTTCAGAGATCTCCCAAGGTTTCTTCATTCATCTTCCAGTTTTCAATCTCCTTTGACATCGTCATAGTTAGGGCTTGCATTTCTTTCCTCATGACCATATTCTCTTGACTCAGCTTCTGACATTTTTTATTAAGGGCATCTTTCTCTTCATTATCCTGATTTTGCAGAAGTTCCTTCCTCCTATCTTGAATAGATGAGGACCTCTCCTGTAGGATAAGAATGAATTCCTTTGCAAAATTTAATTCATCTTGTAACTTCAAGTTCTTCATCCTTTCAACATCATAATCTTCAAGTGCTACCTCAAGTTGCTTCTCCATACTCATATCCATGGATTCTGGATTCAGGATCTACCTCAAGCTATTAGACTTCCTCTGAGGCACAAGGCTCTGATACCAATTGTTGGAATCCAAGAACACTGAGAGGGGGGGTGAATCAGTGTTCTACCAGAATGTTCAATTTTAATCTTATTATAACATGCATTCACCAACTGGTATACCGGTACATATATAATTGAAAGAAGTAAAGAAATCAATGAACCAATCACACAAATGAATACCATAACACAGATAATTTATACTTGGAAAACCTCAAAGAGGAAAAACCATGATGGGATTTGTGACCCACAATATCAATCCATTGGCCATATGAAAAGATATTACATAATATGGGGGCCTGCACATGCATGAAGGCTTATCTCCTAGAGCACACTGCTCAACACAAAGGAGTCTCACTAACTACAGACACTTTGAATAAGAAAACATAAAACTGAACTCATTTAATGCATCTACTATGCCTGATTGAGTTCCAGTTCAAGCTCAGACTGTTCTAGTTCTGAAACCCTAAACCCTTATCGAAATAACCTTCGCATCCTAAATCATCTACAAATCATTACACAATATTGATCTCATACATAAATGACCTCATACACATGATCTTCACATGACTAACAACACCACATACTCATATATCAAAAGTGATCTAACAACTGACTTATATACCCTTACAATCCTTCATGACTCATGTCAGCTTACATAGATATTACAAAATGATTATACATGTCGACTCATTACATATATACATAAATAACAAAATGAATTATTGATTATTGGATATCCCAATGATGTCGACCTCCAATACCGATACCCTGCATGTAAATCATGTTGGCTTCCAATACCGGTATTCATAGAATCCTTCCTACCAGTGAATAAATCTGTCGATGCCAATGAAGTGTTTGCCGGTGAAGTATCAAACCAAAGAATGAAACTGGAACATGTTGCCATCAATGACAACATATGAAACCAATCAAATGAGTGTCAATTGCCAACACAATCCATCATAATCCCAAATTCAAATCCAATCAATAACCCAATCTTGTTGAGCAAAGGAGAGCAATCCACATCCACATCAAGCAAGGAACACATCAAGTGGAGCATCACAAGGGTACATCTTCCACTTAATCAAGCTCAATCCGAGGGAGAGGTGAAAGACAAGGTATAAAGTTGGTTGTTTGCATTTCTATTGTGTCTTGTTTGATTTCTTGGCATTCTAACCTCCGTTGTCCCTTCTTCTGTCTTTTTCCCCTCTTCAACCCTAACTCCAATTTTATCTCTATTTTTAACCTAGGCCATAACACTAACCCTAACCCTACTCCTAACACTAATTATATCTCTAACCTTTATCCTAACCTTACCTCTAATTATATCTTTGACACTAACCCTAACCCTACTTCTAACCCTAATTCTATCTCTAACCCTAAATCTATCCCTAATCTTAGCCCTAACTTTAATCCCAACCCTAACCCTAACCCTAATCCTAACCTTCACCCTACCCATAAACCTAATTCTATCTCTAACCTCATTTAATGTCTTGCATGTTGCATTACAAAATCTACTAGCATGCGCACACACACAGAGATTTATATATATGTTGAGAGATATCCTTCTTGAGGCATCTATTACACTTTTATGTGAAAATTTGTTAAAAATATTAAATCTAATGTCTTAATCATAATTCTAATAACAAATGCTTATGTTATTTCATATTTATTGTAACAATTTTGATTAATTATTAAGAGCATTAATAATTTCAAACCTTTCATAACAAAACTAACAATTAAAAAGACACCATTTCTTCTCTCAAATGGTTTATAATAACCCTACATAACCCTTACTAAATCTCTTTTGTTAAATTCTTAAGCATTATATTTAAATTAGTTTTAAAATGTTGCAATTATATGAATTATTTTCTTTAATATTTTTTTGTTTCTTACACTTTTAGGATTGAATTTTATTTGGGTGTTAAAAATAAGCCAAAAAATAAATAAAAAACAAACATTAAATGAAGAATAGTTAGACTTTCAATGATAATAGAAATATCATTTTCTTATTTTAGCACTTTTCCAACCATAACACTAATTATATAATTCTCTCTCTTATCATAACCCTAACTTTAACCCCAAATTGTAATTCCTTCTCTATTGTAACCTTGACCCTAATTTATTGAACCCAACCTTAACCATAACCATAATTCTAAGCCTAATTATATTTCTAACCATAATCCAAACCCTTACCATAACCCTAACTCTAACCTTAACCCTAACCTTATTTTTTCTAACGTCTTAATAATAATTCTATCTCTAACTATGACCTTAATCATAATTATATCTCCAACCATAAACCTAACCCTAATACTAAACCTAACCTCCTTAACCCTAAACCTAACTTGAATCTTATTTCTATTTCCAACCATAATCATAACCCTAACCTTAACTGCAACTCGATCCAAAACCCTAACTCTAATTCTATTTCTAATGCTAACACTAACACTAATTGTAACCTTTACCCTTATAGTAACCCCACCCTAATCGTAATCCTAACCCTAACCCTAATTATATCTCTAATTGTAATAATTAAATTAATCCTAATCCTAAGACTAACCTAATTACAACTCTAAAAATAATCGCAACCTTAACCCTAATTCATCTAATGTCTTTATCATAATTCTATTTCAAATCCTAACCATAACTTGACCCTATATCAAAAACCATAACTCTAATTCTAGCCTTAACATTGGCCCTAACCCTAACACCAAATCTAATTATATCTCTAATCCTGAACCTAACCCTATCCCTAACCCTAATTCATCTAATGTCTTAATTGTAATTCTACCTACAATCACAACCCTAAATGTAACCCTAATTGTTCTTCTATCTCCAACCATAACTCTAACCCTAATACCAAAGCTAACCCTAATCTTAAATATGACCCTAATTGTAACCCCCACCTTAACTCTAATTTATTCATGTCATAATTATAATTTCCTAATGTAATTCTAACTATAACCATAACCATAATTCTATCTCCAACTATAACCTTAAACTCAATGCTAGACCTAATTATATTTGTACAGTAACCCAAGCCCTTACCATAACCCTAACTCTAACCCTAAATGTAACTCTAATTCATCTAATATTTTAATCATACTTCTATCTCTAATTATGATCCTAACACAAATTCTAAACATAATTCTATCCAACCATAAACCTATCTTTAACCTTAAGAATATCTTGAATCTTATTTCTATATCTATTCATAATCCTAGCCCTAACCTTAATTTTAATTGTATTGAAAATCCAACACTAATTCTAACCCCAATGCTAACCTTAACCGTTATCATAACCCTTACCCTTACACTATGTGTAACCCTAATCATAATCCTAACTTTGATATATTTCAAATTATATACATATACATATACATATACATATACATATATATGTATGTATGCACATATGTATACATATATGCATACATAAATGTATACATGTACATATATATGTGTATCTATATGAATGTATGTACATATGTATATATGTATATATGTATATGTATATGTATATGTATATGCGTATATATATGTGTGTATATGTATATGTATACATGTATATCTATACATACGTGTGTGTGTGGGATCCAACCTTATCAATTATTTTTTATTTTTTATTATTTGAAGAGTTATCTTTGTCAACATGGGTAATAAAAGGAGGATAACTTAACTCTCACCTATCATGACAATGAGCAAGGAGGCACTTTGTTAGTAATGAAGCTCCTCAGCACTTGGTGCTGAGAAATTTCTTATAGGGTTTGGTGGTGGTGATTGTTGTTTTTGTTTTCGACTCCATGTTTTCCTCTATGGTAGTTTTAGAGAAGTAATCATTAATAGTTTTCACTTGCTCATTTAGTCTAACTTAGCCTAACTTATAGGCTAGTTTAGCTAAGCTAAGAACCTTAGAAAGTTGGGGATCTCTTGCCTATACATATTGGTTTATTTTACCACCGTCAACTTTGAAGCGTTTCCATGGCTTCAAGGTTGTATTGTATTTTATCTCTTCCTTGATAGTTTGTTTATTATGGTTTGGTTGTTAAGTTTGAGAAATAGTCTTGGACCTTTAAGTTTGGTTTTTGGTCTTTGAAAGATTTTTCTTGAAGTTATGGGTTGATTTTGAATGTCATTCATATTACATTTGTGATCAAGGACCCTAAGGGTTCTAATTAGGCAATATATGTGTGGTCTGTTGAATATTGAATGTTTGAATGTTTTTCTTTCCTTTTTATTTACAATGTCATGCTATCAAAGAGTCCTCTATGGGTTTTGGTTGTATACTCTTTTTTATCTTTAACCATGAATGAATGATTGTATTGAAGACAATTTTCTTTAGTGTAGTTTCATATTGAGAGGTTGGTTTGAATGTTGATGTGATTGGAACATATGACTTGCTGTGAATTTAGTTTAAGACATGGATACTTTTAGTGGTAACATGCTTGTCTAACAAGGTGTAATGCTTGTAATTAATTTCTCTCTCTAGCTGACCTATAAGGTTGAAATGGTTTGTCTCTTCGGAGACATCCGATAAAAGGTTGAAATGGATTTGGAAATGTTGCTCGTGAGTGGGGCCTGGCTGGCATAGGGAGTCCTTTGTCTAGTGTCAACTTGCACAACCTAGTCCCTATCAATGTCCATGGGAATGCATTATTGAAGGTGACTAAGAAGAATGAAGTTTTTTTGCGGTAGCAAGATGGTATGCGTGTGGAGCATTCACGAGGCACAGGTGTCCTGAAAACTAGTTTTGATTCTTAAAATACCCCTAGAGTAATGACTGGTACATTTTATAGTAGGATTATGTTGATAGTTGATATCTTCGTGAATAAGATTTATGGGCTTAAACCCCTTGAAAATGGATTTATGTGTATTAATGGCTTTTGGATAAATTTATTTAAAGGCAAGAGTTGTACAATTTTTATTCATTCAAATGGTGAACTGTAACCCATGATCTGCTGTAGGATTAACCAATGAGGTGCATTTTAGGCTCTTATAAATATAAATGGTATAGCTCTTTCAATTTGCCTTGCTGTCTTTGTGCAATTCTTATAAATGGTATTTGAGTTGTTTTGTTCTAAGCTGGAAGTAGTAAGTATTATGTTTTGGATTCCTTCTCAACAGGGACCACTGCATCATCTTAGTTGAAGAGTTAAATTAATGTCAACGGTCGAGGTAAGTCTCTGTGGTATCCTGACGTCACTATGTTTATGGCATGATTATGACCTTATACATGTGGGTTGCTAACCTGAGATAAGGTGATAGGTTTATACTTGGAAGTTAAACCAATGAAGGTATTGAATCAATAATTATGACAATCATGGTGATTGATGTTCTGCATTAAAACTATTACATGGTATAAGTATATGGTTTGTGGCACTGTTAAGGATATATAAGACTGTAACATGGTCAGTAAAGCTCTTTTTGTGGATCACATCATTAGACTGGTGATAATAGTGATATCCATGACATGTTTTAACAGTATACTGCTGCATTGAAATTAAGTGGAAGATGTGCTTCCTCTTAGAATAAAAGAAAATTGTTCATTTTCTTTAAGAGAACTTTCTGTTGATGTGTCTTGGACTGCAATATTGATCACTTATGATCAGTCTTTGCTAGTCTAGTGATGGAGGGCTTAACGCAAGTCTGAGTGGAGGCTGGGACTACTGTAACACAACCCCACTCAATTGATGCAACCTAAAATAACATCTCTTGGGACTTTGGTTAGAAAAGACGAATTAAACCCTGAACGTACCACTGTGGAGAAGGGAGACAAATTACCCTTGTTGGTCTAGAGGATGCAAATACATGGTAGGGTTCAAACTATGAGTTTTGCGTAACTATCGTATTCTCTCTTGAACTGTAGCAGATCGTCTCTTGAATAGTACTATTGATAATCTGCCTACTGTTTGGTTATGAGCTTATGATGGGAATATTCTTAATGGTTTTATTGAGTTGTTCAGCAATGCATACGCCATAAATGAGTAGAATGAACTTAGATTTGTGTTCCTTTGGATTGAAAATAACTTACACGGTTTTTGAGTTGTCATTGGAAACTTGTCAAATTCTGCAGCATGTTAGTCCTTACGTGGCAGATACTGTGACTGTTTATCTTTGCAGGGCTAGAATGTATTTGCCATCAATAGTGGGATATTTTATTGGTCAATGAATGTGATCACGTGATAGCATGGAAATGCAACACGTTAATCTCCTTTAATACTAAACCTATGAATGCTATTCAGTTTTAATGACCTGATGGTATATAATGCTTCCTACAGAGGAAGAATCCTATATCCTTCACAGGGCAGCGTGCCTTTTGTCTCAATGCTAAAGGAAGTGTCTGTCTTGCTGAGCGATTCAAAGACCTGTGTCATGGCACTTGTGTAAACTTATGAATGTTGAGATCACTTGTTTTGCATTAAGACATAGATGTCTAATCAAAGGTCCCGAGTTTCTAGAACTCCTTGATATGAGCATTGCAGGTGGTTGTATGGGTTAAATGGGTTGTAAAGCTTAGATTCATGGTGACATGTATCTAAAATAAGTGAGCATGGGATGAATCAAACCATCCCTTGATTGGTTGAGCACTTTGAGCTAATAGAATATATTAAGCTCATCAGTAAAACATAAAGGCAACTGAATTTGAAGAGTTGAATGTACTGGAAATTGTTCTTAGTTTAGGACTATGATATTATATGACTTATCTGGTGTTTGTTTTAGTATATAACCTTTATTTTGGCAAGTTGCTCAGTAAGAACATTGTAAATCTCTACCTGATTGGGACGTCATTAGGTTTACAACATTGTTTAAAAGTGAAGAAGTGTTCAATCTATACTGCTCTGAAATGGGGGAAATTGTACTGTTGAGTGTTTCTTTGTTTTACAAGACATGAATTTTAAGCACAAGTTCTTCCTTCTCAAAAGAAAATGAGGGGTTCATTTAGGGGGTTATTGTAGAAAAGTGAACGTGCTGGATTAGTTCACGCGCTTGAAGTGTAGCTATTAACCACAAGGTCAAAAATTCAAACCTCCAAAGAAATACACTTACAAACCCTAACCCTTGTGCCATTTTGATCTAAAAACCCAAAGGAGTGTAAATTAAGAAGACTGGATTTCTGGGCATAAACATACTGGCCCAAAACTTGCTACTAGTTGTTGAAAGTATATTAAAGAGGTATGCTTCATTAACTGTAGTTTTCTCGCACTAGTGCGTCATCTACAAATTGAAGGTGAATGAGACTGATAATTATTGTGCCTAATATTTTCATGATAACAACTGGATAATATTGTTTATCCCAACTGGATAATTATTGTGCCACTAAAATATTGAGAAATGGAAATATGATATCTCCATCTCTGGATCGATGTTCACAGCCTAAATCCTGTTGGTATCATTAACAAGGACGAATAATATGGGTGTCTTAGAAGCAACACATGACCATTTGTTTTCATCCAAGAAAACAAATGATTTTTAACACTTGGAGAAAGTTCACAGATTTAGTTACATCAAACACAGAATCTGATGAACATGCATATTCTTGGCTAAGTTTCGTGAAATGCAATTCCTTACAAGCCAAGATGTTTTCATCAATAATTTGTTTTTCAACAAATCCCATCTGCCTGTCTGAGTAAACTTGGCTGGATGGCACTTGGCCTGTTGCCTGAAACATTGGAAATAATTTTCTAGGAGGTGTCCTATGAAGAAAGTGGTCTTACGGGAAGCTAAATAACTCAATCCACTTTTGTCATTGGTGCTATAGTTGTTGTATTCGTCTCTTTAAGAATAGTTTTGGACTCTTGATTTCTTCACTATCTGGTTGACATAGTCTCATTGCACAAATAGTAAAGCAGGGTTGGAATCTAAAGTTTATTCCTTGAGAAAACACTTTTTCTGGGAGGCATTAATGCCACAAACATTCCAGGAAAGTGTCATCATAGAAAACTGTTCTTCATGCCTGTTCAAGCTTTTTCCAAATCTTCATCAATCTTGGGTTGAATTCCCTGAGCTATGAGAGCCATTCCTTGTAATGTGGATCTTATTTCTGGTTTGTTTTTCTTGAAAGTCATTTGGCAGAAAGATACTCGTTATCCCTCCAATGGGTTTTGGCCTTATTGTGAGCATCACTCCTTGGTTTCCTTGGCATTGAGATTGACATAGAGGAAATTTTCACCTTTGACTTAATTTGCATCAATTGGCTGAATCCACATTTTGATGTAAAATGAACAGTGGACAGGATATAGTTCTCTTAGCTGAGGTTTCAATGTTTAAACATAATAGCTTTTCTACCTTTGTAGAGGAGCGTTATGAAGTTCTAGCCAAAATATCTTCAATGGAACATGTTTTATGGATTGTTAAATGCATCCTTGATAATTCTCACTGGAACAATCAATTAACTGATTATTTAGGGCCATGAAAGAACAACTAGGAATTATTACCTCGCATGATTTCCCTAAGATGATATATTGAATTGAAATGTGTTGCACATGTAGTTACCATATCAGGAATTCATCTGGTGAAAGTGGCACCTACACACGATTGTTATACTCCTACCATAAAAAAATGTCTCCTTGGAGCGTAGAATTCTTTGATAAGAATGTGACCTTAGGATTAGTGCATTACCTTGGGATATTCCATGTCTATCATTGAAGAAAATTTCGGCTGGGAGACAAGGGAGTATTTGTACTTAGTGTGCTAAAAGAATGCAGTGTTAGTTTTGTGGCCCTTAAAAAAGCCAGCTGATGCCTTCAAATATATGCTTATAATGCAGAGACTATAAGAGTAACACATCAATCCAGAGAATGATACTGATGCAGCACCACAGCAGAACCATAAAAGGATTACATATTCTTAAGCAAATAGTCATGGAAGAAAATGTCCTCAGTCGATGGTATACAGAAAATATCAGTAAATTAACTTGTATTTACAGAAAATGAAAGGCTTTACATAAGTCTCAGCTTCAATCCACTCAATCACCAGATGCACGCCCTAAACTTGTGTGCTACCTATGTTATGGATCAGATTCTTTGGCATAACTCCAGTACTAGACTCATAATCTCACAGTAACTCTCCAAAATAGCATATATAGAAACAGCTGTGCCCCTAAAGTCTAAAATGATTACAAACAACCCCATCGAGATAGGATGAAGTTTAGACAATGAATTAGCCCCTAGTTCTTAACTTCTAAGGAATTAGTTTGTCCCGCCTTTCGAGTTTGAGGAGTTGGTTTGCATAATTCTCCCTTCCTTTTAAAATTTTGAATCTCTTGATTCAAAGCTTATTTATATGAAAATCAAAACAAACTTCAACAAATTAAAATATTAAGAATCTTAATAACCTAACCATTACATTTTTTATTTATTTTTATTTTGGTGATGTACGAATGTTTTTAAATTATTCTAGGATGCTACTGCATCAAACATCCACGTAATTTGGAATAGATGGTAGAACAATCCTTTTGGTTTGAAGAACCAAACCACAGCATTTTCTTACACCAAATTGGATCTCTGTAAATCATCATATTTTTCCAGCTTCTTGTTGGAATAAAGTTCCTCCTCTGCCAATTGGTTCTCTTCCTATTTTCCCAACTCTTTGAAGGCTTGGTCGTCCTCCACAGAAAATTGTCATTGCTCTTTGCATCACTCATACCAGCTCCTATTGCACCTACACATAAATCATTAAAACATAAATAAACTTAAGGGAATAACCAGTTCCCATAAGTGCTTGCTTCTTTTCTACATTGTTCCATTTAGGCATGCTTTTAATTTCATATCTTGTGAGGTGGCCTTCATTTCCTAGCTTAGTGTGATGCGGTTCACAAAACAAATCCTTTTAGACGTCATCATTTATACCATAAATGAACATGTCTTTACACTCTCCCTCAATCATCCTCGTTCCCTCCTTAGAAAAGTGATGATCTTTTACTCCTTTTCATCAGTAATGTGATTCTCTAGACATTCCTCTCGCTCTCTCTAGCTAGTTGTGTTCTCTAAAACCAATAAATCTTCATCATATATAGGGCTCCCAAATTTTTCTGTCTTTGCTGCAGCTTCTTCTCTAATGTGGACTGCTTCCACCACTACAACATTTTGGGCCTCCTCTTGTGATAGACTGCATTCCTTCTTGTTGACGTGTTTTTTTGACAGCATCGAACACAGAATAAAGTTGCCTAACGGTCACTTCACTCTCTCTTGATCAAAGTGCGATTGCATGCTAAGATTGCAAGAAGTTCAAATAATCGACTCCAAGGTTCCTTTATGCTACGGATGTGACTTAGTTGGCTGATGTGATTGCTGGTAATCCAAGGGGCCTTACGTTTGCATCATTCTTTCACTTCTTTGTTGTGGCTGGAACTCCATCATTGGATATGGCAATTCTGCAATGCTACTGCTTCGAACGGACAAAAATGAACTGAAAGTAAAAGGGAAAGGGTTTAGAAGGATCTAAATCTACTCCTAAGGGTAGTGATAATGAATAGTGCTTTGGTGGACAAATTCCAAATAAACCAAGCTTTGCTTCGCCAAGATCAACTACAACTCCGCAAGAACCGGTGCAATCTTCTGGGGATGCTAGAGGATTTTCAAATCGAGAAAGTACGTTTGAATACCCAAAAACGGCACAATCCAAACGACTATCCACAATCGAACTTAACACAAATTTAGGGGGCTCAGACTAACTTTACACTCCAACTTACAATCAGCAAGATGCAAAAAGTATGAACCATGGAAATTCATCAGACACCATTACATTCTCCATTGAAATTAAAGCACTTTACTATTTCTAATCTAAGTGAGGAAGGTGAAACCATGCAAGCTTTGAAAAAATAATTTAAGTGTACACCATTAGAGAACAATGTTTCACTGTTATTATCTCAAAACTTATCGCAACAATTTCATATAAGTCTCCCCCCTTTACAAAAGAGGGGGGTCACCCCTTTATATAGGCTTCTGGCCTTGGCTACATGCAAACCCTAATTAGGGTTTTCCCTAAAAGATTCTCCACTCAAGATGCAACAAGGTGGGAATCTCCAATTAATAACCCATCATGCCCATATACAATTAATTCAAAAGTACCTAAAATAGCATCCATTGCGCATTAAATGCACCACCTCTTTCAAATTTGCCCAACATGCGTTGAATATTCATCCATGCTTCCAAGAACTATGTCGTGAAGGAAGGAATTTCCATGACTTAGTCAATTTTTTTTCTTCAGAATTTCTTCTTCTTGGGCACGATTCTTTCTCGAGGAAGGAATTTTTTTGTGCTCTTTGAATTCATCACATTTGCAGGGAGCTTTTTGACCAATTTGCCACATTTCCTATTTTTTAGGAATTTTCCTAAAATTTAGGACTCGGGTCCAGGAGATAGAAAATTATCTCATGAGTCCAAATCTACAAAACTTTCCGGATTCTGATAAGATTTGGTGTCTAAAAATGGAAATTTCAAAAAAAATTTGGAGGGGATTTTTTTGCTTTTCTTTCCTTCTTGATCCTTTGACTTTCATGCCTTAGACAAATTTTCAATTTTCAAGCTTAAGCATGGAATTCACCATGTCTTGGAATTTGATCATTTTCCATGCCTCCAAGAACCCCTCAATTTGGCGCTTTCCATTAGTCTAGGCTTCTATTTCCATGTGCAGAGGAATTCACACTTTGTTTGGAATCTTCCATCACTTCCTTGTTTTGGCGCCTTCACCATGCCTTGGGCGGAATTTCATTGTGGAGGAGGAATTTCATCAAATGTTGAATCCTCCATGACCCCTCCATTTTGGCGCCCTGTTGAGTGTTTGGGCGGAATTTCATTGTGGAGGAGGAATTTCATCAAATGCTGAATCCTCCATGACCCCTCCATGACCCCTCCATTTTGGCGCCCTGCTGAGTGTCTGGGCGAAATTTCATTGTGGAGGAGGATTTCATCAAATGCTGAATCCTCCATGACCCCTCCATTTTGGCGCCCTGCTGAGTGTTTGGGCGGAATTTCACTGTGGAGGAGGTATTTGATGTTTTCTACCAATTGAGGACATGTATATATATGAAATATAACATTTAAGTATAAGTGGCATCTTCAATGTCTTTTTCCTTTCTTATACTTGAAGTTATATTTCATATATATTGTCAGGATGTTTGAGAGTGGTTTCAGGTCTCTAGGAATCATAACGCAAATTCTGGATTTTGAAAGATCTATCAAATTTTCAGACTTAGTCAAATTTCAGGCCATTTTCAGATCAGGATGACATTGGTGGATTGATGTGAATTTCCAGACTTGGATGATTTTGCATGCTTTCCTCTTCTGGAATAGGAGTTCCAAACTTAACCATTTTTTTGATCCAACTTGTCTGCCTTCTGACTCTTCCGGATTTAGAAATGATCTTTAGGAGCGTTCAGTCTTCAGCATCTTCAGGGAGTTCAATTTTCATTGTTTTCTTGTGAAGAACCTGCCAAAAATAGATTTTCCCAAATAGTAAGTGTTTCAAAATGTCAAGGTTTGGGCAAAATAGGTCAGGAAAGCACTTACTAAAAATAGAAATTACTAAAAATAGTAAGTTTGATTTTTGGCAAAATTAGACCAATCCGGGAGGCAATGAAACTTACTAAAAATAGTAAGTGCTCAGAATTCGCTCAAATTTTACTGGGAGGTTCCTTGAAGGGTCCTTATTCTAGTTTTAAGTTCAGTTTTTCCAAAACCCTAATAGAAACCCCCTAAAATCTAGGACTAAAGGTAGAAACCCTAAAATTGATGAAACGAGTCTAGACTTATTAACCAAATTTGCTCAAACGAAAAGAAGACTTAATCAATATGACCCTAAAACACTTGCAAAGCAGAGAGACTGACGAGACTGTTGTGAAAAAGACCCAAAAAACAAAGTCAAAAGACCGAAAGGGCCTTAAAAGTAGGGGGTCTCCATTTGCAATTGGGCGATGTGTGAAAACGTCACAACACTTCTCAATGTAGTCTTCCAAATCTCCCCCTTCTTTGGGTTAACGCAACTCAACTCCATCCCACTCATGCTCTCTATCTTCATCCTATTCATCTGCCTCTGCTCTTTGTAACTCTTGGAAGATCACATTGAAGGGTCTTCTATCCACTAGCAATTTTGCCAACTCTTCAAGGGATATAATTTATCCTTGTTCTAACAATTCCACTCCTTGAATAATCCTCAACTCAATGGTTCTTGCTCACAAGATGAGTATTTATCCTCGCTATTCTTTTTTTCTTTTTCACAACTCTTCAACACCTTTGCTGTAGATTTGTTTTTTTCTTTCTTCTTATTATTACATGTCTCGTATTCCTCCAACATCCACCACAACTCTTCCAACTCATACTCTAATTTTTGCAACTCCTTTTGTTGGACTTTGGTATGCATTTGGCTCTGCCTTTGTCTTACTCTTTCTTCCAACTCAGTTATCCTCTTTTTTACATCATGATAAAATTCCATATTTGCATGCATAGCCTTATACCAAACAAGCAAATACATGGCTGAAACTCTAAAGCTATTAAAATTCTTCTCTTAATCCATCAACCAGAGCTTGTGCTATCAAATGCGTGACAATAATCTTCCCACATCAAGACTGCCTGATACTCCTTCCATAAGGTAGGAGGTTACAGACCATGCCAACATGGCCATCCACTGCTTGGGCAACTCTACATGTCAAACTATCATGTATTTTCTGCTCCTATTTCCGTACTCTTTGAAAAAACTAATCTGCTATTTTAAACAACATAAACTCAACCATCCAGCCCTGCATATCAACTCATTGAGTTCTCTGTTTAAAAAAAGAAAACTTTCTCCTCAGTTTCTAGAGTGCCTTTCACTGCATTTTTTTTTTGCAAATCATTACCTTTATCACTGCTCTCCTTGACAATATCTTTTGGTGCACATTCTCACCAACCCTCTTGACATGCAAAGCTTAATTGCACAAATGAAAATGTTGGGTAAGTATCTCACCCAGACCAATTTAAACCCTTGACAAGGTGCAACTGAGTTTGATGGAAATGCTACAAATTTCTTGTTTGTTGACGTAAGGCACATGGCATATTCAGTACAAGTTCTTCTTTATAAAAAACTTCAAACCATGGCACTCAATTTGATTCAAATAATACATTTGTAGAGGATGGGATTTGCTACCCTCGAAGTGATTAACTTCGAGGAACACACCAACCTTCACGCTACCTCACTTTACTGGTGCTAAAGGTGAGCCAAGGGATGCAAAATACAAAACTAAACAACTAACGCCACATAGACCCCTGAAACGAACTCTGCTAAGTCTTTGTTCTGAGGACAAATGTGTAGAACTGGGACACCACCGTGGTGTACTAATGTCCTGTACGGATAGAGTATAGAGAATGTACAATGGACATGGGCACGACAATGTAACAAAATTAATGATGTTGTGCTAAATAAAATGAAAAGAACAAAATGTGAACAGCTAAAAGAAGATGAAGAAAGATAAAGGAAGCTTACAACCAATCCACGATTGAAGCCTCCAACAAAGAGAACTTCCCTCGATCATGAACCTGCACACAAAGAAAAGGGAAAATGTTGGGGCTGTGTTAAGAGGTCTACCTCAGTCGGACTCCCACTTCAGTGTTTCCACCTCCATGGACAGCCAAGATAATAGCCACAAGTGAAAGGAAAAAGATAAAGATGAAAGTAGATAGCTAAGACAATTGATATGCTAGATGGAAACAATAAATATGCAAGCAAAGAAAGAGAGAAAGGAACTCCCCTTCAACACTCGAGAAACTATCACCTGGATGAACGGAGTTGAGTTCGAAGAGTTCTTCAAAGACTATGATATTGGTGGATGCTAGAAGAAAAATACCCATGGAGATGTAGAAAATATGCCCAGAGCTTGAGAAATTTACCCAATGATCAAGAAGTCCCAAAAACCTCTCAAATGAGTGAGATATAGACCTCCAGGAAGAATCCCGATGTCGGTGGCCGTGGACAGAGGTGTTACAAACTCCTACAGGTACAGGCGTAAAGCTCAAATGACCACCTGCGAACTGACATATTTGCGGGACGCTAGCGTGGCGCGGGGACGTCTTTGCGGGACGCTAGTGTTGATGAGTCGAATGATCAACATGGTCGGGAAGAGGCCAGATTCTAAGCTGACAAGGCCATCCATGTGGATAAAAGGACAAGGGGACGAAGAATGACCCAATTGGCCTAAAGCGAAGGCACTCATATGGCGTGAAATTGCACGAGGCGCAATTTACAACATTACATTTTGCCCCCACTTTAGCGACCATATCATTGTCGAGAGATGCTAAGTTAAAGTAGAGAGGTGTTATCGAGATTTGCGAAGGGGTAGTAGAATTTGCAGATTGAACGAAGTTGCCCTCAATGAGATAGATTTGAAATTGCGTTAGGTTTGCTAAGTTGTTTCATCACAAACACGTCAGTTGTAGACAAATGTGTTAGACAAATTTTTGATAATAAGCGATCAGACATGAAGCTGACAAGATAACGTAATAGAAATAGACCTTGCTTAATGGAGGAGAACCCAATCACGAAAGCTACAAGATAGTGCCGATATGGGTAACGAGTTGTGTTATGCTAGATAGCCATATGATTGGGCAAGATTTTGCCGATATGGGTACCAAATTGTGTTATGCTAGATAGCCATATGATAGGGCGATTGTAGATTTATTTGATAAGTAGTAGATTGGCTCCCATAAAAGGCGACAAAATAGATCAAGTGGTTTGGCCTCCACCAAGGCAAACAAGATAAATTGATCAAGTGGTTTGGTCCCTACCAATGCAAATAAGATAAATCAAATGCAGATTATGATAGGCCCCCCTTAGAATGGTATGTGTGGAATGGATGCCATTCTAAGGAGAAGAAGTGTTGTGGCGTCAACATATCGAGATGTTTTTGTGGAATGTGATCTTCGATGGATGACACATAAGACCCACAACATCGACAAAAAATGCAAGAGCACAAGGGGATCCGATTATTTGGCATCAGAACCATAGCAGTAAGATAAAATAAATAGTATAGTTGTAGATAGGTGTTTCATCATAATGCCAAAGTTCTCAGATCTAAAGGAGACATGAAGACAAAGATAAAATAAAAATTTGGGTCAACATGGAAGAAGGCTTAAATGCCTCCAATGCTTTGCATCGTCCCTGAATGTCGAAAAACAAGATATGACAGAGAGAAGAAATAGATGAACAAATAGAAGAAGTTGTACGACAGAAAATCCCTTGTATCTGAGCACCTATAGAGTAACTTGGGTCCTTTAGGAGAGCACAATAGATAAAGATAGTCAACCTCCCATTTCCAAGCACCAACGGAGTGACTTGGGTCCTCCGAGAGGGAACAAACTTATAAAGCGAGTACAAGGAAACACAAACACGCACACATGCTATGCTACAAGATAAGAAAAGTATGCTCCTAGAGGTTATCCCTTAGGAGATCATTGTCCTCCCAATCTAGATCATATGAGGAAGGAGGACGAGCCGAAAGAGGAACCACCGTAAGGGCCACACCAGGCGCCTCACCAACAGCGAGAGAGAGGGATGAAGCAACTTCAACATTTGTGTCCACAAGCTCGGAAGAGGCAAGAGTCAACGATCGTGTGAAGATCATAGACAGCATTGGGATATCCTCCAAAGAGTCGACCAAGCATGCCTCTGTAGAGGAAGCAGGTGACTTAGTCCGAGGAGGTGACATAGGAGTCAGACTGCCAACCTTTGCAAGAGGGTAGTAACAAACTCGGGAGAAGGGAGAGCTCTCTCAACAACGCAAACAAACACAGGCAGAGAAACAGACCCTGAAGCAGGCAAAGAGACAGGTGAAGGACATATTTGAGCCGATTTGCACCAACGAAACTCCGAGATGGAGCCCTGCTCAAACTTGCATTTAGGCTACACAGGAGGCACAGGTCGCCTGTCAACCGTAGTAGGTTGGAGGATCCTAGGAAAGCTCTGATGAAGAAGCGACTGTGAAACTGGAGGATCAAGCAAAGCAGCGCCCGAGACCACTTGTGTGCAACATGTCCAATGGCTGAGACAACAGGGGTATCTTAGGCAACGATGTGATGAGAGGTGGCTCAAAGGACAGTTCAATGAAGACCTAAACCCTTTTAGGGGTAGGTTCATCAAGAGCACCAAAAGCGACCGGTAACAACATCGAAGATGATGCAAATACTGGAACGTTCAAAGGGATAGGAATAGACGCAATAGGAATGGGTGTTGAAGGCACACCCTCAAACTGCAAAGTAGCATCACGTTCTCAGGCCATCGTTCGTCAATGACGCTTACGCTCACACGCATGCTCATTATGACGAAGATGGGGACTAGGGGTTGAAGCCCAAGAAGAGTTAGGAGCATCATGCTCCATAGGAGAGGCCTTCGAAACAGTGTCAGGGACAGAAGAAGGCCTGACCGATGGAACAAGAGGTGCACCCAAGATAGGTACTGCATTCACAGTAACGGTTGCCCTTCCTCGCTTTGCTCGAGGAGCAACTATGTACACAATTTATGAAGTAGGAGCAAGCAACAATGAACGAGCACGAGGGGAACGTTCCCCTTCTCACATTGAGTAGGACGGGAGATATCTGCCAAGATTGGGAGCTCGAAGGGAGGGTCGGCCGCAAAATTTGACAACGTGGGTACCTTTCCCTTATCTGCACTAGGTGTAGTTGCAGGAACAAAGGACATCAGTGGAGGCTGTGTAGTCTTGGGCAGACAAGGAGGTTTACTCGAAGGAACAGGCTTAACCTCAACCCCCAATGATGAAGGGGCATAAGGCACTACTCGCTCTAACACAAGAATAGATGGAGCAAAAGTTGACGTAGGAAGAGGCAATGAATAGCTAGGCTGAACTGATTTAGGAGCCAACTCCCCTGTTTTATATTGATAATATGCTATATACATTAAGTCACCACGGGGAAGCATAGGTCCAATCGGAGTAGGCCAAAAATGATTTAGCGAAAAATTCCAACGAGCTACCAGTGGTCGATATCCAATGTCATGGACGACATGCACCGAACCTTCATGAGGAAACTGTTGATCATTTTTGTGTCAACTTTAGCCATGCAGATAACCGATCTGAGAAATCATCATTGGTTAAAACCCTTGTTAAAACCCCTAAGGCCTAAAACACTAAACCCTTAAGGCTTTTGCCTTAACCTTTTTCGTCCTTATTCTTTTCCTTTGCTGACTGGTTGAGACGGTCATTTCACTTTAAGTTTACCAACTGGAGGGTTCCTTCTTCATGGCGGGACCGACCCCTTTCACCCGCTACCGACTGGCGGGAGTTCTTTTTTATTGCTTATCGCGTAGTCGGGAACTTTCCAATTTTGTTCCCTATTGCGACTTTTCCACTTTCACGCGACAGGGCGATAAGTGATGCTACTTGGAGGAAAGGAAGTTGTTATCGCTTGATTTGTCTATCGCTCTTTTCCTGCAAACAGGAACAATGTGACTTTTCCACTTTTGTGCGACAGGGTGATAAGCGATGCTACCGGGAGGAAGAGAGTTTTATCATTGTTTCATAGTGATTAGGAATAGGGTCCTGTTGTGAGGTATTCACACATCGCCCCATTGCAAATGGGGACCCTCACTTTTTCTGATTTCTAGGGTAGTGTTTGAGTCCTTAGATATTAGCTTTTGCATTTGAAGGGCAATATAAGGTCAGGAAGCCAGTAGTCAGGTGAATAGCCTTGTGTCAAATGTGAAATAAGTTTGTAAAGTCTAGATATCATGAGAGTCAATCATGAGTGAAGAAAGATTGCTAGTTAGAGGGTCACTTCAAGTACTCTTCTTGAGGAGTGAACTACAATTCATGTGCATCCCTTGTAGAGCGAACTTCTTATACCTCTCCTATAGAGCAAAAATTCATCCTAAGACTACATGATGAGCATTGCACGATGCATCAAAGTTGAGAGCGTGAGCGAAAGAGAGCAAAGGTGACTCAAGTACTTCACTTCAGGAGCATGACCTCAAGAGCATACTTCATTATCATCACTTTTGGAGCGAATTCCTTTGAAAAGCCTTGGAGTGATTGAATGAAGATAGTGAGCATGGTTTTGATTTGAGATCACCTCTTCTTGAGAGCAAAGCAAACTTCATGAGCTCCATGATAGGAGCGAATTGTGCATTCATGAGGAAAATTTGACATGTTTTTGTGAATGAAGACCTAAAAAAAAACCTAGGGATTGAATTGAAGTGATGGAGAGGAAAGTTTGTTTTAGTTTGAAATTCACTTCATGAGTCCAAAATTTGGAGTGAACTTCATGAACTGGCAATTTGGAGCGAACTTCATAAACTGGCAATTTGGAGCAAACTTCATGAACTGGCAATTTGGAGCGAACTTCATGAACTCAAGATTTGGAGCGAACTTCATGAACTCAAGATTTGGAGCGAACTTCATGACTTGCACTTTTGGAGCAAACTTCACGATTTCACAATTTGGAGAGAACTTCATGTTTGAAAGATTTAGAGCGAACTTCATCAATGAGCACACATGAGCAAACTACACCTTTAAACCTTCATGAAAAAAAAATGGAAGTAAAGGAGTGAAGAGTACTTGATAGCATTTAACCTTGAATGGATACAATTTGAAATGAACTTCACGAACTCAACAACACAAGTGAACTTCACGACTTCAAGATTTGGAGCAAACTTCACGACCTGGAAGATTGGAGCGAACTTCATAACCTGGAAATTTGGAGTGAACTTCATGACTTGACAATTTGGAGCGAACTTCATGTTTGAGAGATTTGGAGCGAACTTCATGTAGGGAACTTTAAGAGCAAATTTCAACTTCATAACTCAAGGTATATGAGCGAGTTTTACATTTTGAGGACGAATGAACTTCACAAAATGGTGTATAAGAGAGAACTTCATGAACTCACCCACATGAGCGAATATCATGATTTGATCTACATTAGCAACTTCATAATCTCAGTAAGGTGAGTGACTTCAAAAGTCAAGGTATATGAGCGACTTCAAGATTAGAGCATGAAGAGCCAACTTCAAAAAATCAATGCACATATGCGACTTTAGGAAATGAGATACATCAATGAAGTTCAAGAATCCAAGGGTATGAGCGAAGTTCAAGAAAATGGAGGAGAGTAAGTTCAAAGACAAGGACAACTTCATGAAAATCAAGAGTGGAGTAAACTTCAAGACCCCCTTTTTACGAGCGAAAAACAACTTCAAGTGTTGCTTTATGAGGGTGAATTCTCTTTATATGCTCTTATTAAACCTATATATCAAGTGTATTTGATACTTGCTTGTTTGTTTTGCACGAGATGAAGAAAGAAATAAGGAGTTCACATAAGAAGCATTCACTTACACAAAGACATGATCTACAACATCAACAACATGAAGAGAGTCACAAGAGAAAGAATTCTGAAGAAGAGAAGCGGTGACGAAATCAAAAGTTCGTTCTAGGGCACATCAATACTTCATAACCAAGATCTATACCTTACACTTTCATGATTGAAGCATTCAAGAGGATACTTTAATCAAAGTTAGAAGATCATCATCATCGTGAAAGCTGGACAATGTTGAGTATCAAAAAATATTCCTTCATGATGATCTATCAAGCCTACCAGTGCAAGATAAAGGTGGAATCCTAGTCATCGTCCCAGTCACCATTCGCTAATCAAAGAAGTTCTACATCAGCACGTCTTGATTCAAAGTACCTAACTCTGAGGCACCTACCCTTGTTATCTATTGGTCATGCCAAAATGTTGTAATTATTTCATGGCCAGAATTGAGTTTGTTGTAACAAACCCTAATAAGGGTTTTCATTGTAAAATATTAGCCGTTGATAGAGATTTGATCCTGGCCGTTAATTGTAATGAGCTCTGTATATAAAGCTCAAGCTCTTCATTTGTAAAGGTTAATAGCGAATAGTTAGTAGCAGGAGGAGAATAGAATAGAAGTTAGAATAGAATAGGAGGAGATGAAATTGTTGTTGAAGACTTGTAAATGAGATACTCTTTTCATTGAAGTTATGGTGAAATGTATTATTTCAACAAGTCTCATAGTTTATACTTTTCATTTTGTTTTCATGTTAATTAGATTGAATGGAGGAATTTGTTGAATGCATTTATGTGGAATCCGTTTAGTCCATACCACTAGCCTCTTGCTGATTGTAAGTGTGCCTTGTGTGGTCAATTGGAATACTATGCGCTTAACTTCAAATCGCTATACACCCATTGTTTATGCATTAACTTGAATGGTGAGCAGTGTTTGATGGTAATGATTTGAACATCTCTGAAATGTCCTTAGAAGATTGCACTGAGTTTGTGTCAAATTGTTCAAGTTGATGGTGAGACCTCGCCCAGTAGGATTCTAGCTAATCATTCAACTATCTTCTTACATTCTAGGTCTTAGAATAGACTCTCTCAACCCTTTCCTTTTGCCATTTTTTTTCAATTCAAGTTAGTGTAGGACAAAAAGCATCACACGATTGAAATATCAGATGATCAAGTTCCAACGATTCAAGCATTCGACAATTCAACGTAAGTCCCCTTGTGATACCAGCAATCACATCAACCAACCGTGTTTATCCACACGTCGTGACTCGACATACCAGAACCTTGGAGTTATCTCAAGTGATCATTAAGCCAATCTTCAGCATTTAAGAAGCTTTGTTCAAGAGAGGATAAGATACTTTTGGGTATTTTATTATGTGTTCGCATGTGCATACAAAACACATCAACAGGTCCCACCCTTGGCTGCGATACCGCGATGTGGTTGTTTAGTTGATGGGCTCAGCTTTCGTGGCGCGATCTTGGCCATCCATTTGCATGCAATAAGGAGGATCTTGTGGCCCGAATTTAAACTGGAGGTGATCGTTGAAATTCAAACAACTGCTCGGTAGTGGTTGTCAACTTGATGGGTCAAAAATCAGTTTCTGACCCCGTCGGCTAACCAAATCAAATCCGATCCATCTCAACCTCTTTTAGAGGGCCGAGGGATGAGTGCCATTACTTCACCATGACGCTGTAGACACTTCTCTCAGGCCTCCCATGCTCATTTATTATGGATTGAGGACTTTTGTGCCTGCAGACGCCATCCCAGTGCATTCAATTGCAGAGATTTCCTCTTTTTTGCAGGGATTTTTCTTTTCCAGAAGCAGAGGACATTCTCAAAAACCTGCTTTCCATATGCCATCAGATCAGTCGATCTGATCTTCTTCTCGTCTTTGCTATTTTGTAACCTAACCCTAGTAGGGTTAAGGTTTCTAGCTTTAGTTCATTTTGAGTTATGCCATAGCTATAAAGGGAATTTTTGTATCTTTCAAAATCATCATCTTCTTCTTTTCTTCTCAATGGAATACTTGTTTTCATGATTTGTAAAAGTTGCCTTGCCTATACATGAATAAAATTTGCTTATCTTGCCTTATTCAGTTTTCACAATTTGTGTAATTCTTATCTTCTTGTGTGAATGCGTCCCCTTTTGGTTGTCTTAGGTTACATGTGACTGTGTTATTCTCCTCTTTGGATGTCATATGTGAACTAAGTGCAGTTCATCTTGTTATTCATAAGAATCCTAACCTTCACATTTCCTTAGGTGACAGATTTGGATAGAATTTGTGCATATACCTAGGGCAATTTTATTGATGTTTTTGTGTAGATATAGGCAAGAAGATCAAAATTTCAATCTAGGTGTGAACCTTTTTTCCTCTTTCAAGCATCCCTCTTTCTCCCTTTTCCCTGTCAAACCAGTAGAATAGATATTTCAGTGTTGGGTTAGTCCAACACTTGCACTCGGATTGGAAAGGAAGCCAGCCTTCTCCATAGACTCAACCTCACTTTTGCAAGTCCCACACTTGGGAGGTTGTTTCCATGTTTCACAAGGTTGATCATCACAGGGTGCAACTTTTGTGACAACAAAAACTTTAAACACTTATAGATTACTGAAGGGACTGCATCCATAGCTACTAACTAGGGAACACCTAGTTTAGCACGAAAGAGGTCCGATTCAGGAATGATAACAAACATCATCGAAATAGCCTTGGGCCCTGTTGTGATGTTTTCACACATTGCCCCATTGCAAATGGGGACCCCCTAGTTTTTGCTTTTGGGGTTGTGTCTTAGCGTCTTAGGATTTATCTCAGGTCTCTAGGTCTCAAAAATGATTCAAGTTTTGTGAAACTTGGAGGAGTCATCAGAGTCAAAAAGTGAAGGAACGGTTGAAAGAATATTTTAATGCTACAGATGGTCTCAAATAGGTCGAAGGAGTAAAATCGCAATTTCTTGGGGTCAATTCTGACAACTTGCTTTTTTTAGGAATTTTTTCTTTTTTGCTTTTTTCTAAATTTAGAAAGTTTTGTTTTTTGGCATGTTGGGGCCAATCTGGGAACTTGCTTTTTCGGCTTGCTTTTTTCTAAAAATAAAAAGTTGCTTTTTTGCTTTTTTGGGGTTCAGATGGTTTTAGGTCTAGAAGAGGTGTCATGAATTCATCCAGAAGGCACCAAGTATGGAATTTGTTCCAGAAGATCTGTCCCAGAAGATAAGTTGAAGAATATGGTGAAATAGCCAAGTTTGGAGTCAAAATCAAAGAACTCACCAGAATCATTTGTTCATGGCATGATCAAATTCTTCCAAACATGCATGGCAAATCCGCCCAGGAGAGGGAGATGAAGGTGATTGAATGTGGAAGAAAGCTTTGGAATTTTGTCATAGTATAGCTGCAATCATGACAAATTCCTTTCAAGACTCCAAGTCCGCTATTGGCATGAGATGGAAAATTTCCAAAGTATGCTCAAAGTTTGCTAGGTCTAATAGAGAACTTTTCCTAAGGTACTATGAGTTCCGCCTTAGGAAGAGGAGGGAAAGGTGACTGAGTGTTGGCAAGTTGAAAGGAAATGTTGAAATTTGGTTAGTATGGAAAAGTTCCAAACCCTAGGTAAAGTCCGCCCTACCAAGTGAAGACATCTTGAAATGTTCCTAAGGCACACATGAAGTCCACCATGCTTAATGAAAATTCCCTAAGATACTACAAAGTCCGCCCAAGCACAATTGGAATCTTCCTCAAGCATAGCAAAGTCCGCCATTGGCTAGAAAAAGCAATTAAAGAAAGCACAAAAAAGATGTGCTAAGAGAAGAGAAGTTTGAACGAAGCACAAGTAAAAAGCATGGAATGAAACACCAAAAAATAACTCACCTAGCCAAAGAGAAAATTCAAATTCTTTTATTTGAAAAATTAGCATGAAAGCAAATTCGCCTAGGGGGGAAAAGATTTAGGAAGACGTGGATAAAGCAAAGAAAACTTGTATTGAGAAGAATTTGTCAAACTTTGGGAAATTCAAGTTTCTCTTAAAATTGCTAAAGTCAAATAAAGCAGTATTCATAAGAATTCCCCCAAGTTGAGATTTGAAGGAGTGGATTAAAACTGACAAAAAACAAAAAAACTTTGGAAACAAAGCAATTCGCCAAGGATGGAGGAGAAACTCATGAGATGGAATGGATTAAAAAACATAAAAACAAAAAAATTGCCCAAAGCCAAATTCGCTTTAGGAGAAAACTTCTAGAAGGATAAAAATTTGAAATTGCAAGAAGTTCTAAAAATAAAATAAAAAAACAAAAAAACGGTGCAAGAGAGGAGGTCAAATTTCCTATAAGTAGAGGCCTTGACAATTTTATTTTTCACACTTCTCTTTTCCTCTCAGAGAATTCAAACGTTCTTAGCTACTTTCCAAGCTTCTTAGGCGATTTAGGAAGTTTTATTGCAGGTTTCAAGAAGGATTCAAAGCATTCAAGGATCAACCATCAGCATTCTCTAAGAATTTCCTCTATTTCTTGCAGGTCTGAAGCAATTCAAGGGGTGAATTCCAAGATGTTGCTCTCCAAATTCCCTCTTTTCTTTCTGAATTTTCATTATCAGAACAATGCATGTTTGTTCTATGCCAAATTTCGAAATTTATCAGTATGATAGGAGAGCTTTTTGTGTGCTTTTCTGCAGAGATGCCCAAAATCAGTCTTGATTTTCGTAGAGTTACATATCCCAAGTTCAATTTTGGGTTGCCTAATCTGATTTTCATCTCAGAAAACACTTAAAATCAGGCTCTATTCTCCAAAATTTGAAATTCTCCGAGCCTGAATTTGGTGATTGCAGAATGTTATTAGGTCTGATTTCAAATTCTGAGACCTTTTTCAAGGTCTGATCAGACCTAATTTTGTAGTTTTCTGAGTTTGATTTCGATGTCTAGGGTTTGCAGAAGGTCTGACTCTGATTTTCAGAATCCTTCCCAATCTGATTTTCACTCCAAAGGTCTAAATTCCATTATATTTCAAAGTTTCCAAGTCTGATTATAAATTTTGGAAAATTTCGTAGTCTGATTTTTTGTTTCCAGAATTATCAGAGGATCTGGTTTTGTTCAAATCAGACTAGATTTTAAGATGTTCATAATTTCTGAGTTTGATTTCAAGTTTTCAAAGCATTCCTAGATATGGTTCTCAGTTCTAAGTCCAAAATCAGACATAAATTTCACTGATTCTCAGTCAATCCAACTTCGATTTTTGTTTCTCAGATCATACTTGGTCTGATTTTAGCTTTGATTTCTAAAACTTTAATCAGAAAATCAGAGTTATTCTTTCGAAATTTGTCAAGATAACATGAAGCTTACTTTGTTTAATATATAAATTTTTCATATTTTCAGGTACTTGATGTCAACTCAAGGAAGAGACTTTTAGGAAGGTGCCGATGAAACAAGGAACTAGTTGAAAAGATGATGGAAGAACAACATTCACGCTTCAAGTTGGAATCCAAGGACGAATGGGACAAAGAAGGACTCACACTTCATCAAGACATTCAAAAAGATTCAGTCATCCAAGGGTGAAAGGCTCTACATCGACCTTCCAAGTCCAAGGCAGGGAATTTCAAAAGAGTTAATCATTTCGGAGTATGCTTCATCACATGATGCATTCGGAACATTGTTGAGTATCAAAAGATATTGCTTAAGATATCAACACTTCTTCATGATGAGGAATCAAATTCAAGGCAAGCTGAGGTGGCATCCCAGTCATCAATCAACCAATCCAAGGGTTTCAAGTCAAATGTGTCTAGGTGCAATGAATCGGATTCAACAAGTGGCTCCTATTTTCTCATTGGTTATCCAAAGTGTTGTAATTTTCTCATTGGCCGAAAGGAGTTTATTTGCAAGTAACCCTAATTAGGGTTTTATCTGTTAATCTTGGCCATTGATCTTAAATCAATTTGGGCTGTTGCTTCGTAATGGGGTGCCTATATAAACCCCCCTCCTCTCATTTGTAAAGGGAGAGATTTCTGAGAAATTGTTGTAATAATACTTCTTAAGTGCTAAGACATAATTCATTGCTCAATTGTTGGTGAATCTTCTCTACTTTTGCAAGTTATCATGGTTTCTTGGGTCTCCATAGAGTAGATTTCATTTCAAGTTTTTAAATTGAATGAAGGATTTGATAGAATTGCTCAATGTGGAATAATGTGTTCATACTTTTGATAATTGGATGATTTTCAATTATTGTGCAAAGTTAGCCCAAACTTGTAAAAGAAACTTAACTTCTATTGATTTATTCATTGTTCGAGATGTTGGTGAATATAAGTGATATGAAAATCTTTTGACTTCCTTAGAAGATTGCACCATTCTTGTGTAATAGTTGAATTTGGCGAAGCAAGGATTAGTTTTTTATTCCACTTTTGCAATTTCCGTCTCCAGAGTTCATACAATAAGATTAGGATTAGAACTATCTTTCTAAACCCTCATCCTTTTGCCCTTTTTTTCCAAGTCATAGTAGAAGTAGGATTGAAAAAGAACTCATTGAAAATCATTTTGAAAAAAGAAGCAAGTTACAAACATGAGCAATCAACATAATCCTTTGACTGGTTCACTCCTTGAACAATTACGTAAGTCCCCCTTGAGATTACCAGCATATCACAATGAACCAACTGAGACTATCCACATAAATTTGGAACCATGAAGTTGACTTTGTGATCACACAACCAGTTTGTTTAGCACATAGAAGATTTTGATCAAGAGAGAATAGGATATCTTAGGGTATTTTATTGTAAGTTGCGCGTGCATAAAAAACACACCAACAGGGCCCACGAGGACCATCGAGGTGATGCTACCCAAAGGAGAAAGAGAGAGCCCATTATGCATTCTCAAGGTAGCATGATACTTATCATATCTCGGCCTATGCCATCCATTTACAAACAAAGTCTCCTCTGTGATGACATCGACTCTGCACGAAGGGTCAACCATCACACCTGTGACAGTTTGACCATTGAGCTTCATAGGGATGTACAGAGGAGCAGGCTCTCCACAATATGGGGCATTCAGAAGGGTGAATGATATATCAAAAACTTTCGTCTTCTAGCTAGGAGGCGAGATCGGAGTGATAGTGACCATGTTAATATATGGGCCCTCATTTAATATTGGATCCAAGGATGATGCATAGGTAAAGTTAGATGAATGCGGCAGAAAAGGATCTGTGTAAATTTGCAACTCACTATTTGTTTTATCAACAGACTTATTGGACTTATGTTCTCTTTCACCCACCTTGATAGTTCCACTGTCAATGTGGTCTTGGACTATATGTCTAAGATGATAGCATCTTTCAGTGTCATGTCTAGGTACACAATGATATTGACAGAATTTAGAACCATCATACCAGTGAGGGTATGGTCTGTTGTCAGGCAGAATTAGAAGGGTTATGAGATTCTCCTTTAACAATTTTTGCATTATGCTCACATAGGAGTCATTTAGCTTGGTGAAGACCCTATTGCGTGGTGGTTCCTATGCAACAGCTATTGGTGGTGTAGCTATGACATTAGCCACAACTTTGTTCTTCCTAGACCCTTACGTGGACATACCCCCAAAAGCACTAGAACAAGAGTTCGAAGCAAACTCTCTGAACTAAGTCATTGTATGTTGGTATCAGTGAGTGTAGAACACAAGTTAGCAAAATTCTGATATCAGTTAAGAGATAACTTCTCCCTCAATGCCGACTGCAGATTTCCAATGAACATTCTCTACAAATCACTATCTAGTAGGGCAAAAGGGATTCTGATAGAGATAGATTAGTATCGTGAAATGAAATTTGTAACCTTCTCATTCGACTTTTGCTTACAATTAACAAGGTTTGCAATGGTGACCCTGCACCAATGTTAGCTTGGAACCATTTGAGGAATAGATCCTTAAGTTGATCAAATGTCTAGATGGAGTGATCAGGTAATGTGTTGTACCATTCTAATGTCGTTCCCTTGAGGGAACACGAGAAAAGATTGAGCAAGGCAAAATCTAAACTATGGTAAATGCTACACATAGTCATGAACAAGTCAATATGCACATTAGGATCAACATCTCTATTGAATCGATCAAACTTCAATGCCTCAGCCCCTTGGGGAAGGATGGTGTTAAGGATGGTTAAATCGAGTGGGCTCTTGTGATAGTAAGTAGGCAAGGAAGACTGGCCAGAGGCTAATGCAAGGTCTGTGAGTTGTTGTTGCAATTAGCCGATGTTTTGCAATATGGTATTTAGGACAGGATTCACAGGCAGAGGAGGAGGTGGAGGAGCACCATGTGCGCCACCACTTCCACCAGTACTAACATGAGGACCAACACCACCACCATGGATAGTACCAGTACCTGAACCAGCATTGATAGATGTGGTATGAGCCCCAACGAAAGCGGTAGTGCAACTGCTAGACATGTCGGTGTAACCCAAGGGAATGGTAGAAGCATTGATACTAGGGATGGTAGGTGCAGAGTCAACCATATGTACTGTCATCCTAGGTATGTCAACACCAATTTGAGAACTAAAGGTGTCATATTGATTGTCCTGGGGAGTAGTACTTGCTAAGGGCACATGACTCTTAACAATCAAGGATAATGCCCTCAACATCTCCAGGCCTCTTCTGTCTGAGATCAGCATGTCTCTCAAAGTATTCACGACATTTCCAACCTAGGGGAGGACATTCTCCTGATTCGATAGGCCTTCAAAATCTCTCGAGTTCTCCTCTAACATATGAATCCAGTCAAACTCAATAGTGACGATGGAGTCATTATCAATAGTAGGAGGAGAAGACAGGGGAGAGTGCGTTGGGGTGTTATTCTGAGAATTTGATCGCGAACTAGATGGAGAATGACCCCCTGTCAAAATGGTCCTAACATGGTGAGAGGCCATGAAGTTATTTGGATCAAGAAGCGGTTCATTAAGCATTGGACCTGGTTGAGGAGGATTGTAATGGTTCGGGGGAACACATTTCTTAACAGTCTTCACAGTAGCCCCTATGGCAGTTTTGGTCGTAAAGCTCATAGACAAGATCCACAACACCTCAACCATTCTCTGAGGGTACTACAAGGATTCTACAACACTTAGCGATGAAGGAACTTAGTTTGAAATTTGTTTATACGTTAAATTGTGTTTATATATATATTTTGTTTTTATTTTTAGATTATAAAAACACACACACAATGAGAAAGTTAAAAATGTAACTGGCTTCACATTAGGTTCACCAAAATGTAGAGGATGGGATTTGCTAACCTCAAAGTGATGAACTTCGAAGAACAAACCAACCTTTACTCTACCTCACTTTATTAGTGCCAAAGGTGAGCCAGGGGATGCAAAATACAAAACCAAACAACTAACGCCACAGAAACCCCTAAAACAAACTTTGCTAAGTCTCTTTTCTTAGGACGAACATGCAAAATTGGGACACCAACGCGACACGCTAATGTTCTATACAAACAGAATACAGAGGCCATACAACAGACGTGGATGCGACAATGTAATGAAATTAAGGATGTTCTGCTAAATAAAATGAAAAGAACGGAATATGAACAGCTAAAAGAAGATAAAGAAAGATAAAGGAAGCTTACAAATGGTCCATGATTGAAGCCTCCAACAAAGAGAACTCCTTCCCTCAATCACGAACCTGCATGCAGAGTAAAGGGAAAATGTTGGGGTTGTGTTAAGAGGTCTGCCTCAGTTAGACCCCCGCTTCGGTGTTTCCACCTCCACGGACAGCCAAGATAATAGCCATGAGTGAAAGGAAATAGATAAAGATGAAAGTAGATAGCTAAGACAATTGATATGCTAGATGGAAACAATAAATATGCAAGCAAAGAAAGAGAGAAAGGAACTGCCCTTTAGCACTTGAGAAACTATGACTCGGATGAATGGAGTTGAGTTCCAAGAGCTCTCCAAAGACTGTGATAATGGTGGATGCTGGAAGAAAAATACCTGTGAGAGATGTAGAAAATATGCCCAAAGCTTGAGAAATTTACCCAATGATCAAGAAGTCCCAAAAACCTCTCAAATGAATGAGATATAGACCTCCAGGAAGAATCCCAACGTTGGTGGCTGTGGACAGAGGCAGTACGAACTCCTCAAGGCATAGGCGTAACGCTCAAACGGCCACTTGTGAATTGACATATTTGCAGGACGTTAGTGCGGCATAGGGACATCTCCGTAGCACGCTAGTGTCAATGAGTTGAATGATCAGCATGGTCGAGAAGATGCCAGATTCTAAGTTGACAAGGCGATCCATGTGGACAAAAGGACAAGGGGACGAAGAATGACCCGATCGGCCTAAAGTGAAGGCGCTCACGTGGCATGAAGTTGCATGGGGCGCAATTTATGATGTTACGACATCTAACCATTTTCCATAAAATAGAGGGCAAAGTGATCATGTTAGAATAGGCCTAATAGGCAAGGCGCCTCAGATTCCTTGTTGCAAAACTATTAATCTGCGGCTATTCTTCTTCAATTAAAACCTTTTCTTCTACAGCAGCTGCCGCCTTCTTGATGGAAATCTTGGGCAAAGGCAAGCAACTTGGTGGCGGAGACTTGACAAACACTAACACCCTCCTCTTACTTCTCTTCTGCTGGCTCGGTAGCCTTCTTACTTTTACTTTTTGTCTGTAGCAGGAAACAAACTAATCGTAGACTTTTGTTTTATCTAACAATACTCTTGAGTGGCGGCTTCACACTTATTATAGGCCAAACAGTGCTCGTCAACTTCCTCCTTTGGGACTCTCCTCCTAACACAGTTGAAGTATTGGTAGTTGCATTTACACTCTCTTTGTGGAGGCTCCCTCAAATAGCACTCCCTTCAATAATATCTACACACTAAAAATGCTGCAACCCTACATATAATGTGAAGGCAATGAAAGGACGATCACATAGGCAATGGAGAAACTAGAGACAAATACTATTATAGAGCATGGTGACTCACAAACACGGGAACAATTTGATTTGATACCAAATTGATGCAGCACCACAGCGAAAGCATAAAAGGATTACATATTCTTAAGCAAACAGTTATGGAAAAAAATGTCCATAGTTGATAGTATACAGAAAATATCAGTAAAATAACTTGTATTTACAGAAAAGGAAGGGCTTTACCCCCTAAGCTCGAGTGCTACCTATCTTATAGACCAGAGCTTTGGCATGACAACACTAGACTCCTAATCTCACACTAACTCTCCAAAACAGCATATATAGAAACAGCAGTGCCCCAAAAGTCAGAACAGTTGCAAACAATCCCATCAACAGAGGAGAAACAATGAATTAGCCCCTAGTTCTGAGGAATCGATTTGTCCTGCCTCCTGAGATTGAGGAGTTGGTTTTCATCAGATACTGACGATTGGCATGCTGCTAGCTGATGGAAGAGGTTCTCTTTGGGAAATTTGATAGCTTTCCTTAAAGGTGCATGGACTGTGCTGTTTTACTCCTCTGGGTTGAGGAAGAACATAAGCAGACATAAAGTATGAAAGTTCTTGCAAATAAATGTGATCATGAAATACTTTTCAATGGTTGAAAATAGAGAGCTACATTTTATGAAAGAAATCATATAGTACCTTTGAATAGATAAATTTTGAACACTGCTCAACTGAACTTATGAAGAACTTGTACAGGAGCTGTTTCATTTTATAATGTAGGGTTGCTAACTATAACCTTGTCTCTTACAATTTGATGTATCACATCAATCTTAGAATAAGACATACAATAAGTAGGAGGAACGTTGATTGCAGAAGTCCACTAACAGGGTTGTTTGTCTTCAGATATGTGCATGTAACATATATTTTGGTTTCAGAGTGACAAAATAGTGAAATAGATTTCAAAATGGGAGAAGCATTTTTAATGGGAATGGATTGCATGCACTTAACTTCTGGTTGTTTCTTGCATTGGGTCCAACCATTTAAAGAGAATGCAATTAACTCATCAATGCTTCCTGTAATTTTCAGTTTCTACTATATTTTTCCAGAAATGACTTTCAAATGCTGGACCTTTATCTACCAAACAAGTAAAGGTACTTGAAACTGTTTTCAACTAGTGCAGAAATTTGGCTTGCTTAAACTCCTATGTTAAACCAAAATACTAGATTGTCCGATGTACTTAAAACTCACAACACTCCAGATAGATTTGCATCTTTTACAAGGCACTCAATTGCTCTTCTCCCTGAAACGAGAGCTCCATCAAATGTTGCAGAATCCCTATAATCTCCACAGAGATAAATTCCTGAAGCAAATCTGGGTTCTTTCATAAGGTCTGTCGGAGGAGTCTGGTCTGGCTGTGCAAATCTAATTCTATATGTCCTTAAGTGCTTCCATGAAGCCACATCAGAAGAACCAAACCAACCGGAAAGCTCCTTAACCACTGCAATCCTCAAATCTTCATCAGAAGATTCGTCATGACAACCAACCAAAGATACAGACACCAATGTCTTTCCAGGAGGACCATAGGAGGGAGCAACATTGGTAGCAAAGAACGTATTATTCACAATTCCTTTACCAGACCCATTAAGAATCAGTATAGGCTCTTTAACTGGAGCTTCATCAGCAGAAAAATACAAGCAAACAGTTCTTCTTGGAGGCTTTGGAGTAGACCTTAATTCTTTACCCAAAAGTCTGGCTGCTTCTGGTTCTTCCACAGCTAAAACTACACTATATTTACTCCTTATCTTCCTTCCATCTTCTAGCCTCACAATTGGGGTATCATCATTTATGATATCCTCAACTCTAGAATTCAACAAAATTGATCCTTCAGGTAATTGACTTGCTATCTGCTCAGGGATCCCCTTGATTCCCACGGCAGGAAGAGTATTAGATCCCAGTGCCAAGCATTTGAAGACAAAATCAAAAAGCCTAGATGTGGTTGTGAGCTCTGTGTCAAAAAAGATGCCCCCAAAGAAAGGCCTAAAGAACCTATCTATTATAGAAGAAGAAAACCCATTAACCGAAAGTTTTTCCATTATCGAAACTTCTTTACCCAAAAGAATCTCTTCATTGGTAACAGTCACAGACTTCAATCTAGCTACTCCAATCAAGATTTTATCAAGTATAGTACCTATTGGATTTAGCAGTGTGCCCAAAGAGTCTGCAAAGTGTTTGAATGGATCAGCAACTCTATGAAAAGATCCATTGTAGTATACCAGTGCCCCAGAATAGAATTGTTTCAGGTCTAAGGATTCATAATTCAATATTCTTTTGGCTTCTGGATAAGCAGTGATAAATATCTGGAATCCCCTGTCCAGCAGAAACCCTTGGAAATAGTCTGTTCTTACTCGCCCTCCAACCCCATCAGAGGCTTCAAGGATCCTGAATGGGATGTTTTGCATTGCCAGCTGCCTTCCTGCAGCTAGGCCCGCAAGGCCTGCTCCTACTACCACTACCCCTGTTTCCTCCACAGACTCTTCTTCGATATTCTTTGTCTTTGTGTCACCCACAGCAAATCCTGCTCTCACAGTGACTTTGTTTCTGCATTGAACTGGTTTCAGAAGTCTGAAAATAGCAGGTGCAGACACCCTTATAGAAACAGATGAAGTGGTTGAGATTGAGCATCTGGGCAATTGGCAGAATGATTGGGAAGCGGATAATCCAAATGGAAGACTAGCTCTTGGGTATGGAGCGTGGTATTTTTTTTGCACATTAGCAGATGGATATAACTGGATACAACATTGAGTGAAGCTGATACAGTTGGTGATTTTCATATCCATAGCTAGGTTGTTCAGCACCAACTGATTGTGTAGTGGATGTGGAAAATATCACGGAGTGTCAAGCAGATTACTCACTATATCCGTTCTCATTAATGGATATGAACATAACTGAAAGCTTTTGAAAGAACAAATTCAACCATAAAACGAGGATATACGACAACGCCTGGTTTGTACAATTTTATTTATGGTGACCATATAAAACCTGTGAAATTTAGAATTACTTCAGAAGTTGATTCAATTTATTTTGCTTTCAAAATTATTTTAAGGTATATTGTAAAATCGTATATAGTTATAATTATACCTGTTTACTAGATGTGGTTAAAATTGGTATATAATTTTTTTTGGTTAGAATTAGTGTTTCTGTTCCATGTCATGAGATATTGATATTCTTTTGAGTAACTTATATTTATTTGATTTTAGTGACCTAATTCAAATATTAGATTGAGAATTTGAAACTTTGGGAGAGTGCAATCCATTTCAATTGGAAATTTTGTTCGAAGTAAGTTGGTGTACTAAATTCATATTGAATTAGAAAATTTGAAAATCATGGACGATAATTATTGAGTACATTGTAATCTGAGATTAAAATTGAATGTGCATTTCTATGATGGTCATTCATTATGTGAAATGGCCGTGGATAATGTTCTTAAATATGAAGGGAAGCAAGGTACATGGAACACACTTCTTGCACCAATCTAATGAAGAGAGTTAGTGCAATTTTTCTTAAAACCCTTAAACAATTACATTGTGAAAATGTGCAATCATAAACATAAACAAATTAACAATAACATAACTTAGTGTTTATGCAGGAAAATCCCACACTTCAAAAGCATAGCTCATTGTATTAATATGTAAACAATATGGTTACAATACACTTCTAGTAGAATCAAGCTCTTATGGGGTCTTGAACAACAATAGGATTTTTTGAGTAATTTCAACAACATAATGGTACTTGCAAAAATTATCTCATAATACAAACTACTCCACAAGCCTCATTTTTATAAAGTCTACAATACAAAATATAGATGCTTCTACATTGGATTCTCAAGAAGGCCAAATGGCATAGTCACAACGTTTGCATACATGCAAACCTACTTTTTTGCATGTGTAACATTTCCGTACTTTTTAATCACATCCTTGACATTCAAAGCATTTGCATGCATGCAAACTACACTCTTGCTAAACACCTATTTGACATACAAACCACTTTCATGCAAAATGCCAACTTGCATAAGTTCCATTGGTAATAACATCTTCTAAATTGGGCTCTTACATTGACTCGAGTTAATTGCCACAAAGTGGGACTCCTACATCCTAAAAATTAGGGGCACACATCATCCTTGCCTTCTTACATGTAGGATGGTGATTCATAATGCCATTCCCACAAAATGATAATAATTAGATGAACATATTATTGCAATATAGGCTAAAAATAATTAATTGAATAATAACCAATGCTAGGAATTGCAAAGGTTAAGACACCTTAATTCTCAACAAAATACACAACCCTAGACACATAATTTGGAACTTTTTATGTGCATGTTAACATGGATGATTATTTTTTGAGATTGTCAATCTTGAAAGTAGGTGATTTGGTATTTGAAATTGAATGATTATGCCACAAGTGGGATTCTATCTAGGAGGTAGGGCCATATGTACAACTTAGTCTAGGAAGGCACAAGTCATGGGAAAAGGGCAAGTAATTTTATGTAGAGGATTTAGTATAATAGAGTGTTGAATCTAGGATTAGGATCAATGAGTTCACCAAAGGAGCCAAATTGGGTGTTAAGACAAAACATTAATGACATCCATGCAAAGAGTAAAATATGCATCTCTCTCTTCTTTAATTAGATGAATAAGATTTATTTATTTAGAAATAAACATTCAATCTATAGTTTTAGTTTTGAAATGAGATTTGTAATGGATTAAGAATTCTAATGATTAAAAGTTTAAGGCCTAAACTTGAAAGCAACTTTCTCCCTCAACTAAGATATAGATGGTGGTTGGCCCTCTACCATCTTAAAGACAGCTGTGATAGTTCTAAAGCTTTAAAAAAGGATACAAAATAAACCTTTTGAATTAATGATGATGTAGCCAAAGTTCATGCCATCGAGTTCATTTGCATCATTGAAGCAAAAATAATGGAATTTTCAAAATATTCTTTAATTCTCATCTTTCTTCATTTCATTCTTTAAAATTGAAAACAAACTCCTTTTAACACAAATACAAAAATTACTTTTTTTTGGGACAATTTTTAGTAGTTTTGTTAACTTGCCATTTTTTGGTATTTTTGCATGCTTATTCACATTGCCAAGAAAAATTGTTAGTTATTTGAAACTACATAAGGTAGGATTGATTGTCATCTTTCTAATCTAATTGCATGTAAGAGCTCAAAAAATAATTAAAAAGAAGGGTGAAAATCTAAAAAAATCACTAAAATCTCGATTTGAGGCCCCAAATGAATGAAAATGGTCTTGAAAAAGTGTTGATATGTGCTGCAACCAAACAAGTTTGACTAGCATCATGTTCAACTCTTCAAGATACTTTTGCACACCAAATTTCAATTGAATCAAACTCTTTATTCAAAAGTTATGACCTTCAAAAGCTATTCCATCATCCTCTCTTGGTTGAAAAACTTAGCTCTTGCAAGTTACTCTCATAGAACTCGTCACTTATCTTGATATAGATACTTCGATTTCCATTTTATAATCCATATGTTTTCTTCTTGTGCTAGCCCTTCCCGATTTCCAGATACTTGTATTTTTCTTATTGTGTGTACATTGTCTCCTTGCCCAAAATCTATACAATCTTTTCCTTTTTTCTTGTTTGGGACATGTTGCCAATCCATTCCTTTCTCACACATCTCATCCTTTACCACTATCTTTCCTGCCATCTCTTCTTCTATTTATATTTCAACTTTACTAAAATTAGAAAAAATAATCTTTGCCTCTTTTTCATCTACTAATGTAACATCTTCATCTTCAATCTTAGCTACACTTTTGTTGTCCAAAAAATTAACATCCTCCAAAGGATACTCAACCATTTTTGTTGGTATCGGTATTGCTTCACTTCCTTCTCTTTGCATCACTAATTTATAAAAAAAATCTCTTACCTTCATTTCTTTAACAACTTCTCTAATGGATAACATATTTTCAAATCGCCTTTGGGATAATAACATCACTTTAGAACCATCCTTCCTATAAGTATATGTTTCTTTTCTCCATCATATATTGCCTTCCTATCATATTGCCACAACCTCCCAAAACATGACTTGCATACATTGGAATGACATCACATCATACATCATCCTTATAAGTCTTTCATTTGGAAAATTTCATTAAATATTTCTTATAAATAGTAACCTCATTTCCCTTTTTAAATCACACAATACAAGGATGGGGATTTTTTTCAAGGGCTAAGTGGGAATTTTTTTCAAGGGACAATTTCCTTATCCTTAGTTTGAACCAAGTTTAATCTAGGTTGTTCGCCTCGTTTTTCTAGCATGTGATTGTTTGAATATTCAATTTCCCTATGAACTTATTCACCACAACTATAGCAAATGGAATTTTTTCATGGGTTTTCTCATCCTCTATCATCACCATAACCTTTTCCCCTTTGAAACCCTCTTTATCTTTGTTCATTTTTAAAGTCTTGTTGGGTGTCATCTAATTTCTTTTCTCTCTGAGACGATTCTCCCCTACCATAATTTAAATCCCTCTGCAATGGATATTCTATCCCCCTCGCTTGTTTATTCCTTTGAAATTTTTTCTATCGTGTTTTACTTCCTTTAAAGCTAATTAGTGTGCTTCTTCCATATTGCTAATCTTATGCATGCACAACTCATCTTGAATAGAAAATTGTATACCATTTATATATCTTGTGTTGGCCATTTGGAGGAATTGATTATGTGTTGCATTGATGTTTTGTCATTGATGTCAACACTAGCTGTTTTGGCTGCTTTATCGATATCCTTTTGGTCCCGGTAAGTTGTTTGGTTTCTGGTTGGATTAGATCATGATGATCCAGTATACTCCGGTATGCTTTGGTTTATGGAATTGGTTTAGATTTGCTATTCATGCTACTCAGATACATGTTCAGTCAATTGGTTTTAATCTGGTGATCGGATGCTATCTTATATGCTGGTAAACTTGGTTTGTTGATCTGGTGAGGGTTTCACTGGCAGAGCTTTGTTGAAGATCTTTGATGTTATGCATAAGTGGTGTTGGTGCGGCTTCTAGTAGAGATTCAAGATGTTGATGGTGATTGTGTTCAAGACTTGGTTAATTGGGATCATTGCTTTACCGTGTGTGGACCTAAATTGGGTCTAGTTCTATCTAGGTTATGGACCAGCTTAATGTAATGCGTTGTTTATGTGTTTCCGAGATGTCTTATGGGTTGGATATTATTTGTTTGGTCTCAGGACAACATTTTTTTTTAATTATGTAATTGGTTTATTGTCTGGTGGCCAACCTTATTGTTTATGGTCGAGGGTTTGTATATATATGATGTAAGATCTCATTGTAGATCATGATGTATGGAATGTAAGGGGATAATGAGGATGATAGAGAAGCAAATAATGTATTAATCATTCATGCAGAGGATTTGGTCGATCATTGGTGATCAAGTTGGGTTTATGTAAGAGGATTAAGTCCTTTGGTATTGAGCTTAATCGAAACTATACTCAGGCATAGGAGATGCTATCATTGTAGTTCATTCTTCCTTCCGATTGTAGTCTGGATTTTTATGTAGTCAGTGAGAATCCTTTTGTAATGAGAAGTGTGCTCTAGGTTGTTGGCCTTCCTGCAAGTGCAGGCCCCTCAATTTGTATTCACATACTTACTGCAGAAGTATTATCTGACTGTGGGTAGGCTTCCCACCGTGGTTTTTCCCTTTACTGGGTTTTCCACGTACAAATCTTGGTGTCATGTGGATGGTATTTATTCTCTAATTGTTGCTTGTGTTTAATTGGTATATCTATTATTTCGATAATTGGTTTATGCATTCCGATATTTATCTTATATGTTCTGGTATTAAAGTTTTAATTGCTTAAGGTTCCGGTAATCTAGTGACAACTGATTCACCCCCCCTCTCAGTTGTCTTCTGGTTATTTGAATTGTCTAACAATTGGTATTAGAGCTCTGGTCCTCTCTGCAAAAGCTTAACTGCTTGAGGAAGATCCTATGACGACTAATAGTTCAAGTTCATCTAGTTCGTCTACTACTATCTTTCGAAGAGAAATTCCTAGGCTTGATGGAACAAATTACAGAGTATGGAAGATTCAGATGGAGACTCATCTGAAATGTCATGGTAAGGAAATTTGGGAAATCACAGAGAATGGTGTTACTCCTTTTAATCTGGCATTTGGCAATCCTCCTCCGACAAACTTAGATAAGGAGCTTGAGAATGATTGTAGAGCTAGAGAAGCCCTCTTGTGTGCACTTTCTAATCAACAAATAATGGGATTGACTAACAAATCATCAACAAAGTCTATATGGGACAAGTTGGAGACTCTTAATGAAGGTGACCTTACTGTTAAGATTGCTAAATTTGATGGTTATCAGGTGAGATATGAAAATTTGAAGATGGAAGAAGATGAAAGGATTACCGTATTCATGGAAAGGGTAAATGAAATTGTCATGGGAATTCAATGTTATGGTGGAACTTTGAATGAAGATGAAATAGTTTCTAAAGTCTCGAGAGCCCTACCACTGACTTACAAAATGAAGGCTACTGCTATTAATGAGTTGAGAACAATGGCTAATACATCTGTCAATAGAGATATTTTGGTTGGGAAGCTATCTGCTTTTGAGCTTGAAGAATTTGGACCTTCTGGAGCTGTGAAGATTGAACCTGCTTTTCATGCATCTACATCTACAACTGGTAAGCAAGACTGGAAAGCTTTATATGCAAAGGAGTTAGAAGATATGAAAAAAGAAGATGACTAGTTTGAGCAACTTGTAGCACTATTTGCTAGAAGAGTATCAAAAGGACCGATAGGAAGTAAGTATGAAGGAAAAGAACCTTTTTAATGTTTTGCATGTAATAAGATTGGTCATTTTGCATCTAGATGTCCTGAAAGAAATTCAAGATTTGAAGAAAGAGTTAGAAGATCATTTAAGCCCAACCTTGGATATCAGAACAAGTATAGATACAAGAAAAACAAAGACAAATCATGCTACATAGCGGATGAGGAAGGCATTACTGATTCTGATGATGAACCAGCAAAAGACTTTGCTAGTGGATCCGACAATGGGAAGGAATGGGTGTTCTTGGCTATCAAGGAAGATGATCCGACACTGGAAGAGAATGTACCTGAAGAGAAGGCCCTTGCTGCTAAAATTGAAGATACAAATGAATGGGTAATTGATAGTGGATGTTCACATCATACAATGGATGTTCACATCATATTATTGAAGATAAAATGAAGTTTCTATCTTTGCAAGAATTTGATGGCAGTCTAGTTAGATTTGGAGATGACAAAGCATGCATAATCAAAAGAAAATGAACTACATCATTAGATGGTAAGCACAATACTGATAATGTTTATTATGTTGAAGGTTTAAGGCATAATCTTTTGAGTGTAGGACAATTGGTGGATAAGAGATTTCAATTACAATTCAAGGATGGAAAATGCAAAATCATTAATAGATCTGGATTGGAGATTGCAACCAGTACTCAGACAAAAGGTAATATATTTCATTTGAATTCCGTTGAGAAGACATGTTTGATTGCACAAATTGATGAGAGTTGGCTTTGGCATAAAAGGCTATGTCATGTGAATTTTGATTGCATGGTAAAGATCAGTTCAACTAAGACAGTTAGAGATATACCTAAGATTGTGAAGCCTTATAATCTGGTATGTAAAGAATGTCAAATGGGAAAACAGGTTAGAACCTCTTTTAAGAGTATACAAGACAAATCTAATGATGTTCTTGATCTTATTCATATTGATTTGTGTGGCCCTGCTAGAATCAAAAGTTTCCAAGGTGATAGATATTTTATGCTAATCATTGATGATTATTCTAGAATGATGTGGGTTACTTTCCTAAGGGAGAAATATGAGGCTTTTGAAAATTTTAAAATCTTTAAAGTTAAAGTTGAAACTGAGACAAGATTGAAGATTAAGTGCTTAAGGCTAGATCATGGTGGAGAATTCACATCCGGTGAGTTTAATAACTTTTGTGAGAAGCATGACATAATGAGACAATTTTCTGCTCCCTGAACACCTCAATAGAATGGAGTTGTGGAAAGAAAGAACATAACTATCTTGGATGCTGGTAGAGAACATAACTATCTTGGATGCTGGTAGAACCATGATGATGGAAGCTAATCTACCTCATATCTATTGGAGAGAAGCAGTGAACACAACAATTTATACATTCAACAGAGTTCATATCAAAGGAGAAACCGGTAAGACACCTTATGAATTATGGTTTGGCAATACACCTACAGTTAAGTATTTCAGAATCTTTGGTAGTAAATGTTATATAAGGAGAGATGATTTCATTGGCAAATTTGATCCTAGATGTGATGAAGGAATATTTCTTGGTTATTTTAATGAAAGCAAATCATATAGATGTTATAACAAAAGATTACAGAGAATTATGGAGAGCGCTAATGTCAAGGTGAATGAGCAAAATAGAAGTCAAATCAAAATTTATGAGTAAGAACCACCAATGGAAATGATCATAACTGAACCAGTAACACCTTTATTGGAACAAAATGTTGAACCAATTACTCTGACAGTAACAGAAAATTCAACAGTAACTGAAGAACATGAAAGAGGAACAGAGAGTGAGAAGACTCCTAGGTATGTAAGGTTGAATCATTCAGAAGATCAGATTATTGGGGATAAGAACAATGGAGTGATGACAAGAAGAAGATTGGTAGCTAATGAGGTATGCTTAACTTCTCAATTGAACCGATATCAGTAATTGAAGCATGTAAATATGAATGTTGGATGAAAGCTATGGGAGAAGAATTATATCAGATAGAAAAGAATAACACATGGATTTTAGTTCCCCGACCTAAAAATAAGAATGTTATTGGAACTAAATGAGTTTTTCGGAATAAGTTAAATGAAGATGGACAAGTTGTAAGAAATAAAGCTAGATTGGTTTGTAAAGGATATTCCCAGAAGGAAAGAATTGATTAAGGTGAAACTTTTGCACCTATAGCTAGGATTGAACCTGTAAGATTATTTCTTACCTATGTTGCACATAAAAACTATTGGGTTTATCAGATGGATGTTAAGTGTGCTTTTTTGAATAGGGATCTTGATAAGGAAGTTTATATTGAGCAACCCAATGTTTCACTTTTAGATGAGAAAAACATGGTTTGCAGGTTAAAGAAAGCTTTATATGGATTGAAACAGGCACCTAGAGCTTGGTATGCAAGGTTGGACAAATATCTTTTAAAACTTGGTTTTACTAAAGGTAATGCTGACAATAATCTATATTATAAAGTCATTGATGATGATATACTGATTATTGAGGTCTTTGTTGATGACATCATTTTTGGAGGTGAAGATAAGTTGTGCATGAAATTTTCTAACAATATGGAGAAAGAATTTGAGATGTCTATGATTGGGGAAATGAAATTTTTCTTAGGTTTGCAGATTACTCAGACTGATAAAGGTATTTTCATCTGTCAAACTGCGTATGCTAGGGAGATGTTGAATAAATTTGGTATGAAAAATTCTAAACAGGTTAGTACTCCTATGGTTACAAGTGAGAAATTGATAAGGAAAGATGAATTTGCACTGGTAAATCCTACAAGATACAAGTCTATGATTGGAGGTTTTCTATATTTGACTCAGACTAGACCGAATATAATGAATGTTATTTACATTGCATCAAGATATCAAAGTGATCCTAGAGAAAATCATGAGAGTGTGGTGAAAAGGATTTTTAGATACTTACAAGGAACATCTAAATATGGTTTGTGACACCCTAAAGATGACGACTTTACTTATGTGCATATACAAATGCAGATTGGGCAGGTGATGTTGATGACCAGAAAAATACTCCTGGTGGAGCTTTCTTTCTTGGAAAGAAACTTATTTCATGGATCAAGAAGAAACAATCATGTACTTCTTTATCTACTGTTGAAGCTAAGTATGTTGCTACTGCTACTAATTGTATACAAGTTCTATGGATGAAACAAATGTTGAAGGACATAAAAGTGCATTGCAATGGACCGATAGTTATTCATTGTGATAACTCTACTACTATAGACATATCAAAGAATCTGATATTTCACTCTAAGACAAAACACATATCTATCAAGTATAACTTTTTGAAGGAGAAGGTGGAAGAAAATGAAGTTAGATTGGTTTATGTGAACACTAAAGAGCAAATTGTAGACATCTTCACTAAACCTTTGCCTAAAGAATCATTTGAGTACCTCAGAGACATATTAGGGGTTTTTGCGCCTCCGATAAAGAACTGATTGATGCTATTTGACATCAGTCCGGTATGCATTATCAGAGATATTATTCATTCCGGATTGATGTGGTGATGCTACTACTCAAGGGGAGTAGTTAGTTTTGTGATTCAGTGGTTTTTTATTTTGCTTTGATATTTTTGTCAGATTTTTGGCATTGATGTCAAAGGGGGAGAGATATTCATGTGAAAAACTTAAGGAGATATATACATTAGGGGGAGAAATTTGCAGATTTTAACTGAGATATCATCTACAAGGAGAGTATGTATCTGAACTTCATTGCTATATTCTTGTATGGGAGATTTGTTTGGCACTTGGATGTTTTTCACATCTAATGTTGCCATCAATGCCAAAGGGGGAGATTGTTGGCCATTTGGAGGAATTGATTATGTGTTGCATTGATGTTTTATCATTGATGTAAACACTAGCTATTTTGGCTACTTTACCGGTATCCTTTTGGTCCCGGTAAGTTGTTTGGTTTCTTGTTGGATTAGATCATGATGATCCGGTATACTCTGATATGGTTTGGTTTATGGAATTGGTTTAGATCTGCTATTCATGCTACTCAGATAAATGTTTAGTATGTTGGTTTTGATCTGGTGATCAGATGCTATCTTATATGCTGGTAAGCTTGGTTTGTTGATCCGGTGAGGGTTTCACCGACAGAGCTTTGTTGAAGATCTCTGATGTTATGCATAAGTGGTGTTGGTGCGGCTTCTAGTAGAGATTCAAGATGCTGATGGTGATCGTGTTCGAGACTCGGCTGATTGGGATAATTGCTTTAGCTTGTGTGGACCTAAATTGGGTCTAGTTCTATCTAGGTTATGGACTAACTTAATGTAATGTGTTGTTTATGTGTTTTCGGGATGTCTTATGGGTTGGATATTATTTGTTTGGTCTCAGACCAACATGTTTTGTAATTATGTAACTAGTTTATTGTCTGGTGGCCGACCTTATTGTTTATGGTCAAGGGTTTGTATATATATGATGTAAGATCTCATTGTAGATCATGATGTATGGAATGTAAGGGGATAATGAGGATGATATAGGAGCGAATAATGTATTAATCATTCATGCAGAGGATTTGGTCGATCATTGGTGATTGAGTTGGGTTTATGTAAGAGGATTAAGTCCTTCGGTATTGAGCTTAACCAGAATTGTACTCAAGCATAGGAGATGCTATCATTGTAGTCCATTCTTCCTTTCGAATTGTAGTCTGCATGTTTATGTAGTTAGTGAGACTCCTTTTGTAATGAGAAGTGTGCTCTAGGCTGTTGGCCTTCCTGTAAGTGCATGCCCCTCAATTTGTATTCACATACTTACTACAAAAGTATTATTTAACTGTGGGTAGGCTTCCCATCGTGGTTTTTCCCTTTACCGGGTTTTCCACGTACAAATCTTGGTGTCATGTGGATGGTATTTATTCTTTAATTGTTGCTTGTGCTTAATTGGTATATCTGCTATTTCAGTAATTGGTTTATGCATTCTAGTATTAAAGTTTTAATTGCTTAAGGTTTCGATAATCTAGTGACAACTGATTCACCCCCCCCCCTCTCTCAGTTGTCTTCCGGTTATTTGAACTATCTAACATCTTGTAGCCATTTGCTAATCAGTCTCTTGATGCTCCACACAAGTGGATGGTTAGTAAAATTCATTTGTATAGTCTTGCACAATAGACAAGTTTTGCTTCAAATTATGAAATTTTCAAAAAGGGGATTATTCTTAGTCTAAATGTAGAAATTCCTCTCCAAGTTTCTTCTCCATTTTGCTCCACTACACAATTTTATTCCTCCATTTCCTTTTGCATATGATACCACCAAATTATTGCATGAACCTTTAATTTGGTGCATGCAAATTTCACCTTCTTTTCTTTGTCATAGTCTTTAATTGAAAGATTTGAAGAACACAAGTGATCACTGAGAGGGGAGATGAATTAGTGATATTCTAAAATTTCAAATCAAAGTGTGCAAACACAAATGATCATTCAAACAGATTAAGAGCATACACACACATGAAAGCAAATCACATAACACAGAGATTTATGAGGAAAATCCAATTTGGAAAAAACCTCTGTGAGAATAGTTGTTGGAGTCTACTACTCCAATCTAGCCTCACAATGAAATGTCTGAATACAATACTTTTGAGCACCAACCCTTGAAGTTTATGGGCCCCTACCCAAATGAGCACCAACCCTTTATTTTATGAGCACTTACTCAAACAAGCACCTACTCAAATAAATACAATGATTTAATTGTTTTACAATATGATAAACTCCTTGTTACAAATGTGTTTTGTAACCCTTACAATTTGAATGAATTACACATACTATTTTTGCCTTTTCGATGTATGTTTTATGCCTTCAAACTTTATCCTCTGATTCGTCCTTGACCTTCACTTGATTATTTTTTCTCATGTACTGCTCTCTGCTTTCTGTTCTTCTACCCTTAGCCAAATGCTTTGTTTTTGTTTAACACACTATCTTCTCTCTCTCTCTCTATGATCTGGAGCTACACACACTTCTCTCTCACTTCTTCAACAATACACACACCATCTAAATTCACTTCTCTGTTTTTTATCAACATCAACTTGTTTGCCTCTGCCAACTTAGCTACTTGATCTACCACTATCAAATCTCATCAACCACCTCTTCATTCGGTTGTTTGTCGTGCATGCAACAAAACTGATCACATTGCAAACATATGAGACCAAATCAAATGAATTTTAGACCTATGCAAATAAAAGTTGTTTGTCGTGCATGCAACAAAACCGATCACATTGCAAAGTATTGCAGAAGCAAGAATAATGATCTGGTAAACAAAGGCAAATCAGATTAGAAAGGCAAAGAAACAGTATGAGATCAAGAACAAGCATGAGAAGATGTGGGTTAGAAAATATGAATCTGATGGTATGATGAAAGAACAAGGATCCGGTCAACTACTGAGAGGGGGGGGGGGTGAATCAGTAGATAGAAAAACTGATAAACTTCACCAATCTCAAAATCAATCTCTCAAAGTAAACTTAGAACTATCAATGCAATATCACTGTCAAGCTAAACCGATTGATTGTTACAACAGATTAACAGTAAACAAATTGAAGCTCACAAACATCCAAATACTTTTACTGACATAAGTAAAAATTCATTTCATGTTGCTGCTGGTTATCATGACTTATCAAAGTGGATTAAGTAGTTAAGCAAATCAACCATAGAAAACATAACCACAAAAACATTCACCACTTGACACAATATTTTTGACGTGGAAACCCAAATGGGAAAAACCACAGTGAGATGAGACTCACAAGATAACTATCTGAACTCTTTTGAAGTTTGCCCTGTTAGGAGCCAAGCCTGTTAAATCTTTTAACAAAAGTCTCGTTAAGAACAAATCCTGTTAGGGACCACCCGGTTAAGGGATTGACTATAATGCCTTATTAGAAGCAATATCCTGTGAGGAGTAACCTTTGTAAAGGATTTAGAATCCAAGCTAATGGATCACCTTGTTAGAGGATTTGAATAGCACCAAACTTGTTAGAGCTTACCCGGTTAGGGGATTTAACTGCTGTAATTGTTAGAAAACAACAGGGGTTTGCTGCTCTGTTTTAATAGCACTTCACTTGCTTGTTCAAATCCTTTTCATGCTCCTATCTGCCTTTACTCAAACTGCGGATACATCATCCGGTTCGACAACCACACACTCAACAAATTTTTTTGCCAACTCTGAAACTAAACAACTCATCGACCTTATAAACAAATGAACTAGGTCGGTAACACAACAAAAACCTAATTCACACATAGATTACAAACAAGTCGGTTCAAGTATGACCGTTGGATTACATAACAATCTCTACACATCATTCAAGAAAGCCTCGACCACTCCTTGATCACCACTTCATCAAACTTAGTAACTCATTACGCGCTTTGCATTACATGCAATATACTTGCTCATTCCCAAGACAAAATCCGTTACCTCACGCACCCTAAACACTTTGAAACTCTCTTCATACCATATGCATACGTGTCATAATCATTACCGCTCACCATCAGATCATAAGCCAATATAACCAATTCACTAGACTTAATCAGTTAGGGTTTATCAAATCAACAGTTAGGGTTTACTGGTTCAACTCTCTAATACTTAGCAATACCGGTTCACTCCACAAACTTACCTACTGGTTATAGTTTCCTTTCACTAGCTCTTCCTACTGGTTACAAAACAACATTACAACAATATCATTACCTCTTTACCGGTTAATTGACATTAATTTCAACATAACATTTCATTAATGCAATCTTCATGCAAATGCCAACAAAATCCAAGGCAGACAATGGATCTACACCTGAATCCGGTGCAGGATCTTCATCCCGTAACTAAGGCTTTTGAACTTAGGGGGTGGCATCTTCATGCACAATCTTGTAGAACCCCCTGGAGAGATTTGTGATCGATCAAGGTTGATTGCAGATGCTTGGAGATGATTATCTGGAATTCTTCATGCCAGTCTTGACATCCGGTTGATTGGAGTATGCTAAACAGGACATCTAGTTCAACTTTACAGTTGCATTTATTTCAACTTAAGGTTAGGGTTTGCGAAGTTAAAAAGAGCGAAATATGAATCATTTCTCACATTGCGAAAGAAGAGTTGAGATTGCAGAGCGAGGCGAACCAGTTTTCAAGGCGATCAGAAAGCTTGAATTCATCTGACAAGGAGTTCTTGTGCATCTGACAGAAGAAAAAGGTATTTATCAAAGCGTTTGAACCCTAAATTTCTTGAAATAACATCTTCTTTTGTTGATACACCTTTGGTAGTAAAAATCTCTAAGAGAGCAAAACCCCAATTCAAAAGACATCCTTTTAAGTCTATTGAGGATGACCCCAATGGTGCTTTTCTGTCTATTCCATACAAAGTTTTGCATGGTGATGATGTGAGAGCATACATTCACTGTACAATTAAGGAGACTGGAAATAAGGACATCTTAACCTTGTATACTGAGCGGATAATGGATGAAGTTGGAAATCCCAAGCCGGAATATGCACAGTTGCAGAGGAAGGGTTTCACACAGTTTATTCACTTCCTGACATTCGATGAGGATGAATGGGTGAGGTACATTCTGAGCTGTGTGCACGATGAGTTTATCTGGTTGGACAAACCATACAAAATAACCAAGCAGACAATGCATGCAATCACATGTCTGAATCAAACCAATGGAAAACCTAATTTGAGAAAGGTAACGAACCCTACCGTTACAAAGCTAACCGGTGCTCAATTTGATAGCTGATAAATGACCATTGATGAGATCTTAGAGCATGATGTGAGATTTGCATCCATGATCATTGGCTATAAAGTTTACCACTCTAGTAGATTGAATTTTGTCTCTGATACTGCAATTTATGCAGCCTATCAGATGGTAAAAGAAGATATGCAGTATGATTTGTGTATAGTTCTTCTTGAAGAGCTCCTAAGCAAAATGAAGAAAATCAAAATTGACAAGAAGAATGTTTTCAAATTCGGTTCACTGATTGTTTGTCTAGCAATGTATTTCATGACTGAGATCCTCGGGACATGCATAGTCTAATGGGCTTATGACTTACCGGTGGCCACTTAGATCAAACAAGATCTCTAGAGATTGGGAAACATAGAGATTCAGACAACTTCCCTGTGGAGCTTCTTTAAAACCTTCGAGGCAGAATGAAGAATAGAGTTAGAATCCCTAAGGAGGTAGTAGACAAATATGTAGACTCTTATCTGTTTCATCATGGATAAAGACCAGTTCCATATGGAGGCAGTAGAGCCTAGAACAATGTGGATAATGCCAATGGGTTATGAGGTTGATGCTCAAACTCTTGAAGCCTATGCTCAACATATTTTGAGAAAACTGGTTGACCCTTCAGAAGAGAAATTCGGAACGTTCAAGGAAAAAGACATGGAATTGCACAAGAAATTCACCTAGTTGGATAGAAAGAGAAAAGTAACCAAGATGGTAGAGGCAGTGGTTGAGTAGATGGGATTTACCAAAGAAGCTATTAAAGGCTAAACAACTAGTTGAAATGGAATCAAAGAAACCTAAGATTGAGTCGGTTCCCTCCCAGTCAAAGCCTAAGGAGACTAAGTCTTCTTCTACTCTGGTGAAGTCATCTACAAGTCAAAGCTCATCCAGAAAAGGAGTGTTGAAGAAGAAGTAGAAGCCAAAGAGAACTTATGTAGTTGTATCTCCTATTGCCTCTGAGACTGAGTCAGATGAGGAAGCAAACAAAGTAAAGAAGAAAGGAGAATTCATAAGGTTGATTAGGAAATCGTAGTCCGGTGGTGCTCAACAGAGAAAGATGACACAATCAGAACCCTCTCTAACTGAGATTCCTAAAAGAGGAAGAAGGGTAAGGACAAAATTTGATAAGGACCTTGAATCCGGCAAGGTGGAAGGTAAATATGTTGGAATGCACTGATACTAACAGTAAACTGAGAGTGGGGGGCGTGAATCAGTTTACTAACAATAAGAACAATTAATTCAATTATAAACCTTATATCGAAGCACAACCCAATGAAGAATATAACATGAAAGAACAACACACATAACACTAATATTTTGATGTGGAAAACCCAAAAAGGGAAAAACCATGGTGAGAAACCCTATCCACAATTAGATGAATACTCTGTAGTAGTATTGCGAATAATTACAATGGGGTCTACACATGCAGAAAGGTCAACAACCTAGAGCGCACTACTCATCACAAAGGGAAGTTTCACTGACTTACAAAATCATTGGACTACAATTCGGAAAACAATGAACTGTGAAAGTAGCATCTACTAATGCCTGATATAGTTTTGGTTAAGCACTGATGTCTGCTTTGCAATACAAAACCTTTCCAACCTTCACCTAAATGATATGACTTTATTCACACTTAATTCATTCTTTGATAATGCAGACTTAACCAACCATAACCATCGCATGTCCATTAACATGAACAAGTCACCTATAAATACAAATCATCAACCTTATCGACAAGGTCGGCTAAATCCTAAACCCATAAACCCATAATTACAAAAATTACATCACATGGTACCACCAGACCAATATTATGATTTACATTACATAGCATGGACCTAAATCAAGTAACCAAACAATTATATTTACCAAGGATTTTGCTAAGACCAAAATCCAACACGCTTCACTTGCCGGTAGAAACCCTTAGTGAAAGTTTAACCGGATCCAAATAGGACCACCATAATAGCACACCATCCAACACAAAGTCACCAAATCCTCAGGATATGATCAAGAAGAACCAACAACATGAAAGAAACCGATTCCATAAGCCGGACCCAAAATCCACTGACCAAGTCACCAAAACAAGATACCAGTAAAGCTAACCGGGAATGCCAGAAGCTGGTGAAGCCAAAAGCTAGCCGATAAAGGCATAAACCAACCTGTAACCAGAAATACCAAAAACGATAACCAAACCATGAAACCATCAAAATATAGCAAGCATGTAACCATTAGAATAAGAATCCAAAACCGATTCCAAAGGTCTGATCATACCAGATCGGAATCACAGCCAGAACCAAAAAGATCACCAAGAATAACCGGGATAGATCTAATTGGGATAGTCTCCAACCGGGATACAATGTTGACATCAATGACAACACTTAACCAAATCCAACATATTGCCAACAATCTCCCCCTTTGGCATTGATGGCACCATTGAATGTTCAAACATCCAAGTGCCAAGGAATGCCAACAAACTCCAAAACTATCAAAAGATCTAGCAGTTTTCAGATGAATACCTTCCCCCCCTTTGACATCAATGACAAAGGATGGATACTAAATCAAGAGTACTAAACCAAACAACTGACTACTCCCCCTGAGTAGTAGCACCATCTTCATCAACCCGGATGAGAAAAGTATGTCTGATAAGCTCATCGGATTGATGCATCTTTGCATCTCTTAGTCTCTTATGGAGGGTTGGTAACCCCCAATAGATCTCTGAGATATTAAGAAGTGTCTTTAGGCAATGGTTTCATTAAAATATCTGCAATTTGTTCCTTAGTAGGCACATAAACCAATCTGACTTCCTTTGCTTCAACCTTTTCCTTCAAGAATTTATACGTTATAGAAATGTGTTTTGATTTGGAATGAAATATCAGATTCTTTGACATATCAATAGCAGTAGTATTATCGTAGTGAATAACAATAGGCTCATCATAGCTTACCCTTATATCCTTTAACATCTATCATCCATAAAATCTGAGTACAGTTGGTAGCAACTGCAACATATTCTGCTTCAGCTGTAGAGAATGAAGTGCATGATTGTTTATTACTAAGCCATGAAACCAACGTCTTCCCACGAAAGAATGAACCACCAGTAGTGCTCTTCCAGTCATCCACATCTCCTGCCCAATCAGAATCTGTATATGCACATAATGTGAAGTCATCATTCTTTGGATACCATAACCCAAATATCTGAATATCCTCTTGACTGCAATATCATGAGTTTCTCTAGGATCCGACTGAAATTTAGAAGCAATACAAACAACATTCATTATATCAGGTCTTGTCTGAATTAGGTACAACAAACCACCAATCTTTGATTTGAATCTTTTCGCGTTCACCTTAGGTGATTCATCATCATTTGACAATTTGCACCTAGTTGTCATAGGAGTACCGACAGGTTTAGAATTCTCAAGTCCAAATTTCTTAAGTTACTCCTTCACATACTTAGTTTGACAAATGAAAATACCTTTATTAGTCCGAGTAATCTGCAAACCTAAGAAAAATTTCAGCTCACCAATCATAGACATTTCAAATTCATTCTTCATATCATTAACAAATTTCATGCATAAACTTTCTTCTCCTCCAAAAATGATATCATTCACAAAGACTTCAATAATCAATATGTCATCATGCTCAATCTTGTAATATAAGTTACTATCAGCATTACCTTTACTGAAAGCAAGCTTTGAAAGATACTTATCCAATCTAGCATACCATGCTTTAGGGGCTTGTTTTAGTCCATATAAAGATTTCTTCAATTTGCAAACCATGTTCTTGTCTTCTGATAAAGAAAATCCATCAGGTTGTTCAATGTAAACTTCCTCTTCAAGATCTCCATTTAGAAAAGCACATTTAACATCCATCTGATATACTTTGTAGTTCTTGTGTGCAACATAAGCAAGAAAAAGTCTTACCGCTTCAATTCTAGCGATTAGGGCATAAGTTTCCCCATAATCAATTCCTTCTTCCCGTGAATAACCTTTGCAAACCAATCTAGCCTTGTTCCTTACCACTTGACCTTCCTCATTCAATTTGTTCCTGAAAACCCATTTAGTTCCAATAATGTTCTTGTCTTTAGGTCTAGGTACAAGTTCCCATGTTTTATTCTTTTCAATCTGATCTAATTCCTCTTCCATTGCTTTTAACCAATTGTCATCCTTACTTGCTTCAATGAAAGATTCCATTTCAATTTGAGAAATTAATCATACCTTTTCAGTAGCTAACCTTATCCTCGTCATCACACCTTTCCTTTTATCTCCAATAATCTGATCTTCAGAATGATTTAGCTTTACATACCTGGGAGTCTTTGAATTTTATTGATTTGATGACGCATTCTGCTGTTCCTCTATCATTGTTGAATTTTCTAATGCTACCGATGTCACAGGTTCACTGTTCTGAACCAATTCTTGCATTACCGGTTTAGGACTAATAAATTCATCTTTTGGTCCATAATCATATGCTTTGTTCTGATTACTGCCATGCTCATCCACCTTGACATTTATGCTTTCCAATATCCTATTCAATCTTTTATTATAACATCTATATGCTTTGCTCTTAGTAGAATAACCCAAAAATTTTTTTTCATCACTTCTAGGATCAAACTTTCCTAATGCATCATCTCTTCTAATGTAACATTTGCTTCCAAAAATTCTAAAATATCTGACAGTAGGAGTATGACCAAACCACTGTTCATAAGGAGTCTTACCGGTATCACCTTTTATGTGTACTATGTTGAAAGTGTATACATTGGTATTGACAACCTCTCTCCAATAGATATCAAGTAATTTAGCTTTAGTCATCATAGTCCTTGCAACATCCAAAATTGTTATGTTCTTTCTTTCCACCAATCCGTTCTGCTATGGGGTTCTAGGTGTAGAAAGTTGCCTCCTAATACCATTCCTTTCACAAAAGTTGAACTCACCAAATGTAAACTCACCACCATGATTTGATCTTAAGCACTTTATCTTTAGTCCTATTTTAGTCTCAAACATAGCCTTAAATATTTTGAATTTTTCAAAAACTTTAGATTTCTCTTAAAAAAATGCTACACACATCATTCTAGAATAGTCATCAATAAGTAACATAAAATATCTATCACCTTGAAAGCTTTTAGTCCTTTCCGGTCCACACAAATCAGTATAAATAAGATCAAGAATTTCATTAGATTTATCATGTATACTTTTGAAGGAAGTTCTAACTTGCTTACCCATTTGACATTCTCTACATACTGAATTATGAGGTTTAACAATCTTTGACAAATCTATGACAACCATTATTGAACTGATCTTTACTATGCAATCAAAATTAACATGACACATCCTCTTATGCCATAACCAACTTTCATCAATCTGAGCAATCAAGCAAGCCTTCTCACCAGAGTTCAAATGAAAGATTTTACCATTGGTCTGAGTTTTGGAAGCAATCTCCAATCTAGATTTATTAATGATCTTACATTTTCCATCCTTTAATTGCAAATGAAATCCCCTATCCACCACCATCTGACCTACACTTAAACGATTACGCTTTAAGCCTTCAACATAATAAATGTTATCAATATTAATCTTACCATCCAATGATATTGTTCCTTTGCCTTTGATCCTACATGCCTTGTTGCCTCCAAATCTGAGCAATCCACCATCAAACTCTTACAATGATAAGAACATTATTTTGTCACTAGTCATGTGATGTGAGAATCCACTGTCTATAACCCATTCATCCTTTTCTTTAATTTTAGTAGCCAAGGCCTTTTCTTCAGTATGTGTTGGTTCAATGACAGATTCCAGAGAATCATCTTTGATATCAATAAAGACCCAATCTTTGCCGGATGAAGTACCATTACCTGATCCACTCATAGGTTCATCATCATCATCATCATCACCATCACAATAACATGATTTATCCTTATTCCTTCTGAATCTAGGGCTGCTCTAATATTCAGGATTAGGCTTATAATTCTTCTTAAATCTTTCATGATTCCTTGCAGCTTTTTTAGGACATCTAGATCCAAAATGACCAATCTTATTGCATGAAAAACACTTAAAAGGGATTTTTCCTTCATACTTACTTCCAGCTAGTCCTTTAGGAATTCTTCTAGCAATCATGGCTTCCAGCTCTTTAAGCTCTCTTTCTTCTTTCTCAATTTCCTCCATATCCTTAACATACATCTCTTTCCAATCTATCTTCTGTTTACCAGATGCAAATGCTCTAAATGCAGTCTCAGTTTTAGTATCACTCTAATCTCCAAGTTCTTCAAGTTCCAAAGAAGTCAATTTCCCAAGTAGTGTATCTCTGGTCACATGGGTACTTGACATTGTCTGGAGTTCATTGATAGCAGTAGCCTTCGTCTTGTAAGCCAGAGGTATAATTCTTAGAACTTTTGACACTATCTCATCTTCACTAACAGATCCGCCACAACATTTGATACCCATGACAATCTCATTGACTCTATCCATGAAAGAACTTATCTTCTCTTCTTCCATCTTTAAAGTTTCATATCTTACCCGGAAACCTTCAAGTTTTGCAATCTTCACAGTGTGGTCACCTTCATAAAGAGTTTCAAGCTTTGTCTAGATCAACTTAGCATTCTCCAACTCTATGACATTCAACGACTTTTCATTAGATAGGGCGCTCAACAATGTTTCTTTTGCTCTTACATCATTTTCAGCTCTCTTCTGTTCTTCAGCAGGTGCTGGTGTTCTAGAATTAGAATCATGAGGTATATACCCTTTCCCCGCTATCTCCCAAACTTTAGCTCCAAGACATCTGAGATGAATCTTCATTCGCTCCTTCCCTATCTTGTAATTTGTACCATCAAATCTGAGACTCTCCTTCCAATAAGGATTGAATATAGAACTAGATGTAGTTGCCATCGGATCTCCTTAAGAAGTTAAGCTCTTGCAGAGAGGACCTAGATCTGATACCAATTGTTGGAATGCACTGATACCGATAGTAAACTGAGAGGGGGGGTTAATCAGTTTGCTAACAATAACAATAATTAATTCAATTATAAACCTTATACCGGAGCACAACCCAATGAAGAATATAACAGGAAAGCACAACACTCATAACACTAATATTTTGACGTGGAAAACCTGAAAAGGGAAAAACCACGGTGGGGAACCCTACCCACAATCAGATGAATACTCTATAGTAATATTGTGAATAATTACAATAAGATCTGCATATGCAAAAGGCCAACAACCTAGAGTGTACTGCTCATCACAAAGCGAAGTCTTACTGACTTACAAAATCATCAGACTATAATCCAGAAAATAATGAACTGTGAAAGTAGCATCTACTAATGCCTGATATAGTTCCAGTTAAGCACCGATGTCCGCTCTGCAATACAAAACCTTTTCAAACTTCACCTGAATGATATGACTTTATTCACACTTAATTCATTCTCTGATAATGAAGACTTTACCAACCATAACCATCGCATGTCCATTAACATGATCAAGTCACCTATAAATACAGATTATCAACCTTATTGACAAGGTCGGCTAAACCCTAAACCGATAAACCCATAATTACAAAAATTACATCACATGATACCACCAGATCAATATTATGATTTACATTACATAGCATGGACCTAAATCAAGTAACCAAACAATTATATCCATCGAGGATTCTGCTAAGACAAAAATCCAACACGCTTCACTTGCCGATAGAAACCCTTAGTGAAAGTTTAACCAGATCCAAACCCTCCAAGTGCCTTCCTTTTTGGGTGTCAAGACTGCATGGACTGCACATGGGCTCAAACTTTTGCCAATCAGTCTGGACTCCAATTCTTCAACCTATTTTGCCATCTCGACATTCTGATCCGATGTGAGCTTGTATGCTGCTTTATTAGGCAAGGTGGATCCAGGTATAAGATCTATGCAATGGTTTATATCCCTCATGGGAGGTAGTGACCTTGGCATGCCATTAGAGATGACACCCTTGTATTTTTTTAGTAGCTGTTGCACTGCAGGGTCAACCAACCTCAATCTATCTTCTTTCTTGTCTTCAAATCTCTCCACCTTTGTTATTGTTGGGCTAGGGATAAGGGCATAACAAACAATGCCTTTATCTACCATGTTCTTCATGAATTGCTTCCCTCCTAACACCAACACCTTGGCCTCCTTTGGTTTGGTCTCCTCCTCATTCTCCATCAAAGGTAACAACTCAATCACCTTACCATCTTTTGTGATGGAATATGTGTTCCTAGCACCATCATGTTGTGCCTTCAAATCAAATTTACATGGTCTCCCAAATAGGAGATGGCAAGGATCCATCTTTGCAATGTTAAACATTAATCTATCCTTATAGGTTCCAATCTGGAATTCTACCCAAGCCTGCTCTTCCACAACAACTTGCTATCCTTGGGTGAGCCATGAGACCTTGTAGGGGCAAGGGTGAGGTAGTCTCCTCAACTTTAGTTTCTCCACCATTTCTAGAGACACAAAGTTTTCAGTTGAACCAGAATCTATTAGAACCTTGCATACCTTTCCACTTGCTTTGCAAGTGGTCTTGAATAGAGACTTCCTTTGTGGGGGTTCTTTGTCAGTCATCTTCATGGTAGTTACTGCTCTTCTAATCATCAAAGCTTCACCTCTTTCAGGGTAGCCATAGCTATCAGGGGTATTGACACTTTGGTATGCATTTGCACTTGCCACGCTTTGGCAATCAACTTCTAAAACAAAGTTACTTCTCCTTTCCCCCATGGAACTAGTAGGTTTATCAGGGCATCTATTGGCCATGTGTCCTTCTTGATTGTAGTTATAACATCTGATTGGACCTCTACCTTGAGATCTCCCTCTAAATGGTGGTCTTCTTCCTTTGAAGTTACCTCTCTGATTGTATCCTCCATTGTTATTGGAACTACTCTCTCCTTTAGTGCCTTCTTGACTGGTTTCACCTTTGTTTCCAAAACCATTTCCCTTACCTCTGAAAAAATTTCTTTCACCCCTCTGTTGTCTTCCTCTTCCTTTATTGTTTTTCTCTTGTTTCCTTTTGATCTTCTCTTCCACCTTGATGGCAAGTTGATGGCATCTACCAACGGTATCTAGGCTAAGAAAGTTTAGTTCTTCTTGAATGTTGTACCTTAATCCATTTACGTACCAGGCAACTTTCTCACTCTCTTCCTCCTTTGTTTTAGACTTCATACATAGCCTTTGGAACTCCTCAGTATAAGAGTTCACATCCATCTCCTTCTGCTTGAGATTTTGTCTCCTCTTATAGAGTTGAATTTCATAGTCTTTGGGTACATAGGCCTCCTTTATTAAGGCAACCATCCTCTTCCAAGAAACAACCTTTGGTTTGTTGTCCTTCTCTCTTTTCTCTTGGACAAAGTTCCACCAAGTTAAGGCGACTCCCTTCAACTTGGACTTAGCAATCTTCACCTTCTGGTGTCCTAGAATGTCTTCACATTCAAAGAAACTAGATAGGGATCCTATCTAATCTACCACAACATTTGGTTCCATCTTCCCAATGAAAGTTGGCAAATCAATCTTTTTCTCCATGGTTCTCCTCTCCATGGATTTGAGGGCATTAAAGAAGTGCCTCTGGTCAGGAGGAATCGCCTCTTCCTCCGGCATAGGGATCTCATCTTCATCCCCTTCTTCACCACTACCAATGCCTCCATCTTCCTTCCCATCTACTCTGCCTCTCAACCTCTCTAGCTCCCTCTGCATTGCCTTGCAAGCAGTGGTGTGCTCTCTCACAATCTTTGCCAATTCCATGTTGGTGATTGGTCCTCTAAGGACTTCTTCTTCTTGTCCCTCTGCCATTCCTCAAATCTCTATCTCCTTATCAAAGCCGTTACTAGCTTTGATATCACTTGGTCTAGAGCCCTCCTTGTAACCTGCCAAACACTCCAAGATGTATGACACTGACCCCTCAAAGCAACAATAGGATCCTATCAAGGCAAGACTCTACAACATTAGTTCAACATCTCACAATCTTCATGACTCATACCTGCTCAACTTGGATAACTTGCTCCAACACACACTTTGAGACCTCCAAGGGTTATTGACCATCAGCACACTTGTTTTGGGTCAAACATGACTCACCTGGACCAGATCAAACCTTAGTTTTAAGGATTCAACCCCATTCCCTATAGCACCTTCACAATTAGGCCTATTTGCTAGTAGCCCTTTGAAACGGGTAAAGGGGCCTTAAGTCCAAACTTTTCCAAACACCCTGGCAAACAAATCATGGATTCAAATACCCTTTTGGGCCTTACACAATTCCCCAAAAGGAAGGCTCAAGGTCTGACAAACAAAGCTCTGAACTAGTAGAATGTTGACTGTCCTAAAGGGCTAATTAGGCCTCCATTTGTGAAGCATCTATATTCAAATGAGAAAACCATACAATCACATCCCCATGAGCATGTGGGGGACTATAAACCATCATGGATTCCAGGGTTACATGCTTGGAATCATCACCATTTGCATACAAGGGCAACTTTGCTATTTAAGTACTAGGTAGCCACATAGAGATGTCTACCTAGGGTCAGTTCAAACACACACTTCCCTTTATCCTCCCGCTAAATGTTTTAGGAATATTAGAATACACTGGCCATACTTGCATTTCACCAAATCCCATGAGTCTCAGATTGATAAATTGAAAGTTATGGCCATGGAGGAGTAAAACCCTAGGTAAACTTTGGTTTTCTGGACAACTACAACAAAATTGGAATAATAGGAGAAAAACACACAATTAGAACTTCAAACCAAAGCCAAAAAAAAGGTAACTCTCTACTCTAACCAATTCACATTATTGGGGATTGATCCCAATCCGTTCAATTCCATACTCTGTACCAAAACTCCAGAATTGCGGGAAAAACTCAAAATTTCATTAATTTGCAGTCACCAAATCTTTCCTCCGTACCGTCTCTCCTTGGGAATTTAATCCACAAGGTGTATAAACCACTCCACAACTGCTCTCAACCAAAAAACAAGAGATTAGAGCCGTTGGAGGAGTTCAAACAAACAAAAATGCAAAAAGTGCATAAAAGTTGCTTATGACAACTTTTGACAACTTTTGCAAAAGTTGTCAAAATGTCATCTCTCGCCTCCTAAAGCCTTGGGTCAAGCCTCACCCCTCCTAAAACACCCTAGAAGCACTAAAACCTCTAGGATAACTATATCCTACATACATCTGATCCCCTTTTGTCCAAAAGTCCTAATTGGCTTATTGAGATGCTAAAATAGGAGTTTGGCTCACAAGATGGGGTCTTTTATTACAAACACACAATGCATGATTGAAACACATACAAAGCATACTAAAGACATGTTTGATGCCTTATCCTTCCTCCTCTGAGTCCGATTTGTCAACTTGAAGGGGTGCTCCTGCACCAACAAGTGCACTCAATTCCCTCTAAAGATGTAGGAAGGTTGGATAGAATATAGGGAAGTTGAGGAATGTGTGTATGTACACATTATTTGAAGATTGAATTGAAAGTTTGAAGATAATGATGCATATTAATATTAAAAATATTAATATCTTTAGCCACATGATTGATGAGTTGGCAAAACAGAAGATGATGTGGAGATGAGGGTGAGTTGGAAAAGGAAGATTAAATAATTAAGAAATTATTTAATTGATGAGACTATAGGATAGTGGATAGAAGTTAATTAAATATTAGATATTTAATTAATTGGGTTAATTAAATATTAGATATTTAATTAATTGGGTTAATTAAATATTAGACATTTAATTAATTGGGTTAGAAGAAAAGGATATAATGAATTAATTAATAAATTGTTTCAATTAAATTAATTAATAGAAGAATATGAAATGAATTAAATAAATTAATCTTTTCAAATTAACTATTTAATAGAAAAATAATCATTAAATAAATATAAAATATTTATTTTATTGCTCATAGCCAATTTTATGTGTATACATTTTGCCCGTCTTTGAAATGATGTTGAGACAACATTGTTTCAAAGATTAAATCAAGTCTCGATATTGCCTTTGACGAAGATGAAAATCTTGATTGTGTGCCCCCTCGGGAGATTAATTGTGAAATTGTTGGAAAATTGATTGGGTGATTAATCTCATGGTAATTGATTGAAAAGATGTGAAAATAAGCCCCTCAATTAAATTTATTTTTGAAAAATAAATAAAATTGCACCACTTGAAACATTAATTACCCCTTCAAAAATTAAAAAAATGATAAAATTAACCTTGATCAATTTTATCCTCATTTGCAATTTGTCAGCTTTTGGAGAAAAAAGAATTCGGAGTGCTAAGCTGGCAAGATGGTGACCCAGTCCGAGAGCCATCGATTTGAGCATGTCTGCCGATATCAGAGACCTGTTGAGTACGATCCACTGGTGAGTGACCTATCCCAAGCTTTGTTTTGAGTTTTCCGTACAAGTTTTCATGTTTTTAAATGATTTAGGGCAGTTTTTGAATTTTCCAATTTTCGCGTATTTGTTTTCTCACATTTGTTTGGTAGTTTAATGCATTTATGATTCTGGTTAACACTTTAACTAGTTTAGCGCTTTTATTTTGGATGTTCACACATACATGATGGATGTTAACACATTTATTAGGTTAGCATTTGTGTTTAATATGTTCGCACATTTGAGTTGCATGTTAGCACATTTGAATGTTTCAACGCTTGTGATTGATGTGTTCATGCTTATGTTAAGTTGGTTAGCGCTTTTGACTAATTGAACCCTTGTTGTGATTAGGATAGCGCTTTTGTTTAAAGTTGATTTTTTTTTATTTTGAGAATGTTGAAATTCAATCAGATGAAATTGATTAGACATTTGATGTGTGAATTTGACGGATTGATAGATAATTGATGATGTTGATCAATGATTTGATTGATTGCTTGATAGATGTTTTAATCGATAGCTATTTGTTTGCTAATTGATGAGTTGATAAGAGCTCGAGGAGATTGATTTAGTCTCTAATAAAGAGTTTGATTTGTTGATGATTTGATTAATAACTTGATTTGCTTGATAGAAAAGATTTGATTGAAATGTTGATTTGATAGGATAGATGATTGATAGGCAATTTGTTCGATTAAACAAGAGAAATTAGATGTTCTCCAGTGTCGAGAAAAATTCCCAACTATGCACCATTTTGTCCCAGAGTTGACTCAGGATGAGATTAGACATATTGATGCATGTGGATTACATCACCTCTTATACATGCCAGATATTACACATAATAGGGGTCTGTTGACTGCATTAGCTGAGAGATGGCATAGCGAGCACAACATATTTCACGTACACACTGGTGAGATTAGCGTGACACTCGAGGATGTCTATAGGATCCTCTACAACCCTCTGATTGGCGAGCTCATCCAGTACGATTACCAGGATCTACGTGGGACTGAGTCATGTAGAGCAGTGTTTGAAGATGAGAGCATTGATGGGGGAGAGATTCGATGGGAGGACATGATTATGCACTATGATGCTCTCCCAGTGATACTCTCTGGCTTGATTGGCGGATTTATTTGTCCTGATAGGAGATCTCGAGGGTTTGCAGTTGGATGGGGAGGGATTTTGTAGAGCATGATGTAGCATCATACTTGGTATGCATGGGGTGTTTGTATGCTTGCACATCTTTATCATGATTTACATCAGGTTGTGTATGATGGCAGAGCAAGTCTATCATTTGGATGCACACTTCTACAAGTCTAGTGTTGGGAGCACATTGCTGTTACTCGACCGATACATGACAAAGTTTGTGGTGATGGTCACCCATTTATATATTTGTACAGAGGTATCATTACTTAGCCTAAGATGGGTAAGCTCGAGTTTTGGAGATGGGTACTGGATTCCATGTATACTGTCATTTGAAGACCTTATATTCATTGTGAGCCTTGGTTGGAGGGCACTCGTATTTTACCATTGATTTTGCAGAGTAGATATATGATCGTCATTGAGAGGTAGTTATTTGGTCACATTTTGAGACAGTTTGGTATCATTCAACACATGTCTTCTGGTGTTGCTATGTATGCACGACGATACAAGGACAAACGAGATTGGGGTCCTTCATTGTCTTTTGATATAGCATATGTAGATTTTTTGGCTATTCCCATTGTTGCTTACGATTTGAGACCACACATTTTGGATGTCGGGATGATAGTAGACTATGCACAGTACCTTCTTGCACACCCTTTTCTTCATATTAGTGATCCTGTAGATCCTCCGCCCAGCTCAAGAGATGAGGATTTAGATTCAGATGATCCTGTTGTTAGGTGATGGAGATGAAGGCAAGAGATTAGAGTTGCTCGAGAGGCCGGAGGAGATGAGGGGGATGAGGGTGGTGATGGATGAGGAGGTAGACGAGGATGGAGAGGAGGCTGAGTTAGAGTTCGAGGAGGACCTTTTGGACAAGTTGACAGGGTTGGGAGGCCACTTCCTATGGCAAGGAGAGATGCAGGTCAGATTGGGAGGGATGTAATGAGGGGATTACCTTCTTATGGATTAGGAAGAGGTGGAGGATTGGATGGAGGTCGAGGGAGGGGGATTGATTTCGGGCAGATCCGTCCAGATTCGGGGGTGATAGCAGCACAGAGTGGTTGGGATGAGAGGGAGGAGGACTCAGAGGATCATGTGCCACTCATTCGTCATCGGATTATAGGATCTACTCAGGTACAAACTTTAGATGGTGGAGAGTAAGGTGGGGATGAGGGTATGTAGGATGTACCCCAATAGTATGTGCCATAGAAGGAGAGCACAAATGACCTTAGAGCACAGATTGATCAACTCAGGGCACAAGTACAGGTGCTCACTATTGAGAGGTATAGAGTTGTGAGGAGATAACAGGATACACAGGCTACGCTTGATCACATATAGGAGGTTGGATCTGGCACTCTCTCAGCTGACACTGTTAGGGCATTATTCCAGGTTGGGAAGGAGACAACGCATTGGCGACGATTATATGAGACTCTGGTTTCAAAGAGCCAGAGAGTAGGGAACTATGCAACTACTCCTGCAACCGATAGGATGGATACCAATAGTGGTGGAGTTATGGGGCCTCCTGAGAGAGATCGAGAAGTAGGGCCATCTAGAGGATCTTCTCATCGACAACCACAGAGATAGACAAAGTTAGGTGAGAGTGGCACAGGGCATCCTTGAGACTTGATTTTATATCATGAGACATTGTATGTTATTGATTATTTCTTTGATATCATTGTATACTTGGACTTTTTATTGTTTTACGATGATATGCAAACATGGACTCTATATGATGCTTATGATTCATGATTGATTAAACATATACTATGATGATGACCTGCTATGGCATATATGCAGTGATTATATGAATGATGCTTTGATGATCTATATGCAGTGATGATTACATGGATGATTTTATGATGATCTTTACTTTCCTTTGTGTTTCATGTGTTGGCAATTGACACTCAATTGACTGGTTTCACTATGTTGTCATTGATAGCAACATGGCAATTTATTTTGGCTTCATGTTTTGGGTTAGTTGTGTACCGACAGGCACACAGACACTACACTGGCACCGACAAGCTGAAAGGAATTATTTTGTTACCGACAATGTAGGCCGACATGGTTTAGAATCAAGTTATCGGTATTGGAGGCCAACATCTTTTGGATCCGGCATCGACAATTGTTTTTGATATTTATGTTATCTAGCCGACATGTATATTGATATTGTAATTATATTTGTAAGCCAACATAAGGCATGATGAATTGTGAAGGGTATATAGGTTAGTTGGTTAGATCATTTTGAAATATGTAGAATATGATATGTAATGGATTGATAGGAGAATATGATGATGTTATGTAATGCGAAACATATGAGAGAGATCACGCATGTGAGCATATTTATGTAAGGGGTATTCCGGTAAAGGGTTTAGGGTTTTAGACCAAAATAGATAGAGCTTAACCGAAACTGTATTCAGGCATAGAAGATGTTATCTTTGCAGTTCAATCATTTCTCCGGATTTTAGTATGGATTTGTATGTAGTCAGTGTGACTCTTTTTGTGATTGAGCAATGTGCTCTAGGCTGTAAGCCTTCCTGTAAGTGCAGGCCCCTATATTTTGTAATATCTCTTCATATGACCAGTAAATTGATATTGTGGGTCACAAATCCCATTGTGGTTTTTCCTTTTCGAGGTTTTCCACGTGTAATTTTGTATGTTATGGTATCCATTTATGTGATTGGCTTATTGGTTGCTTTACTTATTTCAATTCTATATGTACTGGTATACCGGTTGGTGTATGCATGTTTTAATAAGGTTAAAATTGATCATTCTGGTAGAACACTGATTCATCCCCCCTCCCAGTGTTCTTAGATTCCAACAATTGGTATCAGAGCCTTATGCCTCAGATGAAGTTTAACTACTTGAGGAAGATCCTGAATTCTGAATCCATGGATATGGGTTTGGAGAAGCAACTTGAGATGACACTTGAAGATTATGATGCTGAAAGGATAGAGAACTTGAAGCTACAAGATGAATTGAATTCTACTAAGGAATTCATTCTTGTCCTATAGGAGAGGCTATCATCTATTCAAGCTAGGAGGAAGAAACTTTTGCAAAATCAAGATGATGAAGAGAAATATGCACTTAAGGAACAATGTCAGAAGCTAAGTCAAGAGAACATGGTCATGAGAAATGAAATGCAAGCTATAACTATGAGAATGTCTAAGGAGATTGAAGACTGGAAGAAAAAGAAATAAAATCTTGCTGTATCTCTGAAGAACAAATTTGAAGAATGTGGTAGGTTGGTTCATGAGAATGATATGTTGAGAATTGGTTTAGTACAATCCCAGAGTAATGAACAAGAGCTTGAGAGACAAATGATAATTCTGAGAGATGATTTGACTATTGCAAGTGAGTATAAAGAAAAATTCAAGATTAGTTCAACATAGCTAGATGAGTTATTGAAGAGACAAAGGCAGAATGGAGATTCTAGTGGACTTGGATTTGAACAAGGATAGAGTTCGGGTACTACAAATGAAGATCAAAATCATAAGGCATCGATAAGGCAATTTAATGCTTATAAGTTTAATGGTAGATTCTTTGTTTGTAATAAATTTGGTCACATGGCGAGGCAATGTAGAAATAGAGAAAATCAGAATGTTGATTATGCTCCTAATAAATGTTCTAAATGTAATAAGCATGGGCATAAGATAGAAGATTGCAGAATGAATGTTAGGTGTCATGCATGTGGAAAATTTGGACATATGGCTAATTAGTGCAGGTCAAGCAAATGTATTGGTTTTAGCAAAGCAATTCAAAAGAACAATGTTACATGTTATGCATGTAATGAGGTTGGACATATTACTAAATTCTGTAGAAGTAGAAATCCACCGGTTGGTAATGGAGGATCAAATGAGAAAGGGAAAGAAAAGGTTAATGAAATCTAGAAAGATCATAGCCAGAGATGGGTCAGGAAGGCTAAAGATCAATCTACAGATGGGAATGCTTTGATTACTTATCCGACAGAGGAGGTTGTTCCTGCACTGACAAGAAGCTCAATTGGTAACTAAGGCAGATGCCTTAGGGGTAGGCAAAATTCATGGAGATGCTGCATATGCCCCAGGAAGAGGTTCTGAAAGATGTTCCAGACATTGGAGATGCTTATCCGGCATGGAAATTCTTGTTCAAGATCCGTTATCTTTCACCGAAAGTCATTTATATCAATGACAGATTAGGGTTTTTCTTGGAGGATAAAAGGTTGAATCTACTTCATGTTTGATCACCTTGCATTCAGAGCGATTAAGGGCGATTCAGTGCGATCAGATATCTTTTTGAGCAATTTCACCAGCGATTGGAAGAGGTCTTTAAGGTTTTTTGCAGGTAACAGTTCACAGGTATTTATCTTCAATCATGGAAGCTAGATCATCATCTATTCCTATGTTTGTTGCAAATCCAACTGTAGTTGAGGTTAAGGACCGTCCTAGGCCGATTTTCAAGCAATATCCGCATGTGGCTACCCTGGACGATTCGGTTGGAGCTTTTTCCCGTGTTCTGGAAGGAGTTGTGTATGTCGAAGATGTAAGAGCCTACATCCACTGTCATATTGAGGATTTGGGAACAACGGATATCAAGAGCATGTACATGAATGAGTCAATGGGAGATTTTGGAAAGATTAAACCTAAATACCAGCATATTGTTGATCCAGGGTTTATCGACATTCTGGATATTCCAAAATTTGAAGATGAAATTGTTAGGTATGTTTTGAGTAGAGTGCATGGAGAGTTTATCTGGTTAGATAGACCATATAAGATTACAAAGGAGGCCATCAGGGCAATCACTGGTTTACCATAGGTTGGACAATGTCCAGAGAAGAAAATTTCAAATGATTAGGTTAACAAGATTACCGGCACAACATCAGACAGGCGGTCAATGAGAATTAGTACTATCACCGATACAGACATCAAATTCGGTAGCATGGTCATCGGTTACAAGGTAACACAATCAAACCGATTGAATTCTGTTTCTAGCTCCTGCATTTATGTAGCTTATAAAATGATGAGGGAGAATGAGAAGATAGATTTATGTGGTTGGATGTTAGATGAACTATTGATAAACCTAGGAAAGATTAAAGGAGAAAACAACAGGACTTTTCGGTATGATAACCTAATTGTCTGTTTAATGCTGTTTTTCATCAATGAGACTCCTAGTTTTGGGAAGAGACAATGGGCATTTGATATCCTAGTAGGGAGGAAACTAAAACAATCTATTGCTACATTGGGTAGTTAAAGAGATGACAAAGTATAGGGATATTTTAAAGCATTTCAAAAGGCTATGAATTCTAGGATGAGGGTTCCTAAGCACATTGTTGAGAAATACTCAACTGCCATATGCTTCATGGTTAAGAAAGATGAAAGACTCATGGAAGTGGTCAAACCCCGAAAGATCTAGCTTGAGGAGATGGGTTATGAAGTTGATGCTCAGATTCTTGATGCTTATGCACATATGTTAATTGATGCACCAGTAGATGAAACTGTAAAAACCTTTGGCACTGCTAAGCAAAAGGCACAAGAGGTTGAAACCGAGTTCAATCGAAAGAAGAGAGAGAAGTAGGAAGGAAGGATAAGTAAATTTGTTGAAAAGGTTTCACAAGACATCAAAGCATTGATTGATGCTATCTTGAAGAAAGGAAGGAAGAGAAAAGAACCAGAAGTATTAATTGAGCCTATTGCAGCAAAGTCTAAATATGAAGATGACACACCCCTAGCATTCAAAAGGGTAATAAGGGAGAAAACTGAAGAAACTAAGGTAGAGGCTAAGAAGCAACCGGTTAGGAAAGTTACTATCAGGGTACCGACACAAATGAAAGCACCAAAAGAAACACCTTTAGCCCCATCCGGTACTGGAAGAAGGAAGAAGAAGAATGACATTGATCTGGCAATTGAATATGGTAATGTAACTATTATTCCACCAAAGACTTGTGCAGAGTTAGTTGATGAGATTACTAAAGATGGTATGTTAAAGAATGTACAATTTTATTATGAACATTTAGAAAATGATGAATAAAGAGAAGTAGAGGAAGCTGTTTTGTTATATTTGGATATTTATAAGAAAGCCTTGATAGGAATTGAAAATCAAATACCGACATAGTTGTATGATATGTTAGATGCTAGAAGACTATCAACAATGCAAGAGAACAAGCATATACAAATACATGAGTTGTTATCTGTTTGTATTTCTATTGCTCCAGAGGAGATGGGTAAGACACTTGAGGTGGTAGATAGGAAAATCTTTAAAAACAAACATAGAATAATCAGTCTTATGTTAGGAAGGATCAATGAGATAATCAAGGAGACCAACAAGGCATGGGTTAAGTTCTTTGAAGAGAACCACGACTTTTATACTTCACCGAAATCTAAGACAGATATTGCAGATAGCTTGGTTGAAGGAAAAGGAAAGGGTATTATGAGTACTTCACCCTCAATTTTGAAAAACATCAAGATAGTGGAAATTAAGCCCCCGCTAGATACAAATGTACAGACAAATGTTGAGATACCGACAAATATAGAGAGTGTAAAGGTTGATAATGCACAAGATACTAATGTTGAGGACAACAGTCCTTTGGATATAGATGTACAGGATGAGGTTACAGCTCCTAGGGAGGAACCGACAGTTACTGAGACTGCACCAAGTGGCAAAGCCACTGGTGCAAGTGAGGAAGCTATAAAGGTTAAATCATCAGAGGAGAAGAAAGAGGAATCCAATAGGGAACCGATAGTGAGTCCATCATTGTTGTCAATTGACACCTAGCAAGTTGAAAAGAAAAGCATAACCGAGATGAGTTCTACTGAACTCATGATGATGACTGCACATAAAATGATGAAGGAAGGATCTATGGATAAAGGTGTTATTGATCAGTCTATCACTGTTTTGCATAGACTAGTTCCGGAGTGCAAGTTTGGCAATGAAGCGAGCCCATCCAAATTTCAAACTAACAAGCACTGTAAAGTTTCACACAAGCAAAAAGAGCTACATTTGATCAAATGATTGAGTCTGAAAGGAAGGAAATTAATGATAAGTTGAAATTGATGGATTTCTTTAAAGCAGTGTACAAATATTTATAGAGTATGTTGTAACACATTTTCTTACAGTTAATTAGGATAAGAGGATTAAGGAATCTCAGGAGAAAATTGCAGGTATAGCCAATTCTTTTGATGGATTAAATCCATTGACTACATCCATTGATGATTAGATTTTGGTTTTGGAAGCCCATGTTTTTGCTCTTGAGAAAGAAAAAGTCAAAATCATAAGAAGAGCCAGAAGTCTTAGAGGTTTGGTGAGTCCCTGGTTGGATTCACTTAGTGTACATAAGGAGTGTATAGATATGGTTGTTAAGCCCACAATGACAAAGTTAAATGAGAAAGAGTCATTTGCCCATATGCTAAATGGACTTGTATCTATTTCCAACACTTTCAAATCTGGTTGGGATACTTATCCAAAAAATTTCAAATATATTAAGTTCCGGTAAGGTATTTTTGGGATATTCATTATACAATATCTTTCAGTCTTCATCCCAGTTTTGGATTTTTGGTATTCTTTTTGGAAATTTTGATGGCATTGATGTCAAAGGGAGAGTGATATAGATGTGAAAACAAGAAAAAAGAAAAAGGGAGTTGTATACATTAGGGGAAGATATGGAGATATGGAGTATTTTTTATTATGATCATAAATGAATATCCAGGTCAGGGGGAGTAGGTTTTGGATGAAACTGGTAGATGAAACCATGATCATTTTTCACATGAGTGTTGCCATCAATGCCAAAGGAGGAGATTATTGACAATTGACACTCAATTGGTTGGTTTCACTATGTTGTTATTGATGGCAACATGGCAATTTATTTTGGCTTTATGTTTTGGGTTAGTTGTGTACCGGCAGGCACTTCACAGACACTACACTAACACTGGCACCGACATTCTTTGGTTACTGGAAATCCATACCGACATGGTTTAGAATCAGGTTATTGGTATTGGAGGCTGACATCTTTTGGATCTGACATAGACAAATGTTTTTGATATTTATGTTACCTAGCCGATATGTATATTGATATTATAATTATCTTTGTAAGCTGACATAAGGCATGATGAATTGTGAAGGGTATTTAGGTCAGTTGGTTAGATCATTTTGAATTATTTAGAATATGATATGTAATGGATTGATAGGAGAATATGATGATGTTATGTAATGCGAAACATATGAGAGAGATCATATATGTGAGGATATTTATGTAAGGGGTACTCTGGTAAAGGGTTTAGGGTTTCAAACCAGAACAGACAGAGCTTAATTCAGGCATAAAAGATGCTATCTTTGCAGTTCAATCATTTCTCCAGATTGTAGTCTGGATTTGTATGTAGTCAGTGAGGCTCTTTTTGTGATTGAGCAATGTGCTCTATGCTGTAAGCCTTCCTGCAAGTGCAGACCCCTATATTTTGTAATATCTCTTCATATGGCCAGTGAATTGATATCGTGGGTCACAAATCCCATTGTGGTTTTTCCTCTTTGAGGTTTTCCACATATAATTCTGTGTTATGGTATCCATTTATGTGACTGGCTTATTGGTTGCTTTACTTCTTTCAATTCTATATGTACCGGTATACTGATTGGTGTATGCATGTTTTAATAAGGTTAAAATTGATCATTCCGGTAGAACACTGATTCACCCCCCCCTCTTGGTGTTCTTAGATTCCAACATCATGATGTTCTATATGCCTTGATGATATGATGACAATCTATATGATGATGATGTTTACATGATACTATATGACGATGATGTTTACATGATACTTTACTTAAATGATTAAATACAATTATCTATATAAAAAAATGCTTATAATGATGTATGCAAATGGATGTTATTTCTTATTCCTTGATGATGAAATGATACTAATGAAATGTCTTTGATTTTGATTTTTTGAATGCAATATGATGGTTATGGATGTAAATGCTTATAATGATTAGATGATGAGATATGAACAATGATAATGCAATAATATGGTTAATAAATCTAAATGCACAAATGCAATTAAATGAACCTAATGGATAAATGATTCTAAATAAACCAATGATAACTAGATGCAAAAATAACAATGATGAATGAGTCAAATGCAACTAATAATGATATGATCGATGCAAATGACACTCTAATCAAACTAATGCAATCCTAATGCAATTAATGAATGATGAATGATAAATGTCATGATGATTATGATAACATGCACACCTAAATGATTTGAAAGATGAAATGAACCTAATGAAATCTAACATGATCAATGAAAATGTTTTTCCTTGTCCAAATATACTCAATCTTTATTTCGACTGTTGATCTCAAATGAAATGGGATGAGATGCTTATAATGTAATTGACTATGAATGCCTTTAATGTAGATGATAATGAACTAATCTTAAATGATCTAACTTAAATGATACTGTAATAGTGCTTGATTTCATCATTGAGCTTTTAAATGTTGTAAGAAAATACAAGCAACTTGACATAATGATTCAAGCTGACCCGAGTGCTTCTTACATGGATTTTGATATAGCAAGTTAATACAAGGAACTTCATATAATGAATCAAGTTGTCTTGAGTATTTGTTGCAGAATAGACAAGGATTATCCCTTTTGATGCATGACTCAGAATGTCCTCCTTGATCTTTTTCGATCATATCCTTGGACGAGTACATACCTTACTAAGAGATAAACCTCAGACAACAAACAAAGAAAATAATCATGCCCCATCATAGCTCCTCTAGTCATGGACATCATTGAGTTGCATAAGGTACATGATAAAAAAAATCAAGATATAAATAGTAAATCATGTATGTCGTACATATGTTCTCATGGTCATTAACTGATATAATCATCTTGATGAATGATCATTGATAATCCTTCATTACTTTCTGGTTGAATCTTAATATTTTGAGTTTCACGATCCAATTGTTACAAATGTCTTGATCTTCGTTGCCTTGTTGTTTGTCATCTATTTCAAAACCATAGGTGTTTTTGGTTTTTCTAATTTTTTCAATGTTTTTGGATTTTTCGAAGCTTTTAAAGATGCCCTTAGCAAAAGGTTTTAGGATTTTGCCCCCAGTGGAAACAAACTTTATTATGGATGTACAAAGGATGATCTAAACCATGATTGAATGCAAATGCATATATGATTGATTCTGATAAAATCCAAGACAATGATTGCGATAAGTATGTCAAAGATTGATAACTGTTGATAAGATGCATATTTCCAGCTAATGATTCGAAGCAATGGATGTGAAAGATGAAATGAATATGCAAGGATAGATGGATGCAATAGGATGGATAGATGGGCAAGGATGGATAGATGGGAAAAGCGATCTCATAGATGAAGGAACCCACTTTTAGATAGCGCCTGTTTACCAGGTTTTCACCATCTAAATTTATTGCATTTTTTTTATATTTGATTTTTTAAAACTGTTTTTGCTATTTTACACTATTTTTTTTTGCTTTTTATGATTTTTAGGGATTTTTTGTGCTTTTTTGATTTTTAGGCTTTTAATGCTTTTTCAGTAGTTTTTTGGTATTTTCTATTGATACTTTTAAGAATAGAATTTCTTCAGATGCATAGTATTAATAGGCTTATCGAACTAGTCACCTTCTGGTGTAGATAATCTGTATGCTCTTGAACCATATGCTGCTACCACGACAAAAAGACCCAACCAGTTTGGCTCAAATTTACCTTTCTTTTCTTGATCTTGCTAATTTCATGGATTTTCTCTTAGGACTAGATCTGCTATCTGAAAAATGTGTGGCTTCTCTATGATTGTAACTTCTTTCCATCCTCTATTGGTATGCTTTTAAATGATCTGAAACATTTTGGCGATGTTCCTGAATCAACTCAAGTTCTTGAAGCCTAGAGACTTGTTGTTCTTCCTCTGGGATAAGACCTTTCAAGGATACTCGTAGAGAAGGTATCTCTACTTCTACTAGTAATATAGCTTCTGATCCATAGACTAGACAATATGGAGTTGCCCCTGTTGGTGTGCAAATACTGGTTCGGTATGCCCATAGAGTGGGATTTAGCTGAATATGCGTCTTTATCAGCGTCATTGACTATCTTCTTCAGGATCTTTAGGATTGTTTTATTTGATGCCTCTGCTTGACCATTTCCTTATGGGTAATATGGTGTAGAAAACCTATGTTGGATATGGAATCGTTCACATAGTTCCTTCACGTCTTGATTCTTAAATGGCCTCCCATTATCAAAGATGATGGTCATAGGGACTCCATAGTGACAAATTATGTAGTTCAAGATATATGATGATATTTTCTTTCCTGTCACCTTTGTCAAAGGTAGTGCTTCAATCCATTTAGTGAAATACTTAGTAGCAGTCAAAATGAATTTATGTCCATTAGAAGATGAAGGTTTTGTCTTACCCACTAGGTGAAGACCCCATTGAGAAAATGACCATGATCCCACCATACGATGTAGTTCTTGTGCTGGTGTGTGGATGAGGTTCCCATGGATCTGACATTGTTTGCATTTTTTGGCATATGTAAATGAATCTCTCTCCATAGTAGGCCAATGATAACCCAATCGAATAAGTTTCTTAGCCAACATTATACCACTTGAGTGCATGCCACAAATACCTACGTGGACTTCATTAAGAACTTTATCAGATTCCTCTGTTTCGAGACATCTCAGCAGAGTGCTATCTAGACATCGTCTATATAAGGTATCATCACTGATAGTATAACAGGATGACTAACGGATAAAATTTCTTTTTTGATTGCGGGATAGGTCGGGGGGAAGGATATTCTCTTTTAGATATTGATAAGTTTGGCTATATAAGGATTGATTGGTTCTGGATATGTGGCAAATCATTTGGGTATTCTGGGATTCAATAGTAGGATGCAAGATATCTTCCACCAAGAATTCATAACGTTGTTGATTCTCTTGATTCTACAAAAGAGATGCTATTGTAGCCATCACATTACCACTTTGTTCTCATTTCTTGGGATCTGAGTGAGTGATATTTCTTCAAAGTGTTCTTAAAAATATTCAACCAACTGTTTATAGGGTATCAACTTGTCATCCTTGGGTTGATAATCATTATTTATCTGGTTGATTATGAGATGTGAATCTCCATAAACATGCAATTCCTTGATGTTCCATTCAATGGCCATTTTGATCGCAATGACCAATGCCTCATACTTTGCAATGTTGTTCATGCATGGAAATCTCAATCTTTATGATTTTGGAATGGTGTGACCTTGAGGTGTGATGAACAAGATTCCAACACCTGATTCATGCTGTGTATAGGAGCCATCAAAGTATAACTCCCAAAAATTTGTGCTAACTATCAAAATATTTGCATCAGGAAATTTGATGTGCAATGGTGTATCATCTTGCAGGGGTACTTCAACCAATTGATTAGCAATGAATTGTCCTTTGATAGCTTTTTGATCAACATATTCTATATCAAACTCATTTAGTATCATGACTCATTTAGCCAATCTACTTGTCAAAGTTGGCTTGCTTAGCAAATACTTTAATGGATCTATTTTTGCTATCAATTTCAGAGAATGAGTCAGCATATAATGTCACAATTTCTAAGTTGCAAATACAACTGCTAGACATTTCTTTTCAACTGACGTGTAGTTCAATTCATAGCCTACAAGTGTTCCGTTGATGTAATGCACTGCTCTTTCTTTTCCTTCTTCATCATGTTGTGCTAAAAGATCTCTTAGCAATACATTTGTTGTTGATATGTAAAGTAACAAGGGTTTCCCATTGATCGGTGATACCAATACTGGAGGATTGGCCATATATTCCTTGATTTGCATAAAAGCTTCCTCACATTTATGATCCCATTTGAATGGAACATTCTTATGTAATAGGTCAGTGAAGGGATGCCATCTATTTGCTAGCTGAGAAATGAATCTTTAGATTGATTGCAATCTCCCTTGTAGAGAACACAATTGGCTTATGTTCTTAGGTGACTCCATCTCCATGATAGCTTTAACTTTTTTAGGCTCTACTTCAATTCCACGAGTTGATATAATGTACCCAAGAAGTTTTGTAGAGGTAACCCAAAATGCACATTTTTTTGGGCTCAATCTTAACTGATATTGTTCAAGCTTGTCAAAGATCTTGCTCAATATGTTCAAATGTTCTTTCCTTGTATGAGATTTTGCAAGTATGTCATCTACATAGTCTTCCATAAATGTATGCATCATGTCATGGAAAATTGTTGTCATGACCCTCTGATAAGTTGCTCTTGCATTTTTAAGCCCAAATGGCATGACATTCCAACAATAAGTACCCCATGCACAAGTGAATGCTATTTTTTCCTAATCTTCAGGGGTGATTCTTATTTGATTGTACCCCGAGAATCCATCCATTAAGGAAAACATCTCATGACCTGCTGATAAGTCTACAATTATATCAATGTTGGGCGGTGGGAAATCATCTTTGAGACATTCTTTATTGAAATCTCTAAAGTCCGTGCAGACTCTTATGCTTTTATCCAACTTTCACACTGGCACAATGCTTGAGACCCACTCTGGATAACCAATAGGTCTTATGAAACCCACATCTAATAGTTTCTTTAGCTCTGTTTTGATAAGGAGAGTGATATGTGGATGCATCATCCTTAGGTTTTTCTTAACTGGTTTTGCTTTTGGATCTACATTGAGATGGTGCATAATAAGATTTGGACCAATTCCTAACATGTCTGCATAGGACCAAGCAAAATTTATCTACCTTTGTTTGAAGAATTCTATGTAGTCTTTCCTTTCTTCATCTGATAATGATGCAGCAGGATGAAGGACCTTGGGATCCTTTCGTGTGCCAATGTTTATTGCTTCTGTTGGCTCTATAAATATTGCAGATCTCTCCTGAAAATATGCAAGGAGGGTGTCAAACTTTCCATCCTTCGGGGCATCAAGGAGGTTTTCACCGTTAGATACGTCCTTTATTTTTCTTTTTGATTGATCTAGTGTTTCCATGAAATGGTTTTGAACACTAGGTCTTTTTCCTTGTTTTATTTCAATTTTGCGATTGGAAAGTTTGGCACTCTCTTGACTGCAAGAAGCATTCCTCGATTCACTAGTGGAAGATATCTTAGGTGTGATTGGTTTAACGACATTAAGATATATGACTAAGTCATGATAATTGGAAAAGACATCCAATTCACGGTTTTCTAGGTTATCCCAATCAATCAGTTCTGGATGAAGCGGGGGTAGGTCATAGTCATCGCCATCGTTGGGTATTTCAAGGTTCCTGACATAATAGTCATAGTTTGGTGTAGAGTAGGTAATGTCATAGATATAATTCTCTTGAGGATAATCTCTCTCAAGCGCTCTCCAATTAGTTCTAACGAAATCAGGATGGTGATTTTGTGATTCTCTCTCAAGTGACTCATCATCTGATGTTTGTCCCTCAAACAAATGACTTATATCAACACATACATCTTTGATACTGCAGGTTCCCTCTGGGTCAATTTCATCAGATTCACTTATGGCTTGAAGTTGACATACTTGTGCACATGACATCAATGATTCTATCACTTTTTTCTTTGCCATCTTTTGCATTCTCTCAAACTCAGCTTCTTCTGGACTAATAGTCATTCTTGCTTGACTTTCTATTAGTTCTTCTATAGTTCTTCCATACCTTGGTATCTCTTGCTCAATGTTTGGTATAGATCTGATATTCCGTTGATCTCCTGATGATGGATTAGTGACTGTTTGTGTTTCCTGTGGTGTCACTTCTTGATCTTTCTCATTCTCTTTTCTTTGTTGTCTTGCATATGCCTCTTTTCTCTAAATCCCAATTTCTTCTTGCCTTCTTTCCATCTCTATTCTTTGTTTTGTGAAAAGTATGTCTTCACTTGTACCAACAGCTTGTTCCTCATCATTTTCTTCACTTGATACATTGGATAATGGATCTAGACCCCATTCATATTCATTTGAATATGTTTTTGAATTATTATCTAGAATCACACCACTATATTTGATAGGGATGTTTTATGGTGAAAATAGTTCTTTGATTTTTGCCATTTGTTCTTTCATTGTTTCTCGAATATCTTGATCAAGTTCTATGCTTGCTTGTACTCTTTGGACTTGTTTGTAAAATTCTTCTTCTCTTTTGATAGCAAGCTCTTCCTGTTGTCTCTCATATTCTTCTTGTTTCTGTTTGTTGGCTATTGTTTCTACTGTTTGATGTAGCCTTTCTTGCCACGGTTCTTCTTTAGGGATTGCTTTCTTTCTCCACTTTGGATGTTGATAGTTGTGGTTCTTTTGTTTTGATTTAGAATACCCAAGTCTCGATTTATCTTCCTTAGATTGTGTGTGAGGACAGATGGGTTCTGAAATACCTTCTTGATGCTTGTCAATTGGTCCTTTTCCTTCATATCCCATCCTTTGCCTAATTTTGTAACCATTGCCATATTGCTCTATGAGAATACTGACTTCTGCAGCAGTGACTATAGTTTCATTTTCATCTTTGCACAACCAGCTAAGAATCTCCTTGTCTTCAGTTTCCTCTGAAAGTGTTCCAACTCTAACAAATGCTCCATCAAACATTTGGATCAATTTCTGTTGGATCCATGGTTGAGTATTTGTATATTTTCCATAGGACTTAGGTGAAAGTGGTAAAGAGTACTTTCCCATTCCTTCATCATTTAATTTGAGCTTTTTCTCAAAGTTTTGCCATAAAATTGCTTGAGTTTCCTTAGTGGGATAGACTGCTTCTCTATTATGTGGAACTCTTGTATCTTGTGTTGGTTTTAGATTATTGCAATATTGGTTGGAGTCTATTGTTATAGTGATTTCTTGTCCATTATGAGGAAACTTAACACACTGATGGTATGTAGAAGGAACTGCTTGCATGCCATGAATCCATGGTCTTCCCAGTAGAATGTTATAAGATAGATTCAAATCTAGAACCTGACACAATGTCTCTCTTTCTACTGGTCCTATTTTGATTGGAAACACCACGATCCCTTTAGAAGAACACTCTTCCTCATCATAAGCCTTGATAGTTTTTTTTTCTTTGGATCTACTGCATTCTCTAAATATCCCAAAGCCGTTATTAAACTTAATGCACAAATGTTCAAGCCAGCTCCACCATCTATGAGTATGCGTTTGACATGGGTTGTATGAATGGTGACTTCAATATGTAGGGGAGCATTATGAGGGTGTTGTAAGGATGCATCATCATTTTCAGAAAATGATAAGCAATGAGGGGCTATGAGATGTCCCACCATGTTTTGGAATTGATCCAGATCCAGGTCTTTTAAGACTATTGTTTCTGCTAGAGCTTTTTCCAATATTTCCTTATGCATAGGTGAATCTTTTAGGAGCTCCAAAATTGATATTTGGGCGGGTATATTTTGTAATTGTTCCACTAAGTTGTATTTTCATGAAGTGGATGTTGATTCATTTGTTATACCCGGAAATGTAACCTTCACTTTGCTTCTTGTAATGACATTGATTGGTTCTTAAGGTATTTTGTCTTTGACAATGATGACATTTACCACATCATCATAGGTGTAAGTATAGTTTACCTTGGCTTTGCCTCTGTCATCCTTTGGTTTAAATTGCTCACCTTTTTCATAGTTTGGGAGTGGAGTTTTGAATGCTAGCTACGATTCATTCCTTTTATGACCATCCACTGTGATAGTTCCATTATCAATTAAGTCTTGAATAAGGTGCTTTAATATTTGACAATCATTGGTTTGGTGTCCTTTGTTTCAATGATAGTTGCAAAAATGATTGTCATTCCACCAACTCGGTTTGAGTTGAGGCTCATAATTTCTTTCTTCTGGTAAGGTAATCAATTTATTCGCAAGAAGAGTCTTCAAAACTGATTCCAATGGTTCCCCAATGTTTGTAAATTTCCTGCGGGGATTGGAGAAGAAAGACTTAGGTTTACTATTCTCTTTATTTTTGTTGTTTGGCACTTGACTTGATAAGTTGAAGATTGGTTGTTGTATGGTAGCATTGTTAGCATCATTTCCTCCATTGGTAGCGTTCCTATTCTTTGACCATAATTTAGGTTTTTCATTGCTATTGTTACCATTGTTGTTGTTGTTGTTGTTGTGATTGTTGTTGTAGGAACTGTTGTAGAGTTTTAACTCTCCTTTCTTTACCATTGCATCCTCTATCTTTAGACCATTCTCAATCATTTTCGCAAAAGTAGGAGTACATTGCAATTTGAGATGATAACTCAATTCACTAGTAAGGTTGTCACTGAATATGTCAATTTTCTCTTGATCTGGTACATCTCTTGGATATCTATTGAATAGTTGACTCCATCGTTGAAAAAAGACCATGAAAGGTTCACCATTCATTTGCTTGATATTGCATAGGTCTAGCATTTTTATCTCATTTCTTATGTTGTAGGAATATTGCAAGATAAATCTGTTCACAAGTTCTTCAAAAGATTTAATTCCAGAGGGTAATTGTGAAAATCATTCCATTGATTGTTTGCTTAAGCTTCTAGGAAATAAAATCATCAGGTAAGTTTCATCATGTGCAAAATCCATACTCATGGTGCAAAATTCCCTAATGTGATCTTGAGGATCATATTTCCCATCATATTTATCATATTTAGGGATTTCAGAATGTTGTGGGAATGGTATCATGTTTAAACTTTTGTCAAAAGGATATGGACAAATATCCTCCAACGAATATTTTTTTGGAACTTGTTCCATTCTGCATATCCTATATTTGTTGTTGCAAGGTTTGCATTTGTTGAGTAAGAGTTAACAAAAGATTATCAACATGGGTTCTCCTTGCATCTTCATAAGTTCTTCTGTCACTACACTCTCTTCTTGTTTCATCTTGGTTCCTTGCATCATCATGGTCTCTTCTTGTTCTATCTCCTCTTGTTTCCTCATAATTTACTCGATTGACATCATCGTCATTAGGATCATCAGTGTTTTGATTATTACTTGTTCCTGCATCTTGTTTCAAACTTTATACGTTAAAATATTATGGTAATTTAGCTCTTGAATTTGCCAAATTAGGATGTACTTTTTCTTTTGTTTTTCCAATAGATTTTTCATTAGTTTGTCAAATCTAGAATCTTGTTCAAGGCCTCTAATGGTGTTATTGACTACTTCTTCATCAACATCTATGTACCCAAATGCATTAAATATTGAATTGTCGTATTCCACTTGTTTTTGTCTTCTCAATTGCTCGTGTTGATCTCTATTCCAAAATGGCATGTGATTGATTTGAAGCTTCCAAAGTTTTGATTTTCTAAATGCAACTCAAGAGGTAATCACTGGTTTAGGAAGATAAGCTAAGTTGATTTTACCACCCCTATTAGTGCATTGTGATAAGGCGTCTTGTTGTTGAAAAGTACGTGCTTGTAAAGTTTCTTCATCAAACTCTATTCTGTAACCACGTAAAGAGTGACAAAAACGGTGTAGGAATGTTCTATGTTATATATTAGGCCCCTATAGGGGTGCAAATATTGGTATGGTAGGCCCATAGAGTAGGGTTCAATTGAATATGCCAATGTCATTACAAAAATGTGATTTACACTGTGTTGAATGGATTTCTTAGTTTTTGAGAAAATTGTCGGATTTTTGGCTTATTTCAGGATGATGATTTTTCAAATTTTTTACCATTTTGAGAATATTTTGCAGACACAAAAGACACAATGTTTGAAAATCAAAGTGCACAAGCAAGCACACGTCTTATGGTAGGTTGAGACAATAATTGTTGAATCTCACATGGGGTTTCCCTCAAGGCTACGCTATTCAAAGCCAATATTTAGGTGCTTGACCGCATTGGCTCCACCCTCGACACTCACTTCTTTGGGGTAGCCAAGCACCAGTTTCCATGAAAACTCCCCATGGAAAACTGCATATCTCTAGTAAGAACCGTATGTGTGTGAGCCGCTTCAGAGGTCCGACCTCCTGCACCAACAATCACAAGAATTTTGGCAACTAATAAAAAGGGTTTTTAGTAAGGGCTTCTGGTCATGTGGCCATACATGTGACACTTTACACTTTGTAAATACAGAAGGTTCCCAGCCTATAGAGGTTGTGCTCTATAGGGTTTATGGGGAAACATAGTGTTGGTCTGAACTAATCAACACATTTGTCCATGAATTTTGTCATAGACACAATTTATTTAGAGTGGATCAAAGAGACTCGGTATTAGCCCGTTCCCATTTGGGTCATTCCCCTCTCACTGTCCCCCTCAAGGTAGCTCGAGAAGGCAAGCCCTCTAAAGGTAAAACATGAAATAAAAGTAGGTCTAGCTTTCTGATCACCATATCAGGGTGAGAGCATACTCACCTACTACTTTCAAACAAACACGATAGACAATGGTTCTTTTACCCTTTAGATTACCTATGTGCAACTACCTTATTGAAAATACATGATGCAAGTTGCAGGTTGTTCATTAGCCCCTTAGTTAAACTAGGTGAAACATGTATGATTTTTTACTTCCCAAAAAGACTCCCAGTTAAAATAAGTGAGAAAATGTATTAAAGTTGCTGAAAATAAAACTTGCATGCACACACAAGTCAGTAGTTTTGCAAAAATCAATCTTGGATGGTCGAACCTGCAAAGATCTGTTAGATGTTAGATTGTAAAATTTCAAATTTTTTGAGATAGAAGGTTTGAAAACATTGAAATGACAAAAGTACTATCCTAGAAAGCAAAAGCGCTAACTTGTAGAACAAAAGCATTAACCTGTGTAATAAAAGTGCCAAACTACGTAATGAATGCATGATTTCTCAAACAAAAGTGCTAACCTGAGTAGTAAAAGTGCTAGCCTATGCAATAAAAACACTAACATATAAAGTGAAAGTGTAATGCCCCGCCAGGAACCCTAAAGGAAAACAACAAAACTAGGCAATTAAAGGGTGAAATATATATATTTTTTAAAGATTAAGTGCATTAATTATAACAGTAGCACATTTAATAACACAACGAAAGTCTAACACATGATTTCCTAAGGGTTACCAATGAAGTTTAAATTAGTAGACATCAGGGTTAATCCAATTGTCCATTTAATTAGGTAAATTAAATGCTTAAGATTAAACCTACACATACATCTAAATTTCATAATAAAAAAATCAAAATATTCCAATGCATTTATTTATCCATAAACCATTTATACAAAAGATTAAAGCAACTGAGTTAACATACATTCCACTGACATAATATTACAATATTCATAAATACATGGCTTCCAATAATACCACGGATTACAAAGTTACAATATCAAGGTTACATAAAAGTTTGATACAATGACCACAAGGTCTCAACTGAACAAAGAGCACGAACATGAGCTGGTACATGAACCACGAACCAAGAAACACTAGTGAAGCTTTTCCTCGCCTAAAGATACAATCCAGAACATCCAATGGGAAGTGGCACTACCATCCGACCATGTGATCCTGAAATGGAACCACCCCACCATGCTAGGAGATAGTAGAAACCCTCAAGCAAGCAAAATAAGACAAGTACAAAAGAACTACATGACTCCGCAAACATCCATGTGACTCAACTCACAAACAGTAGTGACTCTAAGGAGAGAGTCTCATCACATGGCTTACGATGGTTACCCTGGTAGGCCTCCATAGGTCCCGGCCCCCATCCTGGGTTATCTTGGTAATCTCTCCCAAACCTCCAATTCCATCTAAGTCTCATGTAGACCTTACCAATCCTTTCGTGAAGACAAGGTGGTAAGTTTGCCATTCTAGGCCTTCTCACCACATTTTGAGTCTATACAAGCACTCAACCATGTGTGAGGCACATTATCTTAATTAATATTATAAACTACCCACCCCCCAATCAATTATTAGGTTATCACTTTTTAACTGACTTTCGACGGGTTATCCTGCCATCCACTTTGGGCGCTGCCCCCGCTCGAAAGCCACTCTCTCTCATAGGACACTAACAAGAAAGGTCTCTCTACGAGAACTCTATGGTGAAATAGACAACCATAACTAATCCTGACAAACCACAGGTGAAGGATACACAATCACTAACCCAGGATTGACCATTTGGAACAAAACACATAATGGCTCACATCAATAGGGTTATGCAACAACACCTGACCAAGGGGGTATAACAACATATGACACAATGACAACTCAACCAGAATTGCAACGAAAATAAGCTTGACCGCAAATACCATTTATACAAGATCCTAATACAGGCAATCTTTTCTTAAAACAACCCAAAGCACAAATAGCTTGCAATTAAAATTTTTCTAGAAAATAAGAAAATACAACTATATTAATACAAGGAAATCAATGTTGTCATTTGTCTAGTAAGGTTAAATAAAATCACATTAAAATTAACCCCCTAATTATATGTTCATGTTTTTTTAACAAATAAATCTGATAGACTATATCAATAACCTAAATTAAATTCCAAATTAAAAATTATATATAATAGTATAATATAATTACATAAATATTTACATTCTTTGAATAAAATACTATATAATTATATCACATTAATATATATATATATATATATATATATATAATAGAAAGAAGATTTAATTTTGAAATAACTATTATTTCCAAAATAACATATTAAAAACCACAGAAAATAATATTTTATATATATAATAATATATTTTTTTACATATTAAAAACAAATTAAATAAAACCAAATTTAGGAAACTCGGTGGCTAATACACAAGAAAAGTAATTTCAACTGCACGTGGCTGCCCCTGCTACCCCATGGTAGCTCTGCTACCATATGGCAGCAAACGCTACCATTTGGTAGCGCTGCTACCTACCATATGGTAGCAGCTGCTACCCTTGGGTAGCACTGCTGCCGTAGGTAGCAGTCGCTACCTTTGGCTAGCACTGCTGCCTTATGGCAACAATCGCTACCTTCGGGTAGCCTCTGCTACCATGGGTAGCAAGCATCCGCCTCCCCACATTTTTTTTTTTTTTATAAATTAATTTTTTAGCAATAAACTTAAATTCCAAATTTCCAATAAAATTTATGTCTCAATCCGTTTTTGTTTTCCAAAATAATTAAATAAAACAATTTCCCAAAAACTTAAATAATCCAATAAATTTAATTAATAATTAAATTTATTTCCATATTAACTATATAATTACACAGAGATGCACAAACATTAAAAAGAACAACCATAGTCAAATATTGAAATAAAAAACCAAACAAGAGGGAATATTTTCTCTGGTAAATATCATTTCTCCCAAATCTTGCAATTTCCATGCATAATAAAAATCTTGGCAAAATTTGCCACATTAACTTTTCCCAATCCTTTCAAAATTTTGATCTATAAACACCTAGGAAATAACTTCTTTCCATAAACTATAAATTAAATCCAGGATTGGACTTTAGCCAAAAATCAGACAGGATTTTAGATTTGACAAACATCTTAACACACACATCATTTAGAAAGAAGAAAGAAATAAAATATTTTCTTTAAAACAAACAATCAAACGAAGCCACCCAACCTGGTATAGCTTTCCTGGAAGAAATTTGTAGAAGAGAACCAATCCTTCAACAAGCTTCCAAATAAATTTCTCTTCACCTAAATCCCTGACTTGTTTCCTGTGTCCGTCTAAAATAAAAGACCTATTCCCCTTTTAAAGTAAAATTCTAGGTTGCATATATTTTTCCCAAAAAAACCCTAATATTTAATTTTAGTAATAAAAGCAATTTTATTTTCTTTTCTAATTTCCTAACAAAGGAATAAGTTAACATGCAATAATTAAAAATCATTTTTCTTTCTTTTTCTTTTCTCATGCAAATTAATTAATTTTCTAAATAAAGAAATTAAAGCAATACTTCAATTCTAATTAATTCTTTTATTTATTTAAAATTCTAGGAAACAATAAATGAAATTAATCTAATTTAATTTTCACTAAAATTTAAATAAAATATATTTCCAATATCATGCAGCTTGCAACTTAATTTAATAATTCCTTTTAATTAACTAAATTTATAATCTCAATGCATAAAATACACAATTCAAAAATACCAACTATGAGATAACTCCATAAATTTAATTAATTAATTAATTAATTAAATACACTAAAACACACACACTGAACAAACCTCAAGCAAATACGAAAGCCAAACAAACTGACAGGACGACCAACTGACGACACTCACACGAGTGTAACTGAGTAAAATAGGGTCAACTACTACCTCCTCCACTTCCATCGAAAAATATAAGGCATGCTCAAACCTGTGAAGCTAGGTGGAGTCGATACCCTATACCTACCCGGTACTTGTACCTGCAATATCCTGCATCATTGAACCACACATGCATATATACAATATAGAAAACACGACATACACACCGATGAAGGAGAATCGCGACGTTCCCTGTCTCACCGAAATGAGTGAAGGAAAATCGTCCCCTTGCATCCAATACACTTGTAGACACATAACATATAATTCCACATTACATAGATAAAGTAAAGTGTCAGTACATAGCAATAATCCATAAAATGTCATAAATCACAAGTACTGAAATATTGCAAATAAATTATGCATCTCATATCCAGATAAAGCATGAAATAATGTCATATAAGTCTAAATAACACATCATGGTAATGTATCCACTAAAAGTAAACAATAATAAAATATGAGTCTAATAAGTTCAAACGAGTAGGGATACTACAGAAAGTGCTAAACTGTGATGTAAAAGCGCTACCTCATTTCACACAAGCGTGAAATAGGTTTACAAAAGCATTAATTCATTCCATTCTAGTGAGAATTAGACACGATATTAGAAAAAAATGATGTGCGAGGCCTGAACCCCATGGTGGGCACCAAAAATGTATCGACTTAAGCTTCACCTCAGAGAAATTACCATCAAAATCATTAGTATATCATGCAAATATAACTCAAGCTTCAACCAATGAAACAAAATGAAATAAAAATAAAATAAAGATTACACCTTCATGATTTATGTCTCATTGTGTCATAACCCCATTGTTCTTGGTTGTAGATGATTTTGGTCTTAGACAAGCACTGGTAGCTTCCAAGATGGCAAGCGTGGAATGGACTAGTATTTGATATGATATGCAAAAACTAATGCTATGATAATGATTTATGCTAAATTGCTCAAAAACTCTAAAAAAGCTAAACAAATGAGCTCATGGATGCAAAGATAAAGACTCCTGATTGACTATGAGATTAGCTATTAGTTCCAAAAATGTCTTAGGAGACCTCTATTTATAGATTTTTGAGTGCATAAGCTTAGGTGGAAGATATCAATGGTCATGATTAAATCTTGCAATTTGGATGGCTATGAGCAAGAGGTTGAGATGTGAGAGATAAAGGTGGAAGATGTTCCTCCTACACCTACAGGATGGGGGAAAAGGTGGAAGGAAAATCCAAGTGTTAGAAGGCTCATCTTGACTGAGGAGAAGACTTGAGAGAATATAGGATAGTTGGGGAAGATTTAGGGATAAGAGGACAAGTGGACTCAACCCCCTCCAAAGATGTAGGAAGGGTGGAGAGAATATAGGGAGGTTGAGGAATGTGTGTACGTACACATTATTTGAAGAACGAATTGAAAGTTTGAAGATAATGATGCATATTAATATTCAAAATATTAATATCTTTAGCCACATGATTGATGAGTTGGAAAAGAAGAAGATGATGTGGAGATGAGGCCAAGTTGGAAAAGGAAGATTAAATAATTACAAAATTATTTGATTGATGAGACTATATGATAGTGGATAGACTTTAATTAAATATTAGATATTTAATTAATTGGGTTAGAAGAAAGGGATATAATGATTTAATTAATAAAATGTTTCAATTAAATTAATTAAGACAATAATATAAAATGAATTAAATAAATTATTCTTTTCAAATTAACTATTTAATAGAAGAATAATCATTAAATAAATATAAAATATTTATTTAATTGCTCATAGCCAATTTTAGGTGTATATACTGGGTAGTGTGCCTGAATGCAAGTGCATTCCCCTCATGCAATATTTATGTACTCTTGATCACAATATATGAATACTGTGGGTTCCAATCCCACTGTGGTTTTTCCCTTTCTGGGTTTCCACGTAAAAATTATGGTGTTATGGTTATGTGGTTGATTATCTTGTGTTTCTAAATTTTAATTTCTTGCATTTGCTTTCAGTTGTCTGAGAATAAGTTTGAAAGTTTATTTACCGATAGAACACTGATTCACCCCCCCTCTCAGTGTTCCTTGATTGCAACATCTAGGTCTTTAATTTTGGGTTGGTTACCTTTTAAATTTGGGAGGCGGATTTAATTTTTGCCTAAGTCCTAGGTTTTATTTTATTAGTGTTCACTTTGTTCACGACCCCTTTACCCTCAAGAAATGGACCACGTGCTAAATAATTCGCTTAAGAAAGAGTTTTTTGTTTCCCCCGTAGGGTTAGGTCAGGCTGTCTAAAAGTGCTACAAGATGGCGGGATGTTAAGTTTTGTGTCTCTCCCCATCACCTTGCAAGGTTTATTTGTCATTTCAAGAAGCACTGTGGAGTAGAGGGATGTTTGTTAGCAAGGAGGAAAGTTTGATGCAGAGGGTTTGGGATGTTATATCACCTTCCTGGTTTCTACTCAAAAGGGTCTCCACTTGGTATCACCCAATGGACCAATGTCTTTAACCTTCTCAAGGTTTCTAGAGCTTTCCCTATATCCTTCCCAAGGATCTCTTCACTCAGTACAACTCACAACTGACAAGGAGCCTCCTACCCCTAAGGTTTCAACCCTTCAACCAAGGACAACTAACAACCCCAAACCCCAAGAAACATGATCTTTACTCAAAAGGTGGATTCTAACCTATGTAAGTGTTTACACATGTGTTATATGACATTTGCACTAATCTTGACCCCTTAGATGGGTGTTTACTAGCCTTTTGTATCTTTTCCCCTTTTGGACCTAGGAAATTGTTGGTATTTTGGATATGTTGATATGGTTTTGTCATTGATGTCAACACTTGTCAAACACTTGAGAACACTTGAAGATCTTTGGTTATGTTCACCGACATGATCAGTGACTTATGCACAATCACTGGTATCTGGTTAACCAACATGATTATATTGTTCACTGGCACTGAGGATGATCTGTTATCATCTGGAGATTACTTGGTTATGTCAAAGACATCATTTGGACATTTGGTCTTGGTGATTTGTTCATTGGTCTAGTTGGGTTTGCATATTTGTTGTTATCGGAAAATAGGTCTAGGATATTGCACCAACAAGCTTATCTATTCCAGATCAGTACGACATGTTATGAAGATGATTTATTATTATGGTAAATGTATTGAGCTAACATCATGCATCACATATTGATTCATTTGTAATTGATTTTATTGTAATATCTTAGTGAGCCAACCTACACATTTGGTCTTAGGTTTTGGTATATATGTAAGATCTCATTTATGAGATTCTGTGGTAGAGTGTGGAAAAGGATTGTAATAAGGTATATGCGAATATAAGAAGAGATATACACGCAGACATCATTCAAGATTGAAGGAAGGTTTGAAGAAGGCAAATCAGAGCTTAACCGGTACTGAATCCAACATATGAAGATGCTATTTTGAGTAGTACATTATCATTGGATTTAACCATCCAATTGTAGTCAGTGTGACTCCTATTTTGTGATTGAGCAGTGAGCTCTAAACAGTTGGCCTTTCTATATGTACAGATTCCATATTGTACACACATACTATCTGCAGTAGTATCATCTGATTGTGGGTAAGGTTTCCCACCGTGGTTTTTCCCCTTACAGAGTTTCCACGTACAAATAACTATGTTATGTGTTGTGTATGTTATTTGTCTTTCTGTTTCATGCATTAAACTTTACCGGTACTGCAATTAACTGTTAAACTGTCTACCGACATTAAAGTTTGGTTTACCGGCATTAAGAATTAAGTTTGGTTAAGTTAGTTTTGATTTGTATTTATTGGACAACTGATTCACCCTCCCCTCTCAGTTGCCTCCGAGACCTAACAATTGATATCAGAGCCTAGTCCTCTTTTTGTGGAAGTTTAACAGCTTGAGGAGATCCTATGTCTACTAATTATTTCAGGAAGGACAGTTCGAAGCTTGATGGAACCAACTATGGTATATGGAAGATCAGAATGGAGACACATCTGATTTGCATTGGAAAGGACATATGGGATGTTACAAAGAATGGCTATATTGTTCCTACTGAAGGTCAACCTAATCCACCAACCTTGGCTAAAGATGAGGAAAATGATTGTAAAGCAAGAGAAGCACTTTTGAGTGCATTGTCAGATCAACAAATCATGGGATTATCAGACTGATCTACTGCTAAATCTATTTGGGATAAATTGGAGACATTGAATGAAGGTGATACCACTGTCAAAATTGCAAAACTGGAATGCTTCCGAGTCAGGCATGAAAATCTAAAAATGGAAGAAGATGAAAGGATTTATGCTTTTATGGAAAGAGTTAATGAAATTGTTTTGGGTATACAATGGTGTGAAGGATCCTTAAGTGAAGATGAAATTGTATCTAAAGTTTTAAGAGCTTTTCCACTGGCATACAAAATGAAAGTAACTGCTATTAATGAATTGAGAACAATGCCTAATGCATCAGTATCTAGAGATACTTTGGTTGGAAAACTTTTAGCTTTTGAACTTGAGGAATTTGGTCCTATTGCTTCAATTAAGACAAATTTGTCTTTCAAAGCTTCATCATCTATAGCATCATCATCATCATTTGTAAAATATGATTGGAAAACACTCTATGATAGAGAACTTGAAGAAATCAGAAGAGAGAATGAAGAACTTGAAGAGCTTGAAGTACTATTTGCAAGGAAAATGCCTAAAGGTCCAGTTGGAAGTAAGTATGAAGGTAAAGCACCATTTAAATGTTTTAACTGGAATAAAACTGGTCATATGGTATCTAGGTATCCTGATAGACATGCAAGATTGAAAGAATAAGCCAAAAGAATATACAAGCCTAACCCTAAATATCAAAGGTACACATTTAAGAAGAATAGAGACAAATCATGTTACTATGCTGATGAAGGTGTTACTGATGATTCTGATGAGGAAATGACAGACAATGGATGAGATTTTGTTGCTATAACAGAAGATCAACCAACACCTACTATTCAACAAGTAGAGCAGGCCCTAATAGCTAAAATTGAAGAAAAAGATGAATGGATTATTGATTCCGGATAATCACATCATATGACTTGTGATAAGAGTAAATTCTTAACCTTTCAGGAATACAATGGAGGTCTAGTAAGATTTGGAGATGACAAAGCTTGTTTGATCAGAGGAAAAGGCACTATATCTTTTGATGGTAAGCACAATACTGATAATGTTTACTACGTTGAAGGTTTGAAGCATAATCTTTTGAGTGTTGGTCAATTAGTTGAAAAGGGATTTCAATTACAATTCAAGAATGGTAAATGCAAAATCATGAATAGAACTAGTTTGGAAATTGCAACCGCTAATCAAACTAGAGGTAATATCTTTCATTTGAATAACAATGAGAAAACATGCTTGATTGCACATATTGATGAAAGTTGGTTATGGCATAAGAGACTGTGTCATGTAAATTTTGATTGTATTGTGAAGATTAGTACAATTAAGGCAGTAAGAGATTTACCTAAAATTGTTAAACCTCATAATCCGGTATGTAAGGAATGTCAATTTGGAAAGCAAGTTAGAGCAACTTTTAAGAGTATTCCAGAAAAATCCAATAATGTTCTTGACTTGATTCATACTGATTTATGTGGTCCTACAAGAACTAGAAGTTTACAAGGAGATAGATATTTCATGCTAATCATTGATGATTATTCTAGAATGTGTTGGGTTACTTTGCTGAGGGAGAGATCAGAAGCTTTTGGGAAATTCAAACTATTCAAGGTGATGGTAGAAAATGAAACCAATAAGAAAATCAAATGCTTGAGATCAGATCAAGGAGGTGAATTCACATCTAAGAAATTTAATACATTTTGTGAAGTGAATGGAATCAGAAGACAATTATCAGCACCTCTGACACCCCAGCAAAATGAAGTTGTGGAAAGGAATACCAAAACTATTTTGGATGCAACTAGAAGCATGATATCAGAAGCAAACCTACCTCATGTGTATTGGAGAGAAGCAGCTAATACAACTGTTTATACATTCAATAGAGTTCACATCAAGGGTGAAACTGGTAAGACCCCTCATGAACTATGGTTTGGTAATACTCCTACTCTTAAATATTTCAGAATATTTAGAAGCAAATGTTATATTAGGAGAGATGATTATATTGGCATATTCGATCCTAGAAGTGATGAAGGAATATTTCTTGGTTATTCATCTAAGAGCAAGGCATATAGATGTTTTAATATGAGATTGCAGAAAATCATTGAAAGTGCAAATGTGAAAATTGATGAACAGTTTAGAAGGTCTTTAGACTCTGATCCGACAGTTGAGATAATCACAAATAAACCTACTATAAGATCACCGATACAAAATGTTGATCCAGTCACATCGACATCATCTGAGAATTTTACAGTGACTGAAGAACAACAACAAGTGAATACACCCAGGTATGTAGATTGAATCACTTTGAAAGTCAGATAATTGGGAATAAGTATCAAGGAGTTATGACTAGAGGAAGACTGGCAAATGAAGAGTTATGTCTAATTTCTCAATTTGAACCAGCAAGTATTAATGAGGCATGTGAAGATAAACATTGGATTAATACTATGGAAGATGAATTGGAACAAATTGAAAAGAATAACACATGGAAATTGGTTCCCTTGCCTAAAAACAAAAATGTAATTGGAACTAAATGGGTATTCATAAATAAACTTAATGAAGATGGTAAGGTAATTAGAAACAAAGCAAGATTAGTGTGTAAGGGATATTCACAAAAAGAAGGAATTGATTACAATGAAACCTTTGCACCAGTAGCTAGAATTGAGGTATTCAGATTATTCTTAACTTTTGCAGCACACAAGAACTATAAAGTATATCAAATGGATGTTAAATGTGCATTTTTGAATGGAGATCTAGAAGAGGAAGTTTACATTGAACAACCTGATGGATTTTCTTTGATAGATGACAAAGATATGGTTTGCAGGTTAAGGAAAGCTTTATATGGATTGAAGCAAGTTCCTAGAGCTTGGTATGCTAGATTGGACAAATATATTTTGAAGCTTGGTTACACTAAAGGTAATGCTGACAACAACTTATATTACGAAGTGACTAATGATGACATCTTGGTTATTGAATTTTTTGTTGATCATGGCTATGATGGCAATAGTTGTGGCACAAATGAATAAGGAATTAAAGTTCCTTTAGAACATAATACACACGAGGCTTCATTTGGACTTGGATATAATCCTTCTAAGCCCACCAAAGCATCTAAAATACCATCTCTCAATGTGAATGATATATTTAGTAGTGATGATAACCTCACCTCAATTAAATCATCTTTTACTTCTTTCAAGACTCATCCCCCTCATAAGGAAATCTTGGTGATGAACAAATCTCTTTATGAATGTCCTCAAGAGATTTCTAATCCCCTTTATGAGACTTTATCTTCTACTCATTTTAAAATCCCTTCTTCTAGGAATAAGGCTCTAATGAATTATACTTATCCATCTCCTAAGATCTCTTGTGTGCAAGAAAAGTATGGCATAGTGGCTCACTTACTGGGGGCTCATTGTCATTCATGATGGTACAATTTCACGTGAAATCATACTTTTGGAAGAAACATAATTGTTGGCATTATGTGAACCGGTATGAAGACATAATGATATTGTATGTTGTCATTGATGTCAATATGTGACATGATGTGAACCAGCACATATGATATGTGAGAAGAGAGAACCAACATATGTATGACCCGGTATATATGCCAAAGTGAAGTGGTATATTTGTTCAAGATGAACCGGCATGTAATTATGGGAACTGGCACATGGAAGCATTGTGTGACTACCAGTTGGTAGGTAGTTTTCACTTCAGGGTTTCCGGTTGGAGTGCCTCAAGCCTATGTAACTCAATCTGTGATCTTTGTGTGATGAGTTAGCAGTATAATGAAGAACAGATTGTGTTGCCATGTAAGCCCTGTGCGCGTGAAGGATCTTGCATGAAGAAGACTATCCCTATCTACCTTGGGAATGTGAGAAGTTTGTTAAATGATGATAATGCGTGATGGGTTATCAGCCGCCATGAAATCGGTGGATAATGGATGATGGAGACTGTCTTGAGATCGATTCAAGATTGTTGCATTTAATGCAGTATGATTCAACGGTTAGGATTAAACCGTTTGAATTACTTAACCTAATAGGTTTAGGGTTTAGGGTTTTTGCTACCGACCTGTCTGTTCCCAATAAGGTTGATGTTGTGTTTCTTTCAGAGTGGTTGGAAAAAGTTGTATGTGTGTATCCAAGGGAAGTGATACGTGATTCTTGCCAGACCAAAGGAGAGAAGAGATATCTGCAAAATGAATGTGCAGAAGGTGAAGAGGAGCCGAAATGGATCTGCATTAGCATTGAGTGCTATTACCAGATCATTGTAATTCCTATTGATCTTTAATCACTTCAATAGTTGTGAAATCCCTTAATAGGGTAGCCTTAACCGGCTTGATACAAATCCCTTAATAGGGTAGCCTTAACTAGCTTGATACAAATCCCTTAACAGGGTAACTTGAAGTTATTGAGTTCTAGGAAGCTATAGAGCTCTGGAGATCCTTTAGCTATTGAGTTCTTGAAATCCTCTAACAAGGTAACCCTAACTAGGTTTAACCCTTAACTGGGTATTATAGCCATCCCTTAACCAGGTGATCCCTAATAGGATCGGTTCCTAGCAGAACCTATTGTAATGTCTTTAACCAGACAAGGCTCCTAATAGAGTGGACTTCTAAAGAGTTCAAAAAGCAGGTTATGGGTATTCATCCCCACTATAGTTTTTCTTAGTTGGGTTTCCACGTGAAAAATAAGTGTGTGATGTGTGATGCTTTTATCTTGTGATGTTTTATTATTGCCTATTAAGCATATGATGGTTCTGTGTTTTATGCTTGTCAGTAAAACATGTTGAACTAGTTGTAGTGAAGATCTGATAATAGATTACCTGTTCATGCATAAGGGTGAAATGGTAGTGTTGTTTTGAGTTAAGTGAAAAGCTAAGTGATCAACCGGTTAATGCTTGTCTTAGACACTCTTGGCTTTACTGGTTGCAGTCTGTGTTGAACCGGTATCACTGTTTACCAGTCATTTGAAGTATTTGTTGTGAAATTGGTTTAAGACTATGTTTTTGTCTATACTGATTCACCCCCCCTCTCAGTACTGGTTTGGTACTATTCATTCATCATTGAGTTATCAATTGGTATTAGAGCACTCTAGGTCCTTTGTGTTGTAAGCTTAATCACTTGAGGTAAAGATCGCAGTCAAATGATGAAGAGGGAAGGTCCAAAGTTTAACAGGGAAAATTTTGGTATATGGAAAGATAGGATGAAGATATTCATCAGAAGCATGGGTGCTCAACACTGAAGTTATGTTGAGAATGTCTATGTAGTTCTTACCGGTACTCTCACCGATGACCAAAAGAGAGAGATACAAAAAAATGGGCAAGTCATGGAAGCCCTTATTAGTATTCTATCTGACATTGAGTTTATTGATGTTCAGGACAAGGTAAATCTGAAAGAGGTATGGGATGCTCTTGAAAATATCTATGGCGGTGATGAACATGTAAAACAGGCTAAGGAAGAAAGCCTGAGAGGGAAGTTTGAAGATATGCAGATGGTTGAAGGTGAGACCATTCAGCAATATGGATTAAGAATCAAAATAGTTGTTGGAAAAATCAAGAGTGCAGGTGGTAAAATAGAAGATTCCACTGTGGTAAGCAAAGTCTTGAGATCCCTGTTGCCGGTCTATGCAATAAGGGTTGCTGCTATTCAGGAGCTAAGATCAATAGACAAGACTAAGGTATCCTTGGACTCCATCATAGCCAAGTTGACAACCTATGAGTTGAATAGTTTTGATGGCAGTATTCAAAAGACAGAATCATCTTTTAAAGCCTCTGTTGTATCATCCAGAAAAGGAAAAGAAGTAAGCACCAGTGATGGAACAAGACAGGGCAGAACAATGGATGATGAGGAGTTTCTGATGGAATTTGAAGCTCTTCTTGCGAGGAAATTTCCAAAAGGAACCGGTAAATACAAAGGTAAGCTCCCTTTGAAATGTTTTTCTTGTAACCAGATAGGACATATTGCTATGAACTGTCCTAATAGCGACAACAAGGATAAACCGGAAAGGTTCAAGAAATTCAAGGTGGAAACCAGAGAGACTGTTTTGTAGCAGTTGATGAAGGTGTCACAGATGAGGAATCAGAAGATGAAGAGAATGAAGACATTGTGTTTGTTGCTGTAAAGGAAGATGTGGCAGACAAGAAGGCTCTTGTCTCCTGGTTTGATAATTCCAATGAGTGGATCATTGACAGTGGTTGTTCTCACCATATGACTAGTGACCGGAGCAAGTTTCTATCCTTGGAGGAGTATGATGGTGGTGTGGTACGCTTTGGCAATGATGCACCATACATGGTCAAAGGCAGAGGGTCCATCTCTCTGAATGGAAATAGTAGTGCTAAAAATGTGTATTGGGTTGATGGTCTCAGACACAACCTCTTGAGTGTTGCCCAGCTGAATGATAGTGGTCTCACTCTGGAATTCAAGAATGGAGTATGCAGAATCAAAGGAAAGAATGATGAACTGGTGGCCATAGGCATGCAGACCAAAAGTAACCTATTTCAGTTGAATGCAAATGTAAGTACATGCTTAATGGCTAAATGTGATGATAGTTGGATATGGCATAGGAGACTTTGCCATATAAACTTTGATAACATTGTAAAGGCTAGTAAGATACAGGCAGTTAGAGGATTGCCGGTGCTGAACAAACCAGAAAATACCTTGTGCAGAGAATCCCAATTAGGGAAAATGTCTTCCTCAACCTTTAAAGGTAAATCTTTCACTGTTGACAACTTGCTTGATCTTGTGCATACTAATTTGTGTGGTCTCATGAAAACTAGAAGTGTGCAAGGTGATAGGTACTTCATGATCCTCACTGATGACTACTCAAGAATGATGTGGGTCACATTCTTGAAAGACAAGTTTGAAGCCTTGTGAAATTCAAAGCTTTCAGAGCATTAGTGGAGAAGGAAAGCAATAAAAGGATCAAGTGCCTCATAACTGATCAAGGAGGGGAATTCACTTCTTGTGAATTCAACAAATATTGTGAAGAATTTGGCATCAAAAGGCAATTTTTTGCCCCCTGGGCTCCACAACAAAATGGCCTAGTAGAGAGGAACAACCAGACAGTGGTTGAAGTAGCAAGAACAATGTTGATTCAAGGAAAGGTAGCTCACACCTTTTGGAGAGAAGGGGTGAGCACTGCAGTCTACACAATGAACCAGATACTCATCAAGAAAGGTAAGGACAAAACTCCTTATGAGTATTGGACCAGTAAGACACCTGTGGTTAGCTACTTTAGGGTATTTGGTAGCAAATGTTACATCAAGAGGAGTGAACATCAGGGCAAATTTGAAGCTAAATGTGATGAGGGAATATTCCTAGGATATTCCACCAAGAGTAAAGCTCTCAAGTGCTACAACAATAGGACTCAGAGAATTATGGAAAGTATCAATGTAAGAGTTGATGAATCCTCTGAGAAAACTGAGGAAACTAGTAGTGAACAAGCTGTAAATGAACCGGTTGCAACCTTCTGGGAACCGGTTGTTAGTCAACCAAGTACCAGTAACAGTGTTCCTGAACTGGTGAATGACGATACCGATGAAGATGAGGATGAAGAGGAAAAACAAGAAGAACCAATCAAGACCATTCCTCGGTATGTCAAGCTGAATCATGATCCTAAGCAGATCATAGGAGATAAGGATGCAAGAATCCTTACAAGAAGAAAGATCAGAGAAAACTCATGCATGATCTCTGAATTTGAGCCTAAATCATTCAAAGAGGCTCATAAAGATGAAGACTGGATCAAGGCAATGGACGAGGAACTTGACCAGATAGAGAAAAATGGTACATGGTCCTTGGTACCCAGATCGGAGCATAAAAATGTCATTGGCACCAAATGGGTGTTCAGAAACAAGCTGAATGAGGATGGCACAGTGATTAGGAATAAAGCCAGACTAGTGTGCAAAGGATATGCTCAAGAAGAAGGAGAAGACTATGGAGAAACCTTTGCTCCTGTAGCCAAATTGGAAGGAGTTCGTATGCTTCTTGCATATGCAACTTTCAAAGGGTTCAAAGTATATCAAATGGAAGTAAAATCTGCATTCCTAAATGGTGTGCTTAAAGAAGAGGTGCATATTGAGTAGCCAGATGGGTTTTCCCTATCTGAAGACAGTGACATGGTATGTAGGCTACATAAAGCCTTATATGGTCTAAACCAAGCACCTAGGGCATGGTATGAGTGCCTACATTCCCATCTTGTGAAGATTGGATTTGAAAGAACAAGTGAAGATAACAATATCTACTTGAAGTCTGAAGGAGATCAGATCTTGATCTGTGAGGTTTTTGTTGATGACATTATCTTTGGTGGAGATGACAAGATGAGTCATGAGTTTGTTGATGAGATGAAGAAAGAGTTTGAGATGTCACTCATAGGGGAGATTAAGTTCTTCATTGGACTGCAGATCCAACAGATGAAAGATGGAATCTTTATCACTCAGTCCAAATATGTCAAAGAGGTATTGAAGACCTTTGGCATGGAAGATAGTAAACCAGTTGGTACACCGATGGTGGCCGGTTGCAAATTATCAAAAGAGGATGATTCTGCATTGGTTGATGAGAAGGAATACCGTTCAATGATTGGTAAGTTGCATTATGTAGTGCACAACAGACTGGATATTGCACATGTAGTTGGCATTACTACAAGGTTTTAGAAAATTCCAAGAGAATCTCACTTGGTTGCAGCCAAGCAGATTCTTAGGTATCCGAAGGGAACAATTGACTATGGATTGTGGTACCCATACAACAATGATTTCATTTTGAAAGTATTCATAGATGTTGATTGGGCAGGTAATGTGGATGACCAGAAAAGCACAACCGGTGGTGCATTCTTTCTCGGTGGTAGACTGGTCTCATGGATGAGTAAAAAGTAGAGTTGTATCTCTTAGTCTATAGCCGAAGCAGAGTATGTTGTAGCTTTCATGAACTGCACTCAGACAATTTGGATGAAGCATGTTTTAAATGGCTTCAAAATCCCCATATCTGAACCGGTAAGTATATTCTGTGATAACACAAGTGCTATCAATATTTCAAAGAATCCGGTTCTACATTCTTGAACCAAGCATTTTGAGCTTAAGTATCATTTCTTGAGGGAAAAGGTTCAGAATAAAGAGATTGTACTGGAACATGTTTCCAGTAAGGAGCAGTTAGCAGACATAGTCACCAAGCCTCTCCCAAAGACTACATTTGTGCATTTAAGAGGTGCATTGGGGGTACTGCCCCTTTAGGAGGTGAACTAAAAGTATTTGTTCCACATCAGTCAGGTGTTGCATAGTCAAAATTTTGTTGATTGATGTGTTGAAGGATGCTACTCCTCAGGGGGAGTAGCATAATGGAACAAGGATGCTTGTGCCTCCACTTTGGTATTGTTGTCAAAGGGGGAGAAGGAGTGAAGCGGAAAAGATATTTGCAGAAAAGGGGGGAGCAAATGTGAAGATGAGAGATATCTTTGTATATTGCCATCAATGCCAAAGGGGGAGATTGTTGGCATTATGTGAACCAGTATGAAGACATAATGATATTGTATGTTGTCATTGATGTCAATATATGACATGATGTGAACCGACACATGTGATATGTGAGAAGAGAGAACCGACATATGTATGAACCGGTATATATGCCAAAGTGAAGGGGTATATTTGTTCAAGATGAACCGGCATGTAGTTATGGGAACCGACACATGGAAGCATTGTGTGACTACTGGTTGGCAGGTAGTTTTCACTTTAGGGTTTCTGATTGGAGCACCTCAAGCCTGTGTGACTCAATCGGTGATCTTTGTGCGATGAGTTAGCAATATAACCGAGAACAGATTGTGTTGGCACGTAAGCCCTATGCACATGAAGGATATTGCATGAAGAAGACTATCCCTATCTACCTCGGGAATGTGCGAAGTTTATTAAACGATGATAACGCATGATGGGTTATTAGCCACCATGAAATCAGTAGATAATGGATGATGGAGACTGTCTTTAGATCGATTCAAGATTGTTGCATTTAATGTAGTATGATTCAACAGTCAGGATTAAACCGTTTGAATTACTTAACCTAACAGGTTTAGGGTTTAGGGTTTTTGCTACTGACCTGTCTATTTCCTATAAGGTCGATGTTGTGTTTCTTTTAGAGTGGTTGGCAAAAGTTGTATGTGTGTATCTAAGGGAAGTGATACGTGATTCTTGCTAGACCAAAGGAGAGAAGAGATATCTGCAAAGTGAATGTGTAGAAGGTGAAGAGGAGCCGAAACGGATCTGCATTAGCATTGAGTGTTGTTACCAGATCATTGTAATTCCTGTTGATCTTTAACCACTTCAATAGTTGTGAAATCCCTTAACAGGGTAGCCTTAACCAGCTTGATACAAATCCCTTAACAGGGTAACTTGAAGCTATTGAGTTCTAGGAAGCTATAGAGCTCTGGAGATCCTTTAGCTATTGAGTTCTTGAAATCCTCTAACAAGGTAACCCTAACTGGGTTTAACCCTTAACCAGGTATTATAGCCATCCCTTAACCAGGTGATCTCTAACAGGATCGGTTCCTAGCAGAACCTATTGTAATGTCCTTAACCGGACAAGGCTCCTAACAGAGCAGACTTCTAAAGAGTTCAAAAAGTAGCTTGTGGGTATTCATCCCCACCGTGGTTTTTCCTAGTTGGGTTTCCAGGTGAAAAATAAGTGTCATGTGTGATGCTTTTATCTTGTGATGTTTTGTTATTGCTTATTAAGTATATGATGGTTCTATGTTTTATGCCTATCAGTAAAACATGTTGAACTAGTTGTAGTGAAGATCTGATAATAGATTACCTGTTCATGCATAAGGGTGAAATGGTAGTGTTGTTTTGAGTTAAGTGAAAAGCTAAGTGATCAACTAGTTAATGCTTGTCTTAGACAGTCTTGGCTTTACCAGTTGCAGTCTATGTTGAACCGGTATCACTATTTACTAGTCATTTGAAGTATCTATTGTCAAACCGGTTTAAGACTGTGCTTTTGTCTGTACTATTTCACCCCCCCCTCTCAATACCGGTTTGGTACTATTCATTCATCATTGAGTTATCAATGGCTATTATGTTGCTCATCATTATGTGACATTGGTAGCTCACTTACTGGGGGCTCATTTTCATTCATGATGGTACAATTTCACGTGAAATAATACTTTTGGAAGAAACATAATAGCCTATTTCTATCTCATCTCTTCTCCCTATATATTGGGGGCAAGAGTGATTTCAAACATATCTCCTTATTAAGATCAAATTTTCCCCTTTGTGAAGTAGTGTCTTCTATAAGGATTTCTTATTGATTGTAGATGTGTATTCATATTTGAATTCCTTCTCTCATATTGGAGCAAGCATCCCTAATGGGGATCTTAAGTACATATCCTTAATTGGGACCTCCTCCTTGGTGTTGGAAGTCTTTGATCATTCATCAATTTCTTTTCTTCATTGAGTAATACATTTTATAATAAACCCTTCTATTTTGTGCACGTGCATATCTTTGATGAGGATCTCTTGCCTTCTTTTAGAAGAGTGTTGTTATAAATAATCTCTCTTTGATGTCATCTCAATCCTCTTCTATTTCCAAAACTCTTGCATTCATTCATTATAGAAGATGTTATATTTGTCTAAGATAACTCACCTTGAAGGTGGATATCTTTTGAACAAAGATCTCTTCTCCTCCAAGGAACTCGTTTACACTTATATAGCAAGATATCTCTTTTCAACTATCTTATCCCTGTTTGAAGAGTATTCCCTCTCTTGGTTGAGTGGAATTAATGGTGTTCTCACTCTCCGCCCTTACATGGATCACCTAGTTTTAGGTTCGATATGTCCATGGTTCATTTTCTCTAATCATGGATCACCAAAGTGTGTATTCATGCTTTCTATCTCTTCTTCCTTCTCTTTGCATTTGTTTCCATTTAAATATTTCATCTTGTGTTAGAGAGCTCTCAAATCGTCACACTCTTTGTTGTGTTGGAATTGAGGCTTGGTTCTCTTTCTTACCTAATGATTCTCCATTAGTTTTTGATCTTGTATCAAATCTTCTTATGAGTATTTATCATCAATCTTCTTTCACAATTCAATGTGGTAAACATATACCCTATTTCAACTCACTAAAATTAGCAAGCCGAAACAAGGGGGGCATATAGCTACCCTTGAATTTTCATCACCTTCCTTAGTAAGCATTTAGGTGATTTTGTGATTCTATCTAACATGTGTTTTTGTAGGGTGCGGATTCTAACTGTGTACTACAAATACTGCTGGGGGCTTCATCCGACAACTTGTGGATATATCCTTTTTCATGAATGTTTACTTTTCTTTACTTTAGCTTGCATATGCACGTAGTGTCATATGACTACTAAAGTGGGGGCTAAATGTGTTAGATGCTAGGACAGTCCCAAAGACACTGAGAGGGAGGGGGGGGTGAATCAGTGTCTAACCGGTAGATGAAAGATTTAAACTTATTTGCAACTTTACAACCCAAATTAATATACCGGTAAACAAATAATAATGTAGTAAAGAGAAACAAAATAATAACCATCAATGCACACCATAACACATATATTTTTGGCGAGGAAACCCGATAGGGGAAAAACCTCGGTGGGATTTGTGACCCACAATATTTACTCACTAGCCAATATGAATAAATATTACTTGTACAATAGGGGCTTGCACATGCAGGAAGGCCAACTGCCTAGAGCTCACTACTCAATACAAAAATGGAGTCCCACTGACTACAATTGGATGGTTAAATCCAATAACAATGTACTGCTCAAAATAGCATCTGCAATGCTGGATTCAGTACCGGTTTAAGCTCTGTTTGATACCTTTGCCATAAACCTTGCTTCGCTTTGCTCTGCTCTTATTCGCTCTCAAAATAAATACATCAAAGTGCATATAATTATTTGCTAACATATACCGCTTCCATACATACCTAATTAAATTTCAAAATGACCTACAGGATCTCATACATATACGAGTCTTTACAATACATTATGTCGGCTATACAAATATAATTACAATACAAAACAATATTATTTCAAGTTGGCTTAAAGTGTTGGTATAATCTACTGTCGATGTAGACTAGATGTCGGTGTGAATAAACTTGTAGTGCTTGCCGGTGCCGGTAGATGATGTATGTTGCCGATGTAACCTGTGAACCATGTTACCAATTGGTTGCCATCAATGACAACATCAACTATTCTCATTTGAGTGTATAATGCCAACAATATCCCCCTTTGGCATTGATGGCAACACTCATGAGAAAAATCCAAAAACTGATATCCAAAAATAAACTCCAAAAACTAAGTGTGCTCCCCCTGAGCAAGTGATCTCCTTCTATACATTTTTCTCATACACTACTCCCCCTTTGGACAATGGCAAAGAATGTCAAAAGAATCAAAGGTATTCAAAATTTACCTAGAAACCTGTAACCGGTTATGTACAATCTGGAAAATGTCTGCCAAAACTAAGTTAAGACCTTGCAAAAACTTAGTATTGTTAGAAATTATAGTCTCTGTCTGCTGGATCATACTAGTGAGATAATGCATTTGTTGCTCCAGTGATATTTCTCCTTGAATAGATGCCTTAGATAGCTCATTCTGGTGTGTTAATAAGTTGTCCAATCTAGGACTAAGCTTGTTCTTCAACTCCCGAGTTTTCATTCTTAGCCTTTCTTTCTCTCTTTCCAATTTCTCAATCTTCTCTTCATTGATTGAGATTTCCTGATCCAAAACTGAAGTAAGTTTCAAAGAACCAATCATATTATCAACCATATCATCAACTTCCTTTTGTGTTTTCCTTATTTCCTCATCAATATCCTTGGTTAGATGGTGAGGCTTACATGCTTCCCTGTATAGCTCTTTGTATTCCAGAATAGTGGAATTTAGTGCCGGTAACAAATAATCAATCCGTCTTTTATAGTCTTTAATTGTCCTATCAAATAATTCATCTTTCTCCTCATTCACTCTTTCCTTAACAGTCTCTTCATTTATTTTATCCACAGTTTGAATGTTAGAAGAAATGAATTTGGACAATGTGTCCAATCTACCTATAGATCCATCAATATGATCAACTTTACATGTCGGTGCAATCATTTGCAAAATTGGTAAAGAATCATCAATGGCCTTAAATGCTAAGGCATTGCATTCTGTAATCTTCTTTATTGAATCTAAAAGTACATTTGTAACATTCTTTGGTCTATAATCCATAGTAGAAGTGTCGGGCGGAGTGCTTGGTTATACAATTGGTTTATTTTCTTCTTCGAATGTTGATGGTATGATGAAAAAATAAGTATCCGGTAGAATACTGAGAGGGGGAGGGGGTGAGTCAGTATATTGGAAAACTAATACAAAGTTCCCAAACTCAAACTCAGTCAAACAAAGTAAACATATCTCAGTCAAGATCAATTTCATAGAAATACTTGACATTAACCGGTTTAACTATTATGACAACTTTAATAGTAAACACCAACAATCTTGTAAACATCAACAATGCTTAACATAACTCAATATATTCATCTCTCAATTCTTATACTTAACATGCCTTATCAAAAGTTAGTCAAATCAACAAATAAGATCACAACCACAAAAGCATTCACCACTTGACACAAATGTTTATACATGGAAAACCCAAATAGTTAAAAACCATGGTGAGATGGGACTCACAAGGATAGCTATCTGAACTCTTTTGAAGTTCACCCTGTTAGGAGCCAAAGCCTGTTAGAGATTTACAATAAGTCCTGTTAAGAACTAATTCCGGTTAGGAATCACCCGGTTAAGGGATTTATAAATATGCCTTGTTAGAAGCACAATACCCTATTAGGAGTAACCTCACTGGAGGATTTAAGAATCCAAGCTAATGGACCAACTTGTTAGAGGATTTAATGAGTAACCAAGCTTGTTAGAGCTTACCAGTTAAGGGATTTTACTTCTGCTGTAATTGTTAGAAAATGACAAGTTTTCTTGATCTGTCTGAGTAGCACTATCTTTGCTTGATCAAATCCTTCTAAGCTTCAATCTGCCTTCACTCAAAGTGTAGATCCATTCACTAAATTGGGCAACCACACACTCAACAGGTTTTCTATCAACCTTGCCAACAATGTTTACAAATAACTTCATCGACCTTAAATACAAATCAATTAGGTCAGTAACACAACAAAAACCTAATTCTCATCATTTAGATTACAAACAAGTTGGTTCAATCTTGACCGTTAGAAATCATAACAATCTCTTCACATTCTTCAAGACAATTCTAACCGCTACATGATCACTGCTCCATTGGACTTTGTAACTCATCACACGTTGTGCATTAAATGCAATTCACTTTGCTCCTTCCCTAGATAATAAGCAAATGCACCAAACCAATTTGAATTTATCCCCATACAATGATCACACGTGTCTCCATCATTACCACTCATCAGATAATAAACCAACAAACTTGATTGCTTAGGGTTGAACTGGTGATAGGGTTTACCAGTTACATTACATAGAAAGGTTTAACCCTTCACACCGGTTCACTGGTTTAGCTCACAAACTCTCTTCTTTACCGGTTACAAGCCAATATAAAAAAACAACAATATCAACAATAACATGAATACCTTTTACCGGTTCAATTGATATCAATGACAACATATCATTAATGTAATCTCTATGCAAAATGCCAAACAAACTCAAAATGCCAACAATCTCCCCATTTGGCATTGATGGCAATACAAATATCAATGCCTCTGATTGTTGCTGAGATTGGTGAATAGGAATCTTGGTTTACATTACCAAGTATTCACCTTGCTATGTGTGTCTTCAGCTTGCCACTAGTGAATAGGAATCATGGTTTACATTACCAAATATTCACCTTGTCAGACACATAATTCTTCTCCTCAATCACATAATTTTTCTCCCCCTTTGACAACAATGCCAAAGTGAAAGTAAACTATGTAATTCTTCTCTCACTGTGTATCAGCATCATTCTACAACTTGATGCTCCCCCTGTGGAATACATCCACTCCTTCATCAATCCATATAATATTCTACAAGTAATTCAGGGATTGATGCAATTAACATCATGTTCAATTGACTTGATGAAGAGGGACAACCCCCAATTGACTTCTAAGATACTCAAAAGTGGTCTTAGGCAGAGGTTTGGTAAAGATATCTCCAAGTTGCTCCTTGGTAGAAACATGCTCCAAGATAACATCTTTACTTTGAACTATTTCCTTGAAGAAGTGATATTTCAATTCAACGTGCTTAGTCCTTGCATGCAAAACAAGATTTTTAGAAATGTTTATTGCACTTGTATTATCACACAACATCTTTATAGGTTCTTAGATTTTCATCTTCAAACCTTCCAAAATGTGCCTCATCCACATAGCTTGTGTGCAATTCATATAAGTTGCAACATATTCAGCTTCAACAGTAGATTGTGAAGTGCAACTGTGCTTTTTACTACTCCAAGAGACTAGCCTTCCTCCTAGGAAGAATGCTCCACCAGTAGTACTCTTCTGGTCATTAATATTTCCTGCCCAATCAGCATCTGTGTATGCCTCCAAGTCAAAATCTCCACCATATGGATACCATAATCTATAATCAATAGTACCTTTCAGATATCTAAAGATTCTCTTAGTTTCCATCAGATGTGCCTCCTTTAGATTCTTCTGAAATATAGCCACAATACCAACTACATGGGCGATATCTGGTCGACTGTGAATAACATAGAGTAGTTTGCCAATCATTGACCTGAATTCCTTTTCATCTACAAACTTAGATGCATCTTCCTTGGACAATTTACAACCTGGAGATAAATGTTGTTGTCATCACTAGTTCTAGCAAAGCCTATCTTCATCAGATGAGTATGAAGTCGTTCATATCATGCTCTGGGTGCTTGCTTTATTCCATACAAAGCTTTATGCAGTTTGCATACCATGTCTTCCTTATCTATCAATGCATAACCATCAAATTGCTTTATATAAACCTCTTCTTCCAGTATCCCATTCAAGAATGCAGACTTGACATCCATCTGGTATACTTTGAACTTCTTATGAGCTGCAAATGCAAGTATTGTTCTGACACCTTCCAGTCTTGCTACTGGTGCAAAAGTTTCTCCATAGTCTTCTCCTTCTTGCGCATAACCTTTACATACTAATCTTTCCTTATTGTGAACTACAACACCATTTTCATTTAACTTGTTTCTGAATACCCATTTAGTACCTATAACATTCTTGTTTACCGATCAGGGTACCAGGGTCCAAGTGTTGTTCTTCTCAATTTGTTCCAACTCCTCCTCCATAGATTTCACCCCATGATCATCACCAAATGCCTCTTTAGCATTTCTGGGTTCAAAGGTGGATATCATGCAAGAGTTCTCTCTTATTCTCTTTCTAGTTATTACTCCAACATCCTTATCCCCAATTATCTGTTTAGGACTATGATTCAGTCTCACATACCTAGGAATAACATGATCATTTTCTTCAGGTTCAGCTTCTTCATTGTCATCTTCCTCTGAATTTATTTGTCCGATTGAACAAGTACATCAGGATTTGCTTTACCAGTTTTTGATTTAACAGTTTCTGGTTCTAAAAGAAAAATGCAAGGATCTTCATCCTTCTTCTCAGAACTGGTTCCTTCTAATATTTCAGGACATTCATCTACATGAACATCAACACTCTCAACAATTTTCCGTGTCTGGTTGTCGAAGCATTTATAGGCCTTACTCTTGGTGGAATAGCCAAAAAATATGCCTTCATCACTCTTAGCTTTAAACTTGCTTATGTAGTCACCTCTTTTAATAAAACATTTGCTACCAAATATTTTAAAATAGCTAACATTAGGTGATCTCCCATACCAATACTAATATGGGGTTTTGTCCTTACCTCTTTTTACTAGAACTCGGTTCATTGTGTAGACAACCTTACTTACAACTTCTTTCCAAAAGGTTTTTGATACACCTGCTTGTATCAACATAGTTCTAGCAGCTTCAACCACTGATCGATTCTTTCTCTTTGCTATACCATTCTGCTGTGGTGTCCTTGGTACAGAAAGCTGCCGCTTGATACCATTATCATCACAATATTTAGTGAACTCTGCAGAAGTAAATTCACTACCTTGATTTGTTCTTAGACATTTTATCTTTTTGCCACTCTCTTTCTTAGCTAAGGCTTTGAATTCCTTGAATTTGCCAAAAGATTCATTCTTATCCTTCAAGAATGTGACCCACATCATCCTTGAACAATCATCAGTGAAGATCATGAAGTATCTGTCACCTTGAATGCTTCTTGTTCTTATTGGTCCACATAGGTCTGTATGAACTAAATCTAACAAGTGCTTTGCTGAGAAGGACTTGCTCTTGAAAGTTGAAGAAGTCATCTTTCCTAGTTGACATTCTTTACAAAGAGCATTAACCAGTTTGTCTAGCTGAGGCAGACCTCTTACTGTCTTAGACTTGCTTACTTTAATAATATTGTCAAAATTTATATGACAACAATCTCCTATGTCAAAGACAACTATCATCTATTTTTGCAATCAAACAATTGCTAACTTTAGGATTGAGATGAAATAGATTACCTCTGGTCTGTTTCCCAGTTGCAATCAATTCACCTTTGTTGTCAAAGATTTTGTATATACCAATTTTAATCTCTAGTGGGTAACCTTTGTCATTAAGCTGTGCTACACTTAATAGATTGTGCTTTAGGCCTTCAACCCAATAGACATCATCAGCACTGCTCTTCCCATTAAGAGAAATAACTCCCTTACCTTTTACCATACAGGGTGAGTCATTGCCAAATCTGACAACACCGCCATCAAATTCCTTTAGGAAAATGAATTTGTAATGATCACCGGTCATGTGATATGAACAACCACTATCAATGATCCAATCATCAGAGTTATCCATTCTAGATACTAGTGCCTTCTGATCTGATACTTCTTCCTTAATTGCTACAAACACAATATCTTCACTAGCATCATCATCAGATTTATCATCAGTAATACCACTGTCAATAGCTACAAGACGATCCCTCTTGCCTTTACACTTGTACTTCTTAAATTTGTCTCTCTTGTAATAATTTTCACCATTAGGGCAGTTTGCTGCTATATGACCAATCTTGTTGCATGCAAAACATTTTAAAGGTACCTTACCTCTATATTTACCAGTGCCTCTAGGAAAACATTTTGCCAACAATGCTTCAAGTTCCACTAAGTTGTCTTCATCATCAACATCTCTACTGGATCTAGATTCATAACTATGGCCGATATCTCTATTTCTTCTCATAGATGAGTTAGAGATAGAAGATCTAAATGCAGATTCTGATTTTTGTACACTACCATCATAACCATTTAGTTCAAAAGCAGTAAGTTTGCCAATAATAGAGTCAAGAGTTACCTTTGTCTTGTCAATGGATTTTAGCTCCTGAATAGCTACAACTCGGATAGCATAGACCGGTAGCAGGGTTCTCAGTACCTTACTGATTACTGTGGCATCTTCCACTTTCCCTCCCGCACTTTTTATCTCTCCAACTATCTCTTTGATCCTTTCACCATACTGCTGGATGTTCTCACCTTTAGACATTCTCATGTCGTCAAGCTTGCCTCTTAAACTCACTTCTTTAGCAATCTTGACATGCTCATCACCGCTATAGATATCTTAAAGTTTCTTCCATACTTCATATGCAATTTCAAGACCATGAACATCTACATATTCAACATCAGATAGGGAACTGATAATAGCTTCTAATGCCTGGTGATTTTCTTGTTGTTCTTTCTTCTGATCATCAGTCAGGGGTCCAGTAGGTGTAGTATACTTATGTTCTATGTGATCCCAATACTGACTACCAAGACTCTTAATGTAAATCTTCATTCTGTCACTCCAATTTCTAGAGTTATCTTTGTTAAACTTTAGACCTTCTTTCTTCATCATGATCTACAAGATCTTTTCCTCAAGTTGTTTGGCTTTTAGATTAAGAGGACCTGAGAAGCTCTAATACCAATTGATGGTATGATGAAAGAATAAGTATCTGGTAGAATACTAAGAGGGGGGGAGTGAATCAGTATATTGAAAAACTGATACAAATTTCCCAAACTCAAACTCAGTCAAACAAAGTAAACATATCTCAGTCAAGATCAATATTCATAGGAATACATGGCATTAACCGGTTTAAATGTTATGACAACTTTAACAGTAAACACCTTCAATCTTGTAAACATCAACAATGCTTAATCATAACTCAACATATTCATCTCTCAATGCTTATAATTAACATGCCTTATCAGAAGTTAATCAAATCAACAAATAAGATCACAGCCACAAAAGCATTCGCCACTTGACACAAATGTTTATACGTGGAAAACCCAAATAGGTAAAAACCACGGTGAGGTGGGACTCTCAAGGATAGCTATCTGAACTCTTTCAAAGTTCACCCTATTAGGAGCCAAAGCCTGTTAGAGCTTTACAATAAGTCCTGTTAAGAACTAATTCCGGTTAGGAATCACCCTGTTGGGACTCATAAAATTTTGATGAATTTGGGAGGCTCATTTCTAATTTTTGCATCTACTATCAAAGGACCACCTAATGGGTCAGCTCGATAGGCATTCATTTCAAAGAAGGAAAAACTAAAACCAAGTTTGCATCCTCCCCTCGCGTGAAAATTCCAAGTAACTGCAATTGGTTCTATATGCTAGGAATCTGGAAATCATCACAAGCAATATCAAAACTAATCTAGCTCAATCACGAAAGCTACAATGTAATGATCTATCCTAAACACACTCAATAAAGACATGAAAACAAAGCATACAAAACTAAAGACTATACAAACCAAATGTGGATTTGAATACTTCCTTCATGTGGCTCCATTGTTCTTCTTTCTTCTCCAAATAGCCTTTGTTTGTGGATCTCACCTTCAAGTGCATACACATGAGATGAAAGCAAATAGACAAGATTATGGCACAAGAGTACTCGAAGTGTGATTGATTCAATAATCTGATTAATTCAACAAAGTGATTACAACAAAGTGATTACCCTTGATTGAAGAAAAATCATCCAATTTATAGAAAAATTGGAGAAAAGATCAAATTAGCATGAAATGGATATTAGAAGCAATTGATTTCAAAATGGCAAAATTGAGTGAAAAGAAGAAGGTTATGACACCTTCTATGTCATGAATTATGACATATTGCCAATGCAAAGGTTAGAAAACTAGAACCTTATGACATCTTACTATGTCAAGAGTATGACGCATCAGAAATTCATGCTTCCACCGAAGCACAAAAATAGGGAGAACTAGAGACAATTTAATTAGGTGGAATTTGAATTAGGAAATTAGGAAAATAGGAAAATTAGAAATGATGGAAAATTAGAAAAATAGAAAATTAGGTAAATTAGAAATGATGGAAAATTAGAAAATTAGGTAAATTAATTAATAATTTGTCATTTATTAATTAATTCACAAAAAGAGGAATAATTAGCCAATTAAATGAACATTTAATTGCGATGAGAAGACTTTAGGATAAATAAATAAATTATTTAACCTAGAGGAATAAATGACAAATTAGGTTAAATGAATAAATCATAAAACCTTAGAAGATGAATTAGAAATGCAAGGACGACAATTAGGTCTTAATGTTGATTCGATTTGATCATGATTTTGAATTGATAAATGATTAACGTGATAAATGATTTGATTGACAAATGCACCAATTGACAAGGAACAATGGCTAATTGATCCAAATTGACATGATTGAGAAGACGACGACGATTGATGATAAATTGATCGCAAGATGACAAAATTGACAAGAGGATAAGGATCGATGACAAAATAGATTGCAAAACGACAAGATTGAAAATGACCACGATCGATGACAAATTGATCGCAAGACGACAAGATTGAAAATGATAACGATAGATGACAAATCGATTGCAAAACGACAAGATTGATAAGAGGACAAAACCCTAATTAGGATTGACGATGTCCAAAATGATGACAAATGAGTACGCACATTGATGCAACAAGATAGGATTGATCAAAATCACGATTGAAAGTTATTGTCAACAAGACCAAATTCGGAAGCGAGACAAATGAAGAATGCAGAAGAAGGACTCGATGCTCGCAAATGATAAAGACCAAGTGCGCAACATAGGAGAAATGTTAATGTGATGCAAAAACCCTAAAATAAGGCAATGCGTAAATGTTAAAGTACAATTCTGCAAGCGTTGACCATTTTTAGGTGTCTACAGGTTCATATATAGCCAATGCCCTCGTGTAGTTCTTGAAGAGGCTCAAAAACTTTTAGGCAAAAGAAAATGGCAGAGGTTGTCAGTGCCATCGAGTATCGGCAGAGGCTTTTTCATGCTACACCGATGACCCAATGAGCCATCGGGTATCGACAGGACTAGTCGCACGCTACACCAATGACCCGATGGGAGTTATCGGGTATCGGGGGGAGTGGTTTCATGTTATCCTGATGACCCGATGACAAGGCACAAGCAGAGGAGGTAGACATTGGTGACATTGGCCATCGGAAAAGTGCAATGTAATGCTACCCGAAGACCAGATGGAAAGGCCCAGGCGTAGACCATTTATCCCACATTGGCCGCGTGGAGGAAATTCATCGCATTAAAAAGCAAAGCCACATATATCCTTAGTGTCAAAGCTTACGAGATTTTGACAAGGAGTAGTTCAATGTTGGTGGGCCCTGCGTGCGTGTGCATCTCAAAGTGGCCAAATTTTGCAGTAAAAGGTCAAACTAACAGGCGAGTAGGTTGTAGATGATCGGATGGTCATTGCTATACCACTATGCGAAAGTGCTTGATTGTTGATCACCACGACTTGGCAACAGTGCACATGCCAAAAAAAGGTGGTTAAAGGGCATGCAGATCAAGGAAGATCAGATTGTGGAGTGAAATTTTGGGGCTATGCATGACTGTCAATGTATCGCAGTTGTGAAGTGCTCAGAATAAATACCCTAGCAACTGGTGAGGTGGCACCCAGATGGTGGCCAGCTGGATGCACCGACAAAACAAAGAATGACTTATCGAATGGATTGTGGCTTCGATGGATCTCTGTAAGGACTCATCAAAGGAATCATTGCCATCGACTTAAAGTACATCGAAGAAATCAGAACTGGTCCCATCGATAAAACAAAAGGTATCGATGAAACTATGGTATCGATGAGACATGTGAACAGCTCACCGAGGGAGAAAGTTGTCTGAAAGAATAATATCAAGCAAGCCAACAAAACCAAAGACACGTGGCAGTTAGAGGGTGGTGCCCAGGCACATCTCATGAGCGAACCAGAGGCTGACATGTGGTGACACGCGGCAAAAGGGAGCAGATCAGCCAAGGTAAAGGTCAGGTAGATCAATGAAGATCAGACAAGGATGCGAAAGATCCAATGGTTGTCACTATGTCGTGATGGGAAGATGATCGCCAAATATCCCTCGGGACTTGGCGACAAAGCACGTGCACAAAAGGTGAGCGGCTCAAGTGTTAAGGATCGAACAGGTTGAAAGCATATCAACGACCGTCGCTATACCACAAAATGAAGATGCTCGATGGTTATCCACCGCGACATAGTGACTGACAAGGTGGCAGGCCAGATACTCAGTGCAAATCAAGAAGTGACACGTGGCAGGCCCACCAAAAGAGAGAGTAGCTCGGGCGAATTAATGGGTGGGCAAGTCAAGGGAGATCTGACATCCAGGTGGATGATCCGATGGTGGTCGCTATATCATGATGGAAAGATGCTCGATGGCTAAGCGCGGTGATATGGCGACCAAGCAGTGGGGACCCATAGAAAGAGAAGTTCGAAGGAAATAAAGAACGAGCAGGTTGGAAATGATCAGACGGTGGTTGCTGATCTGCTATGCGAAGGTGTATGATGAATAATCATCACAGATCAACGACAAATAAAGAGCTTCATTCCGGTGGTGAGTCCAGGCCATGTTGAGGTGGTAGGACAGGGACCCCAGAGCCAATCAAGGGGTGCCACATGGCAGAGATCTACGTGGGAAATTCAAAGTTTAAAATATAGTTTTAGATTATAGTGAAAAGGCAGAAATGTAAATGACTGACCTACAAAGGGATTGGTGGTTGAGGGGTTAATTTTGGCCCAAATATACAAGTGTTATATATCGTTGGAAATCTCTTGGAATGAGGAATCCGTTTTAGTAGTCAAGTGTAACCCACGGAAAATGTTTTTGGGGCAATTACCTCAGGATCTCAGAAGATATTTTTCAGTCAAAAAGAGAGAATTTTGAGTCGGCCAAGTGGGTGGGCCATTAATGCAAAAGTTTAGAATAGTTGTCCTTGTCAAAGATGAAATATGATTTGCCCCGTCCTCTTCTTATTCTGATTTCTTCTCATTTTGTGAGGGGTTCTAGAATTTTTGGTAAGTGAGAGAGCTCCATATTCTGTGTTTCCACCTTTGAGTTTTTTTCCAGAGTTTTGTATAGCAGTGTCCTTTTTTCAAGTAATAGAGTATTTTCTTGATGTAGATGTTTTTTGTTGCAATTCACATATATGTAAGGCATATATACAGTTTATTGGGTTGTCTCTAGGTCTTCTCTTATTTTCAATAAATCTAGTCTTCAACAGAGTTTGGGTTTGTCCTCTCAAAGTGGGAGTGTAATGGGTGTTCTTAGGTACTCTTCAAAGAAGAGTTTAAATTCTACGAACAATCATTTTGGATTTGGGATAATGTTTGGATATGTATGATCCTCTGTTTGAGTTTAGAATGTATTAATGTCAAGCATTAATATAGGGATATCTTTCTCAATAAATTGGATTTGCAATAGAGGTTTGCATTTACAGTTTGATGTATGATTCTATGCCTTTGGAGAAGGCACCAGTCTTGCAGATTTTGGGGATTCTCAGATATTTTTAAAATCAAATATCCATTTACTTTTATGTTTGTAGTTTTAGTTTATTCCACCTATCTCATGCTTCAACTTAGCTGAGATGTCAATGTAGATCTAGCCCATCTGTAGTAACCTCCTAGTTGTTAAGCCTTATGAGATCTATCTTCTTTTATTGATGCTATCATATGTAGGTAATGAGTCCGATTCAATTCATCAAAGGTACACCCACCTAGGTTTTATAGAGCCTGGAGAGTAGGACTATTCAAATCCTTATTACATTGTCCAAGTCCTGAAGTTCTTCATTGTATGAAGTTGGCTATTTCATAGATAGATTGCAGGTGAACTTGGTTTTCTCTTTTTTGATAACAACAAAAATGGTGACTCTGCTGGGGAGAATGATGTAAAAAATTCTGTCAAGACAGAACCCATGAGTTTGGCCAAAATTCATTTGGGGAAGAGTCTAAGAAGTTTAGAAAAATGGAAGTTATTTTCAGATTTGAAAGTGTATACTCTTGAAGGTCTTGTTGCTATGAAATGTAAAAAATATTATGTGACTCTGCTGTGTGTCAAGTACCCAGAAATATGAAATTGTTTCAGAGTGAAGATCAATGGTTAAATTTTAATCCTCTTCAGGGAGGTGGCGATTCTGTAAGAACGAACCTAAGATTTGGAGGAGTTCTTGAAATTTTTAGTCAGAAGTGAAGTGAACAGTGGGAGCAAATTTACTCCAGGTATTCCTCATTGTTGAAATAATTATTTGGTCCTTATAAGGTGAAAAAGTCACCATTGAAAGGGAAAGAAATTTGCACTTTACATACTTCATGTTTTGAAAAATTTTCAGTCATAAGTGATGGGAGAAGTGTGTATGATTTTGAAAATTTGTGACTGCATGTGTTTTGAAGAGAGTTTGTAAAATAGTAAAGATGCATTGTCCAAGTAATGGTTCAGTAGATGTTTCAAATTTGATGGAACTAGATGTGGTTCCTAGATCTCCAAATCCTTTGTCAAATCAGAAAGAAATTGATAGGGAGATTGAAATATGTCTTAAAAAAATCCAAAATAAGTTTATCTTGTTTTTTAGAAAGAAAGTAGGGAAAAGAAAAGAGGAAGAACCATCATATGTTTTTTATGAAAGATTTATCGCTACATTAAATGAGCTCCCAGTTGATGTTAGACCCCATGAGTTTGTTTGGATTCAATTATTCTTAGAGCTTGATGATCCTAATTATGAAAATGCACATAGTTTTGAGTATAGTGATGGAGATGAATCCGTGAGTGGAGATATCTCTTATGATGTTGAAGATGACTCTTGTTCTCAGCATGACAGTGCAGATGTGTATTCAGAGCAAGAAGAAAATTGTGAGAACATAAGTTATTGTTCAAATAATCATGAGCCCATTGAGGTTTCAAATCTGAATGATATAGATCACCTTGTTGTTAATTTCAATCCACAAAGTGTTTGCAACTGAGGTTATGAAACTATGTTGCAACATATAGCAGCACTTTATGATCAGCATGATAAAGGTTATGATGCAGATGCAAGTTGTTGTAGTGACAAAATAAACGTGCATGAAGACATGAGCACTGCAGATTTAATGCTTGCATCAGATTGGGACACTGTTTAAAACACAGAGGATAAAGCTAAGGAAAATTAAAATAAAGAAGAAGGTTCACTAAGTAGTTAACAAATCTTAGAACTCTTAGTTGTTGATCTTCAGAGGTATGCATCCAAAAATGTCCCCAATCTCTCATACCCAATCAGTATATGTTTTGATACTGATGATATTTTCGAGGGTGTGAAGTATAATACATATGGTATTGATTCTTTCCCTACATTTGATTTGAATAATGGATGAGATGAAAATGCATATACGGTTGATAGGTGTGATGATGTAGATTCATTTGTTGACATGAACTCAGAATTTAACATACATTGTGTGGATCTTGCTTTTAAAAGGAATGACAAATGTGAAGTAACTTTCCCAAATTTGCAAGTGGTGAATGAACCTTTGACAAGTGATGATACATTTTCATGTTTGCAAGAGGTTGATAGGAATTGTGATCAACAAGATGAAGTGCAGTAATTCTATTTGAGAATGTTTCTTTCTAGTTTTCAAGCCAAGGTTGTAGATGAATGTTTTCTTCTTGTGCAAACTAGTGATCAAGATGTGCCTGATGTTCCTAGCTTTAAGAGGGAGCTGGGTTACTTTTGTTTTCAGCCGGGAAATGATTGTAAGCACTATGATAATTTTGTGTCATTTGATGATCAACATTTTGAAGTGGGTTGTGTTTTTCAATGATTGAATGACCATGAACATGTTGATTATCTTTTATGTGACGAGATGATGAAAAGTTGCAGCGTTTGTGATCAGGCCAATATAAATGATGATTTTAGCTTACCCTCGATTCATGGAAATGAGAATCATGTGTTTGATAGGGGTACGCATAGATTTCCGTTTTGATGGCCCAAGGCCATTTTGTAAATAATCTCTATATTATGCAGTCACTTTGCTTTCAGTTGTGTGGTTTTGAATAAGGAGCCCTTTTTTTTTAGAAGAAGAGAAGTCATTTATTTTTGGGTGGTTTGCTTAACCAAAGATTCTAGATTCTTGTGTTGATCTTGCAATCAACCATCCCTAGTCAGAGCCACTGTTTGGACTCATAAAATTTTGATGAATTTGGGAGGCCCATTTCTAAATTTTGCATCTTCTTTCAAAGGACCACCTAATGGGTCAGCTTGATAGGCATTCATTTCAAAGAAGGAAAAACTAAAACCTAGTTTGCATCCTCCCCTCGCGCAAAAATTCCAAGTAAATGCAATTGGTTGGTATATAGCTAGTGCCCTCGTGTTGTTCTTGAAGAGGCTCAGAAACCTTTAGCAAAAAGCAAATGGCAGAGGTCATCAGTGCCATCGAGTATTGGCAGAGGATTTTTCATGCTACACTGATGACTCGATGAGCCATCAAGTATCGATAGGACTAGTCGCACGCTACGCCGATGATCCAATGGGAGTTATCGGGTATCGGGGGGAGTGGTTTCATGTTATCCTAACGAGCCGATGACAAGGCACAAGTCGAGGAGGTAGACATTGGTGACATAGGCCATCGTAAAAGAGCAATGTAATGCTACCCGATGACCCAATGGAAAGTCCAAGGCATAGACCATTTATCCCACATTGGTCGCGCGGAGGAAATTCATCACTTTTAAAAGCAAGGCCACATAGATCCTTAGTGTCAAAGCTTACGGGCTTTTGACAAGGAGCAGTTCAGCGTTGGTGGGCCCTGCATGCCCGCACATCTCAAAGCAGCCAAATTTTTCATTAAAAGGGAAAACAAACAGGCGAGCAGGTTGGAGATGATCGGACGAACATTGCTATACCACTATGCAAAAGTGCTCGATTGTTAATCGTTGTGACCTGGCGACAGTGCTCATGCCAAAAAAAGGTGGTTAAAGTGCATTCAGATCAAGGAAGATCGGACAGTGGAGTGAAATTCTAGGGCTATCCATGACTATCACTGTACCGCAGTTGTGAAGTGCCCAAAATGAATACCCTAGCGACTGGCAAGGTGGCATACAGGTGGCAGACAAGTGGCACCTAGATGGTGGCCAGCTAATTGCATAGACAAACCAAAGAGTGAATTATCGAATAGACCATGGCTTCGATGGATCTCTAAAAGGACTCATCGAAGGCATCAGCTCCATCGACACAAAGTACATCGAAGAAATCAGAACTAGTCTTGTCAATAACACAAAAGGTATCAATGAAACTTCAGTATCAATGAGACATGTGAACAACTCGTCGAGGGAGGAATTTTGGCCAAAAGAATAATATCAAACAAGCTAACAGAACCAAAGATACATGGCAGTTAGAGGGTGGTGCTGAGGCACATCTCATGAGTGAACCAGAGGCTAACACGTGGTGACACGCGATAGAAGGGAGCAAATAAGTCAAGGTAAAGTCGAACAAATCAATGAAGATCGGATGAGGATGAGAAAGATCCAACGGTTTTCACTATGTCGTGATGGGAAGATGATCACCAAATATCCCCCACGACTTGGAGACAAAGCACGTGTGGAAAAGGTGAGCGGCTCAGATGTTAAGGATCAAGCAGGTTGAAAGCAGATCAATGGCCGTCGCTATACCGCGAAATGAAGATGCTCGATGGTTATCTGCCATGATATAGCAACTGGTGAGGTGGCAGCTGAGGTGGCTGGCCAGATACTCAGTGCAAATAAGGAAGTGACACATGGTGGGCCCGCCAAAATAGAGTAGCCCAAGCGAATTAACAGGTGCGAAAGTCAAGAGAGATCTGACAGTCAGACGGATGATCTGATGGTGGTCACTATGTCGCGATGCAAAGATGATCGATGGCTAAGTAGCGTGACTTGGTGACCAAGCAGTGGGGCCCGCAGAAAGAGAAGATTGGAGGGAATAAAGGAGTGGGTTGGAAATGATCGGACGGTGGTCGCTGATCTGCAATGCGAAGAGGCACGATGAATAATCATCATGGATCAACGACAAACAAAGAGCTTCATTTCGACGGTGAGTCCAGGTCATGCTAAGGTGGTAGGACAGGGACCCTAGGGCCAATCAGGGGGTGCCACGTGGCGAAGATCTGCACGGGAAATTCAAAGTTTAAAATATAGTTTCAGACTATAGTGAAAAGGCAGAAATTTAAATGACTGACCTGTAGAGGGATTGGTGGTTGAGCGGTTATTTCTGGCCCGAATATACAAGTGTTATATATCATTGGAAGTCACTCAGAGAAAGGAATCTATTGCTATAGTCAAGTGTAACCCACAACAAATATTTTTGGGGTAGTTACCTTGGGATCTCAGAAGATATTTTTCAGTCAAAAAGAGATAATTTTGAGACAGCCAAGTGCGTGGGCCGTTAATGCAAAAGTTTAGGACAATTGTCCTTGTTAGAGATAAAATCTGATTTGCCCCTTCCTCTTCTTATTCTGATTTCTTCTCATTTTGTCAGGGGTTCCAAAATTTTTGGTAAGCAAGAGAGCTCCATATTCTATGTTTCCAGCTCTAAGTCTTTTTCCAAAGTTTTGTATAGCAGTGTCCTTTTTTCAAGTAATAGAGTATCTTCTTACTGTAGATGTGTTTTGTTGCAGGTCACATATATGTAAGGCATATATATAGTTTATTGGATTGTCTCTAGGCCTTCTCTTATTTTCAATAAATCCAGTCTTCAAGGGAGTTTGGGTTTGTCCTCTCAAAGTGGGAGTGTAATGGGGGTTCTTAGGTACTCTTCAAGGAAGATTTTAAATTCTATGAACAATCATTTTGGATTCGGGATAATGTTTGGATATGTATGACCCTCTGTTTGAGTTTAAAATGTATTAATGTCAGACATTAATACAGGGATATCTTTCTCAATAAATTGGATTTGCTATAGAGGTTTCCATTTACAGTTTGATGTATGACTCTATGCCCTTGGATAATGCACTGGTCTTGTAGATTCTGGGGATTCTCAGATATTTTTAAAATCAAATATCCATTTACTTTTATGTTTGTAATTTTAGTTTGTTCCACCTATCTCATGCTTCAACTTAGCTGAGATGTCAATGTAGATCTATCCCATCTGTAACAACCTCCTAGTTGTTAAGCCTTATGAGATCTATCTGCTTTTATTGATGCTATCATATGTGGGTAATGAGTTTGATTTAATGCGTCAAAGGTACACCCACCTAGGTTTTATAGACCCTGAAGAGTAGAAGGATTCAAATCCTTGTTATGTTGTCCAAGTCCTAAAGTTTTTTGTTGTATGAAGTTGGCTATTTCATAGATAGATTGCAGGTGAACATGGTTTTCTCTTTTTTGAGAACAACAAAAATGACGACTCTATTGGGGAGAATGATGTAAAAAAATTCTATCAAGACAAAACCCATGAGTCTGGCCAAAATTCATTTGGGGAAGAGTCTTAGAAGTTTAGAAATCTGGAAGTTATTTTCAGATTTGAAAATGTATACCTTGGAAGGTCTTGTTGCTATGAAATGTAAAAAATATTATGTGACTCTGGTGCGTGTCAAGTACCCATAAATTTGAAAGTGTTTCAGAGTGAAGATCAATGGTTAAATTTTATTCCTCTTTAAGGAGGTGGCGACTCTGTAAGAATGAAATTGAGATTTGGAGGAGTTCTTCAAATTTTCAGTCAGAAGTGAAGTGAACAGTAGCAACAAATTTACTCCAGGTATTCCTCATTGTTGAAATAATTATTTGTTCCTTATAAGGTGAAAAAGTCACCATTGAAAGGAAAAGAAATTTGCACTTTACATACTTCATGTTTTGAAAAATTTTCAGTCATAAGTGATGGAAAAAGCTTGTATGATTCTGAAAAATTTGTGACTGCATGTGTTTTGAAGAGAGTTTGTAAAACAGTAAAGATGCATTGTCCAAGTAATGGTTCCGTAGATGTTTCAAATTTTATGGATATAGATGTGGTTCCTAGATCTCAAAATCCTTTCTCAAATCTGAAAGAAATTGATAGAGAGATTGAAATATGCCTTAAAAAGATCCAAAAGAAGTTTATCTTGTTTTTAAGAAAGAAAGTAGGGAAAAGAAAATAGGAAGAACCATCAGATGTTTTTTATGAAAGATTTATCACTACATTAAATGAGCTCCCAGTTGATGTTAGACCCCATGAGTCTATTTGGATTCAATTATTCTTAGAGCTTGATGATCCTGACTGAGTCAATTGGTCTTCAACCTTGAGGGAAGAAAGTGTTGCACACATTAAAGAGTGGATAAATGAGATTGAGGTAACTAAATATGAAAATGCACATAGTTTTGAGTATAGTGATGGAGATGAATCCGTGGGTGGAGATATCTCTTATGATGCTGAAGATGAATCTTGTTCTCAGCATGACAATGCAGATGTGTATTCAGAGAAAGAAGAAAATTGTGAGAACATAAGTTATTATTCAAATAATCGTGAGCCTGTTGAGGTTTCAGATCTGAATGATATAGGCCACCTTTTTAATTTCAATCCACAAAGTGTTTGCAACCGAGGTTCTAAAACTATGTTAGAACATATAGAAGCACTTTATGATCAACATAATAAAGGTTATGATGCAGATGCAAGTTGTTGTAGTGACAAAATAAATATGCATTAAGACATGAGCACTGCAAATTTAATGCTTGCATTAGATTGGGACACTGTTTACATCATAGAGGATAAAGCTAAGGAAAATGAAAATGAAAAAGAAGGTTCACTAAGTAGTGAACAAATATAAGAACTCTTAGCTACCGATCTTCAGAGGTATGCATCCAAGAATGTCTCCAATCTCTCATACCCAATCGGTATATGTTTTGATACTGATGATGTTTTTGAGGGTGTGAAGTATGATACATATGGTATTGATTTTTTCCCTACATTTGATTTGAATACTGGACGAGATGAAAATGCATATACGACTGATAGGTGTGATGATGTAGATTCATATGCTGACATGAACTCAAAATTTAACATACATTGTGTGGATCTTGGTCTTAAAAGGAATGACAAATCAGAAGTAACTTTCCCAAATTTGGAAGTGGTGAATGAACCTTTGACAAGTGATGATACTGCTGGCATATGTGCAGAGTATGATAACATGATGATATTGTATGTTGGCATTCATGTCAATATGTTGAGGAGTGAACCGGTATATTGAAGTTAAGCAACTGGCAAAGAGAACCGGTATAATGTTGTGAACCAGTATATGTGCAAAAAGTAAAGCGGTACATTTGTCTAAGTGAACCGGTATATTAAAATGTGAACCGGTATATGGAATGCTTTGTATCAAGGTCTAATATGGTATGACTACCAGATGGTAGTCTCAGCCTCAGGGTTTCCGGTTGAAGTGTTCCAAGCCTATGTGATTCATCTGATGACATCGTGTGATGAGTTAGCATTGTAATAGAGATCAAATCATGTTGCCACATCAGCCTTGTGCATGTGAAGGATCTTGTATGAAGGAGATTGATCCTATCTACCTTGGGAATGTGCGGAGTCTCTGTAAACAGTGGAGAACATGTGATGGGTTATCACCTCCATTAAGTGGTGAAGAACGAATGATGGAGAATGTCTTGAGATCTAGTCAAGGGCATTGTATTCAATACAAAATGTTCAATGGTCAGGATTGAACCGATTAAAATGCTTAACCTAAATGTTTAGGGTTTAGGGTTTTTCCTACTGACCTATTTGTTTCCTATAAGCTCGATGTTGTGTTTCATGTTGAGGTTGTTGGCAAATATTGTGTGTGTATCTAAATGTAGAGATACGTGATTCTTGCCAAACCAGATAAGAGAATCGACACCTGCAAAGTGTGTGTGCAGAAGGAAGAAACTAAAGTCGATCTGCATTGACATTGAGTGTTATTACCAGATCATTGTAATACCTGTTGATTTCTAACCACTTCAACAGTTGGAAAATCCCTTAACAGGGTAGCTTTAACCAACTTGTTGTAAATCCTTTAACAAGGTGACTGAAAACCATTGAGTTCATAAAATCCTCTAACAAGGTAACCTTTAACAAGGTTTAACCCTTAACCGGGTGATCTCTAATAGGATCGGTTCCTAACAGAACCTGTTGTAATAGTCTTTAACCAGACTAGGCTCCTAACAGAGCGAACTTCTAAAGAGTTGAAGAACAACTTGTGGGTATTCATCCCCACCATGGTTTTCCCAGTTGGGTTTCCATGTGAAAAATATGTGCGTCATGTGTGATACCTTTTCATGTGATGCTTTGCTATTTTCTCTCAAGTAGTGAATCATGTTGAACTAGCAAGTTATTATATTTCTGATGGTAAATTACCTGTTTATGCATAAGGATAAAGTGTAAATGAGGAGGTAGGTTGTATGGAAAGTTAAGTGTTGCCGGTTTATGTCTTTCACAGTCTCATTATGTTTAACCGGTCGTAATCTGGTTTAGACCGATGTTAGTGATTGCTAGTCAAGTTCACTGTTTGTAGTCAAACCGGTTCAGGAAAAGTTTTGGGTCTGTACTGATTCATCCCCCTGTCTCAGTGCCAGTTTGGTACTCACTATTCATCATTGAGTTATCCATTGGTATCAGAGCGTCCTCCAGGTCCTCTGTGTTGTAAGCTTAACCGCTTGAGGAAAAGATCCTATACTAATGATGAAGAGGGAAGGTCCAAAGTTCAAGAGAGATAACTTTAAAATATGGAAGGACAGAATGAAGATATACATCAGAAGCATGGGTGCTCAACACTGGAGCTATATTGAGAATGCTATGTTATTCCTACTGGTACTCTCACTAATGATCAAAAGAGATAGATCTAAGAGAATGGGAAGGTCATGGAAGCCCTAATCAATAGCTTATCTGACATTGAGTTTATTGATGTCCAGGATAAAGACGATCCCAAATAAGTATGGGATGCTCTTGAGAATATCTATGGCGGTGATGAGCATGTGAAACAAGCTAAGGAAGAGAGACTTAGGGGAAAGTTTGAAGACATGTAGATGGTTGAAGGAGAGACCATTCAACAATATGGAATTAGAATCAAAATTGTTGTTGGAGATATCAAGAGTGTAGGAGGCAAAATAGATGATTCTATTGTAGTTAGCAAAGTCTTGAGATCCTTATTACCGGTCTATGCAATAAGGGTTGCTACTATTTAGGAGTTGAGGTCTATAGACAAGACAAAGGTATCCCTAGACTCCATCATTGCAAAGTTGATAGCCTATGAGCTAAATAACTATGATGACAGTATTCAAAAGACTGAATCAACCTTTAGAGCATCTGCTACACCATCAAGAAAAGGAAAAGAAGCAAGCACTAGTGGTGAACCAAGACAAAGTAGAGAAATGCATGATGAGGAGATCCTAATGGAATTTGAAGCTCTTCTTGCCAAGAGACTTCCTAAGGGAATCGGTAAATACAAGGGTAAGCTCCCTTTGAAATGCTTTTCTTGTAACCGGATAGGACACATTGTTGTAAACTGTCCTAATGGTGATATCAAGGACAAACCGAAAAGGTTCAAGAAATTCAAAGGAGGAAACTAGAGAAACTATTTTGTAGCAGTTGATGAAGGTGTCAAAGATGAAGAAAATGAAGATATTGTGTTTGTTTCAGTCAATGAAGATGTGTCAGACAAGAAGGCTCTTGTCTCCCATTTTGATAATTCCAATGAGTGGATTATTGACAGTGGTTGTTCTCACCATATGACTAGTGACCGGAGTAAGTTTCTATCGCTGGAAAAGTATGATGGTGGTGTTGTCCGTTTTGGTAATGATGCACCATGTATGGTCAAAAGCAGAGGGTCTATCTCTCTGAATGGAAAGAGTAGTGCTAACAATGTGTATTGGGTAGATGGTCTCAGACACAAATTTTTGAGTGTTGCCCAGCTGAATGATAGTAGACTCACTCTGGAATTTAAAAATAGAGTGTGCAAAATCAAAGAAAAGAATGGTGAACTAATGGCCACCAGTATGTAGACCAATGGTAACCTATTTCAACTAAATGCAAATATCAGTACATGTCTTATGGATAAGTTTGATGATAGCTGGATATGGCATAGGAGACTCTGCCATGTAAACTTTGATAACATTGTGAAGGCTAGTAAGATCAAGGCAATTAGAGGACTATCGGTGCTGATCAAACAAGAAAATCCTCTGTGTAGAGAGTGTCAACAAGGGAAAATGTCTTCCTCAACCTTCAAAGGTAAATCTTTCACTACAGACAATTTACTTGATCTTGTGCATACTGATTTGTGTGGTCCTATGAAAACTAGGAGTGTGCAGGGAGATATGTATTTTATGATTCTTATAGATGATTGCTCAAGAATGATGTGGGTCACATTCTTGAAGGACAAGTCTGAAGCCTTTGGAAAGTTCAAAGCTTTCAGAGCACTGGTAGAAAAGGAAAGCGGTAGAAGAATCAAATGCCTTAGAACTGATCAAGGAGAGGAATTCACGTCCAGTGAATTCAACAAATATTGTGAAGAGAATGGCATCAAGAGGCAACTATTTGCCCCCAGACTCCATAGTAGAATGGCTTAGCCGAGAGGAACAACCAGACTATGGTTGAAGCGGCTAGAACTATGTTGATCCAAGGAAAGGTTGCTCACACCTTTTGGAAAGAAGCGGTGAGCATTGTAGTCTACACAATGAACCAAGTACTCATGAAGAAAGGTAAGGACAAGACTCCTTATGAGTACTAGACTAGTAAGACACTAGTGGTAAGCTACTTTAGAGTGTTTGGTAGCAAATGTTATGTCAAGAGGAGTGAACATCAGAGCAAGTTTGATGCAAAATGTGATGAAGGAATATTCCTAGGATATTCCAACAAGAGTAAAGCTCTCAAATGTTTCAACAATAGGACTCAAATAATTGTTGAAAGCATCAATGTTAGAGTTGATGAAAACTCTGAGAAACCTGAGGAAATCGACAATGAGCAAGTAGGAGATGAACCGGTAGTAACCTTCTGGGAACCGGTTGCAAATCAGCCCAGTACCAGTAATTGTGCTCCTACACCAATGGATGCTGATAATGATGAAGATGAGGATGAAGAAGAAAAGCAAGAAGAATCTATTAAGAACATACCTAGGTATGTCAAACTCAATCATGATCCAAAGAAGATCATAGGAGACAAGGATGCAGAAATTCTTACAAGAAGAAAGGTCAGAGAAAACTCATGTATGATCTCTGAATTTGAGCCTAAATCATTCAAAGAGGCACATAAAGATGAAGACTAGATCAAGGTAATGGAAGAGGAACTTGATCAGATAGAAAAGAATGGTACATGGTCTTTGGTACCCAGACCGGAGCATAAAAATGTCATTGAAACCAAATGGGTCTTCAGAAATAAGCTGAATGAGGATGGCACAGTGGTAAGGAACAAAGCCAGACTGGTGTGTAAAGGATACGCCCAAGAAGAAGGAGAAGACTATGTAGAAACCTTTTCTCCAGTAGCAAGATTGGAAGGAGTTCGTATGCTTCTTGCATATGTAGCTTTTAAATGATTCAAGGTATACCAAATGGATGTAAAATCTGCATTCCTAAATGGAATACTTGAAGAGGAGGTGTATATAGAGCAACCAGATGGGTTTTCCCTATCAGAAGATAGTGTCATGGTGTGTAGGCTACATAAAGCCTTGTATGGACTAAAGCAGGCACCTAGAGCATGGTATGAACGCTTGCACTCCCATCTTGTAAAGATTGGATTTGAAAGAACAAGTGAAGATAGCAATATCTACTTGAAATCAAAAGGTGATCAAATTTTGATCTATGAAGTATTTGTAGATGACATAATTTTTGGTGGAAATGACAAGATGAGTCATGACTTTGCAGATGAGATGGAGAAGGAATTTGAGATGTCACTCATAGTGGAGATTAAGTTCTTCATTGGACAACAAATTCAACAAATGAAAGATGGAATCTTTATCACTCAGTCCAAGTATGTCAAAGAGGTGTTGAGGACCTTTGGCATGGAAGACATCAAACCGGTTGGTACACCAATGGTGACCGGTTGTAAACTATCAAAAGAGGATGACTCAGCGTTGGTAAATGAGAAGGAATACCGATCAATGATCGGTAAGTTGCATTATGTAGTGCATAGCAAACCAGACATTGCACATGCAATGGTCATTACTGCTCAGTTCCAAAAAAGTCCAAGAGAATCCCACTTGGTAGCAGTCAAGCAGATTCTTAGATATCTGAAGGGAACTATTGACTATGGATTATGGTATCCATACAATAATGATTTCAACCTGAGAGTGTTCACATATGCTGATTGGGCTAGTAATGTGGACGACCGGATGAGCACAACTAGTGGTGCATTCTTTCTCGATGGTAGACTGGTCTCATGGATGAGTAGAAAGAAGAGTTGTATCTCTCAGTCTACAGTAGAAGCAAAGTATGTTGTAGCTTTTATGAATTGCACCTAGACTATTTGGATGAAGCATGTGTTGAATGGCTTCAAATTTCCTGTATTTGAACTAGTAAGTATATTTTGTGACAATACAAGTGCAATTAACATCTCCAAGAATCCAGTTTTACATGCTAGAACCAAGCACTTTGAACTCAAGTATCATTTCTTGAGGGAAAAGGTTCAGAACAAAGAGGTGGTATTGGAACATGTTTCCAGTAAGGAGAAGTTAGCAAACATATTCACCAAGCCTCTACCGAAGGCTACATTTACCTATTTGAGAGGTGAGTTAGGGGTGTTGCCCCTTCAAGAGGTAAACTAAAGGTTCATGCTCCACATCGGTCAGGTCTTACATTGATATATCTTTTCAGGATTGATGTGTTAAAGGGTGCTACTCCTCAAGGGGAGCAGCATAATGGAACAGGGAAACTTGTGCCTCCACTTTGGCATTGTTTTCAAAGTGGGAGAAGATGTGAAGCAGAGAAGATATCTGCAGCAATAGGGTGAAGATGAAATGTTGAGTGATATCTTTGTATATTGCCATCACTGGCAAAGGGGAAGATTGTTGGCGCATGTGCAGAGTATGATGACATGATGATATTGTATGTTGGCATTGATGTCAATATGCTGAGGAGTGAACCGGTATATTGAAGTTAAGCAACTAGCAAAGAGAATCGGTAACTGGCAAAGAGAACTAGTATGATGTTGTGATCCGGTATATGTGCAAAAAGTGAAGCAGTACGTTTGTGCAAGTGAACTGGTATATTGAAATGTGAACCGGTATATGGAATGTTTTCTATCAAGGTCTAATGTGGTATGACTACTGGTTGGTAGTCTCAACCTTAGGGTTTCCGGTTGAAGTGTTCCAAGCTTGTGTCATTCAACCGATGACATTGTGTGACGAGTTAGCATTGTAATAGAGATTAGATCGTGTTACCATGTTAGCCTTGTGCACATGAAGGATCTTGCATGAAGGAGATTGATCCTATCTACCTCGGGAATGTGTGAAGTCTCTGTAAATGGTGGAGAATGAGTGATGGGTTATCGCCTCCATGAAGCGATGAAGAACGAATGATGGAGAATGTCTTGAGATCTGATCAAGGGTATTGTATTCAATGCAAAGTGTTCAATGGTTAGGATTGAACTGATTAAAATGCTTAACCAAAATGTTTAGGGTTTAGGGTTTATGCTACCGACCTTTCTGTTTCCTATAAGGTCGATGTTGTGTTTCATGTTGAGGTTGTTGGAAAATGTTGTGTGTGTATCTAAATGTAGAGATGTGTGATTCTTGCTAGACCAGATAAGAGAATTGACGCCTATAGAGTGTGTGTGCAGAAGGAAGAAACTAAAGCGGATCTGCATTGGCATTGAGTGCTATTACTAGATCATTGTAATACTTGTTGATCTTTAACCACTTCAACAGTTGGAAAATCCCTTAACAGGGTAGCTTTAACCAACTTGCTGTAAATCCTTTAACAAGGTGACTTAAAACCATTGAGTTCATAAAATCCTCTAACAAGGTAACCTTTAGCAAGGTTTAACCCTTAATCGGGTATTCCAGCCATCCCTTAACCGGGTGATCCCTAACATGATCAGTTCCTAACAGAACCTGTTGTAACAGTCTTTAACCGGACTAGGCTCCTAACAGAGCGGACTTCTAAAGAGTTGAAGAACAACTTGTGGGTATTCATCCCCACCTTGGTTTTTCCAGTTGGGTTTCCACGTGAAAAATATGTGTGTCATGTCTGATGCCATTTCATGTGATGCTTTGCTATTTTCTGTCAAGTAGTGAATCATGTTGAATTAGCAGATTATTATATTTCTGATGGTAAATTACCTGTTTATGCATAAGGATAAAGTGTAAATGAGGAGGTAGGTTGTATGGAAAGCTAAGTGTTGCCAGTTTATGTCTTTGACAGTCTCATTGTGTTTAACTGGTCGTAATCTGGTTTAGACTGGTGTTAGTGATTGCCAATCAAGTTCACTGTTTGCAGTCAAATCGGTTCAGGAAAAGTTTTGGGTCTGTACTGATTCACCCCCCCCCCTCTCAGTATCGGTTTGGTACTCACTATTCATCATTGAGTTATCAGATACATTTTCATGTCTGCAAGAGGCTGATAGGAATTGTGATCAGCAAGATGAAGTGCAGTCATTCTATGTGAGAATGTTTCTTTCTAGTTTGCATGCCAAAGTTGCAGATGAATGTTTTCTTCTTGTGCAAACTAGTGATCAAGATGTGGCTGATGTTCCTAGCTTTCAGAGGGAGTTAGGCTACTTTTCTTTTCAGTGAGGAAATAATTGTAAGCACTATGACAATTTTGTGTCATTTGATGATCAACATTTTGAAGCAGGTTTTGTTTTTCAAAGATTGAATGACCATGAACATGCTGATTATCTTTTATGTGACGAGTTGATGAAAAGTTGCAGCGTTTGTGATCAGGCAAATGTAAATGATGATTTCAATTGACCCTCGATTCATGGAAATGAGAATCATGTGTTTGATAGGGGTAAGCATAGATTTCAGTTTTGATGGCCGGGGGCCATTTTGTAAATAATCTCTATATTGTACAGTTGCTTTGCTTTCAGTTGTGTGGTTTTGAATAAGGAGCCCTTGTTTTTGAGAAAAAGAGAAGTGATTTGTTTTTGAGTGGTCTGTTTAACCAAAGATTCTAGATTCTTGTGTTGATCTTGATATCAACCATCCCCAGTTAGAGCCACTCTTAGGACTCATCAAATTTTGATGAATTTGAGAGCCCCATTTCTAATTTTTGCATCTACTATCAAAGGACCACCTAATGGGTCAGCTTGATAGGCATTCATTTCAAAGAAGGAAAAAATAAAACCCAATTTGCATCCTCCCCTCATGCAAAAATTCCAAGTAATTTAAATTGGTTGTTATATAGCCAGTGCCCTTGCGTTGTTCTTGAAGAGGCTCAGAAACCTTCAAGAAAAAGCAAATGGCAAAGGTCATCAGTGCCATCGAGTATCAACAAAGGCTTTTTCATGCTACACCGATGACCCGATGAACCATCAGGTATCGGTAGGATTAGTCGCACGCTACGCCGATGACCCGATGGGAATTACTGGGTATCAAGGGGAGTGGTTTCATGTTATCCCAATGAATCCATGACAAGGCATAAGTGGAGGAGGTAGACATTGGTGACATCAGCCATTGGAAAAGCGCAATGTAATGCTACTTGATGACCCAGTGGAAAGGCCCAAGCATAGACCATTTATCCCACATTGGTCATGCGGAGGAAATTCATCGCATTTAAAAGCAAGGCCGCATATAACCTTAGTGTCAAAACTTACGGGCTTTTGACAAGGAGCAGTTCAGCGTTGGTGGGTCCCCGCGTACGCGCGCGTCTCAAAGCGGCCAAATTTTTCGTTAAAAGGGCAAACTAACAGGTGAGCAGGTTGCAGATGATCAGACGGCCATCGCTATACCACTATGCAAAAGTGATCGAGTATTAATCGCCGCAACCTGGCGACAGTGTAGTGCCCAAAAAAGGTGGTTAAAGGGCATGCCGATCAAGGAAGATCGGATGGTGGAGTGAAATTCTGAGGCTATCCATGACTATCGTTGTACCGTGGTTGTGAAGTGCCTAGAATGAATACCCTAGTGACTAGCAAGGTGGCAGATAGGTGGTGCTCAGATGGTGGCCAACTGTATGCACAAATAAACCAAAGAGTGACTTATCAAACAGACCATGGATTCGATGGAACTCTAAAAGGACTCATCGAAGGCATCAGTTCCAGCGACACAAAGTACATCGAAGAAATCAGAACTAGTCCCGTTGATAAAACAAAAGGTATCAATGAAACTACGGTATCGATGAGACATGTGAACAGCTCGTCGAGGGAGGAAGTTTGGCCGAAAGAATAATATCGAAGAAGCCAACAAAACCAAAGACACATGGCAGTTAGAGGGTGGTTCCCAAGCGCATCTCATGAGCGAACCAGAGGCTAACACGTGGTGACACACGGCAGAAGGGAGCAGATTAGCCAAGGTAAAGGTCAGGCAGATCAATGAAGATCAGACAGGGATGCGAAAGATCCAACGTTTGTCGCTATGTCATGATGGGAAGATGATTGCCAAATATCCACCATGACTTGGAGACAAAGCAAGTATGGAAAAGGTGAGCAACTCAGGCGTTAAGGATCAAGCAAGTTGAAAGCAGATCAACAACCGTCGCCATACCGCGAAATGAAGATGCTCGATGGTTATCCATCGTGACATAGTGATTGGTGAGGTGGTAGGCCAGATACTCAGTGCAAATCAGGAAGTGACACGTGGTGGGCCCACTAAAAGAGAGTAGCTCAGGAAAATTAACGGGTGGGTAAGTGAAGGGAGATGTGATGATCGGACAGATGATCTGACGGTGGTCGCTATGTTGTGATGGAAAGATGCTCGATGGCTAAGCAACTTGACTTGGCGACCAAGTAGTGGGACCTGTAGAAAGAGCACTTCAAAGAAAATAAAGAATGAGTGGGTTCGAAATGATCGGACGGTGGTCGCTAATCCGTTATGCGAAGACGCACGATGAATAATCATTGCGGATCAACGACAAACAAAGAGCTTCATTTTGGTGGTAGGGTAGGGACCCCTGAGCCAATTAGGGGGTGCCACATGGTGAAGATCAGTGTGGGAAATTCAAAGTTTAAAATATAGTTTCAGACTATAGTGAAAAGGCAGAAATTTAAATGACCGACCTGCAGAGGGATTGGTGGTTGAGGGGTTATTTGTAGCCCAAATATACAAGTGTTATATATCGTTGGAAATCTCTCAGAATGAGGAATTTGTTTCTGCAGTCAATTGTAACCCATTATAAATATTTTTGGGTCAGTTACGTCGGGATCTCAGAAGATATTTTTCATTCAGAAAGAGAGAATTTTGAGTTGGCCAAGTGGGTGGGCCGTTAATCCAAAAGTTTAGGAGAGTTGTCCTTGTTAGACATGAAATCTGATTTGCCCCCTCCTCTTCTTATTTTGATTTCTTCTCATTTTGTGACGGGTTCCATAATTTTTGGTAAGCGAGAGAGCTCCATATTCTATGTTTCCACCTTTGAGTCTTTTTCGAGAGTATATGTTTTTTGTTGCAGGTCACATATATGTAAGGCATATATTCAATTTATTGGATTGTCTCTAGGCCTTCTCTTATTTTCAATAAATCTAGTCTTCAAGAGAGTTTGGGTTTGTCCTCTCAAAGTGGGAGTGTAATGGGTGTTCTTAGGTACTCTTCAAGCAAGAGTTTAAATTCTACAAACAATCATTTTGGATTAGGGATAATGTTTGGATATGTATAATCCTCTGTTTGAGTTTAGAATATATTAATGTTAGGCATTAATATAGGGATATCTTTCTCAATAAATAGGATTAGTTATAGAGGAGGTTTCCATTTACAGTTTGATGTATGACTCTATGCCCTTGGATAACGCACTGGTCTTGCAAATTCTGGGGATTCTCAGATATTTTTAAAATCAAATATCCATTTACTTTTATGTTTGTAGTTTTAGTTTGTTCCACCTATCTCATGCTTCAACTTAGCTGAGATGTTAATGTAGATCTAGCCCATTTGTAGTAACCTCCAAGTTGTTAAGCTTTATGAGATCTATCTGCTTTTATTGATGCTATCATATGTGTGTAATGAGTCCGATTCAATGCATCAAAGGTACACCCACCTAGGTTTTATAGAGCCTGAAGAGTAGAAGGATTCAAATCCTTGTTATGTTGTCCAAGTCTTGAAGTTCTTCATTGTATGAAGTTGGCTATTTCATAGATAGATTGTAGGTGAACTTGGTTTTCTCTTTTTTGAGAACAACAAAAATGGTTACTCTGCTGGGGAGAATGATGTAAATTTTTTTTTCAAGACAGAACCCATGAGTCTGGCCAAAATTAATTTGGGGAAGAGTCTCAGAAGTTGAGAAATCTAGAAGTTATTTTTCAGATTTGAAAGTGTATATGTTGGAAGGTGTTGTTGCTATGAAATGTAAAAAATATTAGCTGACTCTGTTGTGTGTAAAGTACCCAGAAATCTAAAATTGTTTCAGAGTGAAGATCAGTGGTTAAATTTTATTCCTTTTCAGGGAGGTGGTGACTCTATAAGAATGAACATGAGATTTGGAGGAGTTCTTCAAATTTTCAGTCAGAAGTGAAGTGAACAATAACAGAAAATTTACTCCAGGTATTCCTCATTGTTGAAATAATTATTTGTTCCTTATAAGGTGAAAAAGTCACCATTTAAAGGAAAAGAAATCTGCACTTTACATACTTCATGTTTTGAAAAATTTTCAGTCATAAGTGATGGGAGAGTGTGTATGATTCCTCAAATTTGTGATTGCATGTGTTTTGAAGAGAGTTTGTAAAACAGTAAAGATGCATTGTCCAAGTAATGGTTCAGTAGATGTTTCAAATTTGATGGATCTATATGTGGTTCCTAGATATCCGAATCCTTTGTTAGATCTGAAAGAAATTGATAGGGAGATTGAAATATGTCTTAAAGAGATCCAAAAGAAGTTTATCTTGTTTTTAAGAAAGAAAGTAGGGAAAAGAAAAGAGGAAGAACCATCAGATGTTTTTTATGAAAGATTTATCGCTGCATCAAATGAGCTCCCAGTTGATGTTAGACCCCATGAGTCTATTTGGATTCAATTATTCTTAGATCTTGATGAGCCTGACTCAGTCAATTGGTCTTCAACCTTGAGGGAAGAAAGTGTTGCACACATTAAAGAGTGGATAAATGAGATTAAGGTAACTAAATATGAAAATGCACATAGTTTTGAGTATAGTGATGTAGATGAATCCCTGAGTCAAGATATCTATTATGATGTTGAAGATGACTCTTGTTCTTAGCATAACAATGCAGATGTGTATTAAGAGCAAGAAGAAAATTTTGAGAACATAAGTTATTGTTCAAATAATTGTGAGCCTGTTGAGGTTTCAGATCTGAATGATATAGATCATCTTGTTGTTAATTTCAATCCACAAAGTGTTTGCAACTGAGGTTATGAAAATATGTTGTAACATATAGCAACACTTTATGATCAGCAATGTTAAAGGTTATGATGCAGATGCAATTTGTTGTAGTGACAAAATAAATGTGCATGAAGACATAAGCATTGCAAATTTAATGCTTGCATTAAATTGGGACACTGTTTACATCATAGAGGGTAAAGCTAAGGAAAATAAAAATGAAGAAGAAGGTTCACTAAGTAGTGAACAAATATCAAAACTCTTAGCTGCTGATCTTCAGAGGTATGCATCCAAAAATATTCCCAATCTCTCATACCCAATTGCTATATGTTTTGATACTGATAATGTTTTTTAGGGTGTAAAGTATGATACATATGGTATTGATTCTTTCCCTACATTTGATTTGAATAATGGATGAGATGAAAATGCATATACGGTTGATAGGTGTAGATTCATATGTTGACATGAACTCAAAATTTAACATGCATTGTGTGGATCTTGCTCTTAAAATGAATGACAACTGTGAAGTAACTTTCCCAAATTTGGAAGTGGTGAATGAACCTTTGACAAGTGATGATACATTTTCATGTTTGTAAGAGGCTGATAGGAATTGTGATCAGCAAGATGAAGTGCAGTCATTCTATGTGAGAATGTTTCTTTCTAGTTTGCAAGCCGAGGTTGCAGATGAATGTTTTCTTCTTGTGCAAACTAGTGATCAAGATGTGCCTGATGTTCCTAGCTTTTAGAGGGAGTTGGGTTACTTTTGTTTTCAGCCAGGAAATGATTGTAAGCACTATGACAATTTTGTGTCATTTGATGATCAACATTTTGAAGTGGGTTTTGTTTTTCAAAGATTGAATGACCATGAACATGTTGATTATCTTTTATGTAATGAGCTGATGAAAAGTTGCAGCATTTGTGATCAGGCAGATGCAAATGATGATTTCAGCTTACCCTCGATTCATGAAAATGAGAATCATGTGTTTAATAGGGGTAAGAATAGATTTTAGTTTTGATGGCTCGGGGCCATTTTGTAAATAATCTCTATATTGTATAGTCGCTTTGCTTTTAGTTGTGTGGTTTTGAATAAGGAGCCCTTATTTTTGAGAAGAAGAGAAGTGATTTGTTTTTGGGTGGTCTTCTTAACCAAAGATTCTAGATTCTTGTGTTGATCTTGCAATCAACCATCCCCATTCAGAGCCACTATTGGGACTCATAAAATTTTTATGAATTTGGGAGGCCTATTTCTAATTTTTGCATCTTCTTTCAAAGGACCACCTAATGGGTCAACTTGATAGGATTCATTTCAAAGAAGGAAAAACTAAAACATAATTTGCATCCTCCCCTCGTGCGAGAATTCCAAGTAAATGCAATTGGTTGGTATATAGCTAGTACCCTCACATGGTTCTTGAAGAGGCTCAAAAAACTTCAAGCAAAAGCAAATGGTAGAGGTCACCAGTGCCATCGGGTATTGGTAGAGGCTTTTTCATGCTACACTAATGACCCGATGAGCCATCGGGTATCGGGAGGACTAGTCTCACACTACGCTGATGACCTGTTGGGAGTTATCAGGTATCGGGGGGAGTGGTTTCATGTTATCCCGATGACCCAATGACAAGGCACAAGCAGAGGAGGTAGACATTGGTGACATCAGCCATCGAAAAAGTGCAATGTAATGCTACTCGATGACCCGATGGAAAGGCCCAGGCGTAGACCATTTATCCCACATTGGTCGCGAGGAGTAAATTCAACACATTTAAAAGAAAGGTCACATATATTCTTAGTGTCAAATCTTACAGGCTTTTGACAAGTAGCAGTTCAGCATTGGTGGGACCTCGTGTGCGCGTGCATCTCAAAGCAGCCAAATTTTATAGTAAAAGGGAAAACTAATAGGTGAGCAGGTTGCAGACGATCAAACGACCATCGCTATACTGCTATGCGAAAGTGCTCAATGGTTAATCACTGTGACTTGGCAATAGTGCACGTGCCAAAAAAAGGTGGTTAAAGGCCTTGCAGATCAAGGAAGATCAAACGGTGAAGTGAATTTTTGGGGCTATCCATGACTGTCGCTGTACCACGGTTGTGAAGTGCTCGAAATGAGTACCCTAGCAATTGGCAAGGTGGCAGACAAGTGGCACCCAGATGGTGGCAAGTTGGTTGCACAAACAAACCAAAGAGTGACTTATCGATCAGACCATGGCTTCGATGGATCTCTAAAAGGACTCACCAAAGGCATCAGTTCCATTGACACAAAGTACATCAAAGAAATTAGAACTGGTCCCGCCAATAAAACAAAAGGTATCGATGAAACTACGGTATCGATGAGACATGTGAACAACTTGCTAAGGGAGAAAGTTTGGTCGAAAGAATAATATCAAACAAGCCAACAGAACCAAAGACATGTGGGGGTTAGAGGGTGGTTCCCAGATGCATCTCATGAGCGAACCAGAGGCTGACACATGGTGACACGCGTGAGAAGGGCGAAGATTACCCAAGGTAAAGGTTGGGCAGATCAATGAAGATCGGATGAGGATGTGAAAGATCCAATGGTTGTCCCTATGTTGTGATGGGAAGATGATCATCAAATATCCCATGTGACTTGACAACAAAGAACGTGCAGAAAAGGTGAGCGGCTCAGGTGTTAAGGATCGAGCAGGTTGAAAGCAGGTCAAAGGTCATCGCTATACTGTGAAATGAAGATGCTCGATGGTTATCTGCCATGACATAGTGACTGGCGAGGTGGCAGCTAAGGTGGCAGGCTAGATACTCAGTGCAAATCAGGAAGTGACATGTGGTGGGTTCGCCAGAAGAGAAAGTAGCCCAGGTGAATTAACGGGTGGGCAAGTCAAGGGAGATCTGACTGTCGGACGGATGATCTGACTATGGTCCCTATGTCATGATGGAAAGATGCTCGATGGCTAAGCGGCTTGACTTGGCGACCAAGCAGTGGGACCCATAGAAAGAGTAGTTCAGAGGAAATAAAGAACGAGTGGGTTGGAAATGATCAGACGGTGGTCGTTGATCTGCTACGCGAACATCCATGATGAATAATCATCGCAGATCAACAACAAACAAAGAGCTTCATTCTGGTGGTGAGTCCAGGTTGTGCTGAGGTGGCAGGACAGGGACCCCAGAGCCAATCAGGGGTGCCACGTGGCAGAGATCTCCATGGGAAATTCAAAGTTTAAAATATAGTGAAAAGGCAGAAATTTAAATGACTAACCTGTAGAGGGATTTGTGGTTGAGGGGTTATTTCTGGCCCGAATATAAAAGTGTTATATATAGTTGGAAATCTCTCGGAATGAGGAATTCGTTTCTACAGTCAAGTGTAACCCAAGGCAAATATTTTTCGGGAAGTTACCTCGGGATCTTAGAAGATATTTTTCAGTCAGAAAGAGAGGATTTTGAGTTGGCCAATTGGGTGGGCCCTTAATGCAAAAGTTTAGGACAGTTGGCCTTGTTAGAGATGAAATCTGATTTTCCCCCTCCTCTTCTTATTTTGATTTTTGCTCATTTTTTGAGGGGTTCCATAATTTTTGGTAAGCGGGAGAGCTCCATATTCTGTGTTTCCACCTCTAAGTCTTTTTCCAAATTTTTGTATAGCAGTGTCCTTTTTTCAAGTAATAGAGTATCTTCTTGTTGTAGATGTTTTTTGTTGCAGGCCACATATATGTAAGGCATATATACAATTTATTGGATTGTCTCTAGGCCTTCTCTTATTTTCAATAAATCCAGTCTTCAAGGGAGTTTGGGTTTGTCCTCTCAAAGTTGTAGTGTAATGGGTGTTCTTAGGTACTCTTCAAGGAAGAGTTTAAATTCTATGAACAATCATTTTGGATTCGGGATAATGTTTGGATATGTATGATCCTCTGGTTTGAGTTTAGAATGTATTAATCTCAGGCATTAATATAGGGATATCTTTCTCAATAAATTGGATTTGCAAAAGAGGTTTCCATTTACAGTTTAATGTATGACTCTATGCCCTTGGATAAGGCACCGGTCTTGCAGATTCTGGGGATTCTTGGATATTTTTAAAATCAAATATCCATTTACTTTTATGTTTGTAGTTTTAGTTTGGTCCACCTATCTCATGCTTCAACTTAGCTGAGATGTCAATGTAGATCTAGCCCATCTGCAGTAACCTCCTAGTTGTTAAACCTTATGAGATCTATCTGCTTTTATTGATGCTATGATATGTGGGTAATGAGTCTGATTCAATACATCAAAGGTACACCCACTTGGGTTTTGTAGAGCTTGAAGAGTAGAAGGATTCAAATCCTTGTTATGTTGTCCAAGTCCTAAAGTTCTTCATTGTATGAAGTTGGCTATTTCATAGATAGATTGGAGGTGAACTTGGTTTGCTCTTTTTTGAGAACAACACACCCGGTTAAGGGATTTACAAATATGCCTTGTTAGAAGCACAATACCCTATTAGGATTAACCTCGTTGGAGGATTTAAGAATCCAAGCTAATGGACCACCTTTTTAGAGGATTTGATGAGTAACCAAGCTTGTTAGAGCTTTCCCAGTTAAGGGATTTTACTTCTGTTGTAATTGTTAGAAAACAACGGGTTTTTTTGATCTATCTAAGTAGCACTATCTTTGCTTGATCAGATCGTTCTAAGATTCAATCTTCCTTCACTCAAAATTCAGATCCATTCACTGGTTGGGCAACCACACACTCAATAGGTTTTCTATCAACCTTGCCAACAACCTTTACAAACAACTTCATCAACCTTAAATACAAATCAATTAGGTCAGTAACACAACAAAAACCTAATTTTTATCATTGAGATTACAAACAAGTCGGTTCAATCTTTACTATTAGAAATCACAACAATCTCTTCACATTCTTCAAGACAATTCCAACCGCTACATGATCACCACTCCATTGGACTTTGTAACTCATCACATGTTGTGCATTAAATGCAATCCACTTTGCTCCTTCCCTAGACAATAAGCAAACATGCCAAACCAATTTGAATTTATGCTCATACAGTGATCACACATGTCTCCATCACTACCGCTCATCAGATAATAAACCAACAAACTTGATCGGTTAGGGTTTAACAGTTGATAGGGTTTACCAGTTACATTACATAGAAATGTTTAACCCTTCACACTGGTTCACCGATTCAACTCACAAACTCTCTTCTTTACCAGTTACAAGCCAATATAAAAAACAACAATATCAACAATAACGTGAATACCTTTTACCAGTTCAATTGACATCAATGACAACATATCATTAATGCAATCTCTATGCAAAATTCCAAACAAACTCAAAATGCCAACAGACGTTTGCACAGTTACCTTGACCACTTCTGTTGTCTTGTCCTCAACCTTACTTTATGTCTTACTATCTGTTGATTCAGATATATTATGTTCATTCCCTATTTCTGTTCCATTTTTTGCTTCTGCTTCTGTCAGTATTTCCATCAAGGATGGATTTTGATTTCTTAACTTCAGTTGTTTCCTTGTCCATTGCAATATTAAAATCCCGAGTGTCCACATTCATGGTAAAAAGAATGTTTGACTCGGGATCAACATTATCTGCTTTTACTTCCTCTGGCTTATCTTCTCTAGGCTGACTATCCATTTGTGTTGGTGCCTCTAAAATTATTGGTGGGGTGTCCTGTATTGGTGGCGGTAGATTATCCTTAACCGTGATATCAGGTATACTGTCAATTTTGCCTTTACCTTTATCTACCTTCTGATATACCTTATTAAATGACTTATCCACCTTTTGTTTGTCTTTCTCTTCTTTCTTCTCTCTCTCAACAAAAAATATGTCCCACTTATCAGTCATTTCATTTGCAATTTATTTAACTCTGTCGGCCATAAGACTAACGTGTCAGTGACCACTCACAAAAATAGTTCTATTGGCTTCAGATATAAGGTCATCAATTTCCTTCTTGGAATTAACAGGATGCACAACTAATAGAGCTTCTACCTTCAATTTCTTATCAAGTTCCATAATAGACATTCTCTTGGCTTCTAATCTTAAGTACAAATCATTTGGTAGAACATCTATTACCTCAATAAGGACCTTCTTGTAGATATTTAGATACAAAATAATACTTTCCTCTATAGTTTCCTTATCCAAATCTTTAAAATAATGATAAAATTTATTTACATTGTTGAGGTTACCGTCTTGGGTGACTTCATTGACTAATTCTTCCGATGAAAGAGTATCCAGTTCTTTTGGTTCATATTTCTTCTTTGGAGTAACTTTCTTCTTAGGACCACTAGGCTCTCTTATAGCCTGTTGCTTCTTTCTGAGTGTCCTTGATTTCTTAGGAGATGGAGCAGGTGTTAGGTTTTTTTTTCTCCATGTCCACCCTTTTGAATTCAGCTACCTTACCACTATCAAAATTGGATGAGGTAGCCACATGAGAAATATGTGCTACCGGTTTCTATTCTACTTTTCTTTCTTGCTCAGCAACATCTTTCATTGAATCTAGTTTCAATAAGCCATTCTTAACAATTTCTACAAACTTAGAAGCATCTTTTATTTCTTTTTCTCTCTTCTTCCTTTGCTTCTGCATAGCAACACCACTCTCTATAGTTTTATCATTACCAAATATCTCCTCTGTCGATTCCGGTGGAGCATCTAGGAGTATTTTAGCATATGAATCCAAGATGTGTGAGTCCACCTCATATCCCATCTCTATAATCTAGACAGTTCTAGGTCTAACTGCCTCCATCCATACTTCATCTCTTTTAATCACAAATCATATTTGTTTGTCATACTTATCAACATTGCTTTGGGGAATCCTTTCCCTTTGTCTCATTTTTGCTTGAAAATTCTTGAAGTACTCTTTTACTAGTTTGTCACTATCAGATCCCATGTTGGTAATTGCCTCCTTTATCTGTTTTCCAACAGAAATATCATAGGGAAAATCCTTATGTCCAATACCGGGAATCTCCTTTGAGAAGTAAAGCATTAAAAACACAATCAAATTTCCAAATTTAAAGGTTCCCTTCTTATCTCCTTTTATTTTATCCAAATTCTCTAGCAATTCATCCTTTAACCATTCATAGATGTCAATTTAGCATTATTCAAGGTCATCTCATGAGCACTATGAATGCATAAACTAAATACAAAATTCAGTATGTTAGTATGAGCAACTTTATAACCAATGACCATACTTGCAAATTTAACATTGTTATCTTTTATATCATTAACCCTAAGCGACCAATTGTCAAATGTAGCTCTGGTTAAGCTCATAACCTCTTTGTTTGGAATTTTCTTTTTCTATTTAGGCCTAGTGCCGGTGGAGGGTAAACCAGTAATAGCTCTTATAGCTTCCTTAGTGATCTTAAATACTGAGTTTGACCACATAAATTCACCATGAACCCTGCTAAGAACATAGCGGATGGTTTCATTTGAGAATTCCAGCATGTGGAGGATGTTAATGAACCCTAAATCCTAAACAACCTTGTGTTCCAATTTAACTACCCCATGTTTGTCAGTGATAACATTTACGAACATATTTTTTAAATCTTTGGACCCTAAACTTTCAATGTTACAATGTATGTATGCCCTAGGGTCTTCAGCAAACGTTACTCCCTTCGGGATTCTACAAAATGCACCAATGGAGTCATCCAATTTTGTTATCTTAGGAATTATTTTGAAAATGGGTCTAGGTCATTTTATGTTCTCCACAATGGTAGGGTTTGCAATGAATTCGGGAACGAAGGATGAAGAAGCCATTGCGTAAGATAAATACCTTTTAGCTGAGAAATCCTTGAATGCTCTGAAAAACCTTTGTTTCTTCGCCTTTTGAATGCCTTTGCTCAATTTAACTCTCTTCGAATGAATTCTTGGTGAGAAAAAATGAGAAGTTACAATGCCTTTATAAACAAAAAGTTAACTTACAACTATAATAAATGCTTCGTCTGTGAAATGAAAACTCCACATATCTGCCAGTAAAGAAGAATTATAACTTCTTACCACCAACTGAGGGTAAATGTATGATTTTCAATTAGTTGCCTTACCCCTAAGGATTATTCCTTAGTTAGATGAAGAATCTCCTGTCGGTGCAGGATTCCTCTGTTCTACTAGTGCAGAGATAGATTCATCAATTCTCTGATCTCTCTTCCTGATCCATTGTTTAGTGAATTCTTGCTTGATTTCATTCAACTTTTCTTTACCTTTGTCATTAGATCCTTTATTGTTCACCGGTACACTCTTGCTTCTACAAAATTTTGCAATATGCCCAATCTTGTTACTTGCATAACAAGTTACATTGTTTCTCTGAATAGCTTTTCCATAACCTTGACCGGTTTGAGTTCTCTATTGATTAGATAAATGTCCAAATCTACCACAAATATAGCATTTCACATTCATTCTGCAATTGTCTGAGTTATGACTATTTTTATTGCATTTGGAACATTGATCAGCGGATGAGTTTGTATTCTGATTATTCCTAAATCTGCATTGATTTTCTCTATGACCTAATTTGTTGCAATTAAAACATTTCCCATTGAATTTATAAGCATTAGGTTGCCTTACCGGTTTGTTGTGATCATGATTGTTTGCAGTCCGAGAACTTTCTCCATGTTCAAATCCAAGTCCAATTGTTTCTCCATCAGGTTTCTGACTTTTTAGCATATCATCAAGCTTATCTGAACTCTTCTTGAATTTGTCTTTGTATTCATTTGCAGTGACCAACTCACTTTCCAAAGTGCTAACTTGTCTCATAAGTTCCTCTTTGTCATGTTGCATGTGAATCAAATTTGTTTTGAGCATATCATTTTCATAACTAAGCCTTAGAGATTCATCTGATCTTTCATTAAGTCTTCTGGCCAAATCTTCTTCATTCCTCTTTCTATCTTCAATATCCTTGCATAATCTCATGGTTAAATATTGCATCTCATTCTTCATCTTATTGTTCTCTTGTCTCAATTTCTCTGCAATATCTCTAAGAGTTTCTTTTTCTTCATCATCCTGATTTTGCAATTGCACATGTAATTCTTTTCTCTTATTCTTTGTTATCACCAAGTTTTCTTGAAGTGTTTTGATGAATTCCTAAGCAGTTCTGAGTTCATCTTCCAGTTTTGTATTCTTCAATTTTTCTACATCCAAATCTTCAGGAGCTCCTTCCAACTGTTGTCTCAAACTTTCCATTGGTACCGGTTTCAGAAACTTCCTCAAGTTGTTAGGCCTCTGCAAATAGAGGACTAGCTTCTGATACCAATTGTTAGATGCTAGGACAGTCCCAAAGACACGGAGAGGCGGGGGTGAATCAATGTCTAACCGGTAGATGAAAGATTTAAACTTATTTGCAACTTTACAACCCAAATTAAGATACCAGTAAACAGATAATAATGCAATAAAGAGAAACAAAAGAATAACCATCAATGCACACCATAACACATATATTTTTGGCGAGGAAACTCGATAGGGGAAAAATCTCAGTGGGATTTGTGACCCACAATATTTACTCACTATCCAATATGAATAAATATTACTTGTACAATAGGGGCCTACACATGCAGGAAGGCCAACTACCTAGAGTTCACTGCTTAATAAAAAAATGGAGTCCCACTGACTACAATTGGATGGTTAATTCCAATAGCAATGTACTACTCAAAATAGCATCTGCAATGCTGGATTCAGTACCAATTTAAGCTCCGTTTGATTCCTCTACCATAAACCGTGCTTTTCTCTGCTCTGCTCTTATTTGCTCTCAAAATAAATACATCAAAGTGCATATAATTATTCGCTAACATATACCGCTTCCATACATACCTAATTACATTTCAAAATGACCTACAAGATCTCATACATATATGATTCTTTACAATACATCATGTCAGCTATACAAATATAATTACAATAAAAAACAATATTATTTCAAGTAGGCTTAGAGTGCCGGTATAATCTGTTGTCGGTGTAGACTGGATGTCAGTGTGAATAAACTTGTAGTGCCTACCAGTGTCGGTAGATGATGTATGTTGCCGATATAACCTATGAGCCATGTTACCAGTTGGTTTCCATCAATGACAACATCAACTATTCTCATCTGAGTGTATAATGCCAACAAAATGTAGTGTCATAAATTGTACACCCTTGCTAGGGTGGTACAATTTCACACTTAGGTTAGCACCTGTTTTAGTGTGTTTGCATCTTACATTATTATTTTGCTTTAAGTATTTAATTAATTAATTTAATTAAATCTAAAGTCCTATTTCATCACTTCACACATCATAAAATTGGGCCCTTTACCCTATGTGTGCCCCTTTTAATTTTATTCCTCCAATAAATCATTTAATCATAAACCCTAATTATGTCTTATTTTGACCGTTTAAGGCCCAATTTTGCATATTAAAATACCTCAAAATCAGCTGTAACTTTGGGATTCTCTCTAATATCATCATATCTAATGGCCTTGAAAATTTGGTGAAAAGTTGGTCAGACCATGGCGAGAGTTCACATGGTCCTTGACTTTTTTCCCAAAATTTTGGGAGAACAATTCTATGATATTATAATACTTAACCCAAAAATATTGGCAGGAAATTCAATTCCTAGGTTAGCCTAAAGGCGGAATTAAGTCAAAATTAAGATGTAGGGTGTCATACATAAGAGCTCTCTTTCTTCATTTGAAGGGAACTAAGAACTATCTATCTATCAGATCTAAGAATCTAAGAGTAGGTTTTTGGAGCATAAGGAGTCTTCTATGTAGTGAAAGAGAAGCCTATGTGGATTCTTCAACAACATTCATCAAGCATTTGTCAAGCATTCATCATCAATTAGGAGCCTTGAAGACATTGAAGAATAATAGGAGATCTAGTGGCAATATCTCTCCCTTGGGGATGGTATGATTTCATGTTATTTTCATGTCTTTGTATGAGCTTCTTTGCATCAATTTTCATATCTACATTCATTCTTTAGATCATTTAGTATATTTGGTTTGAAGCATTGTCATTTACATTTACATTTCCATTTAGGGTTTACTCTCATGCATAGGGTATCTCTAGTTTCTTATCATTTAGGATCTTGCATACACACAAGGTTCTAGCACACACATTTTTTAGTAAATTATCAGTTATTTGTGGAGGTGGAAATCACCAACACAGGGGTTTGACTAAGGAAAAACACTATATAGCCACCCAAACCTTCCCTTTTCAGTTGCTGGTGTAGAAATAGGCATCTGAAGGCAGTTTTAGATCTGGAAAAGGCATCAACACCATTCAGAAGTCTCAGAAGTGCAGAAATATGTCAAGCATGGGGTGTGGTGCCCTGGTCCTTCCTAGGGAAGGGGTGTGGTTCCCTGGTCCATCCATTTTGCAGTCAAATTTGACAGGTTGCAAACTCAGGACCTCTTGTTTGCAGTGTCTCAGTTGCAACCTCATGTTTGCAAAAACAAGACAGTGGTGTGGCACCCTGGTCTAGGTCAGTTTTATTCAATTTGCAACATCAGGTACACATCTAGAAACCTCCCCCATTCATTCTTTTAGTCTCAGTTTCATATCTACAGGTTTGTTCAATTCTGAGTTCATTTATACTTCATTTTTTATCTCCTAATCTACTTGATCATTCAAACCCTAGTTTTTCTCATCATTTGCAACAAGAGGAATGGAAACCCTAAGAGATAATCCTTGGCTCTCTCTTTCCCAAAATAAGTAGCCAAAGTGATCTATCTCCCTAGGCTCTTTTGTATTCCCAATGTGTTGGCAAAAGTGGGATTAGGTCCTAGTCACCTGATCTCGCTTTTCCCACCACCATAGTTTGTTATTGTATATTTGGATGACATTTTGATTTTCAATAAGACAAAAGAAGAACATATGTTGCATTTGAGACAATTTTTGTAGAGATTGATAGAGGAAAAGTTTTTGATAAACATTAAGAAGTGAAGTTTCATGAAGAAAGAGTTAGTCTATTTGGTATTTGTGATATCTAGGGATGGATTGAAGATGGATCTTGATAAGGTGTGAAAAATTGTTGAATGGCCTACACCGGAAAGCATTGGAGAGGTAAGATCATTTCATGGATTGGATAGTTTCTACCATAAGTTTATCAAAGATTTCATTTCAGTTTGTAGCCCTATGGCTAAGACAATGAGAGGGGATAGAAAGGATTTCAAGTGGACAATTAGAGAAAATAGGACCTATGTATTGTTGAAGAAGGTGATAGAGTAGCCTGTGTTAGCTTTACCGTATTTTAGAAAAATATTTCAAGTAGATTGTGATGCAAGTGGAAATGCAATTAGAATTGTGTTGAATCAGGAAGGAAGACCGATAGCTTATTTTAGTGAGAAGTTGAATGGTGCAAGAAGGAGATATTCACTATATGATTAGGAATTTTATGCCATTGTTCAAGCATTGAAGAAGTGGAGACATTATTTGTTGTTGAAAGAGTTTGTGTTGTATATTGATCATCAAGCTTTGTAATATTTGAACAGTTAGAGTAAGTTGAATCAGAAACATATGAGATGGGCAGAGTTCTTGTAGAGTTATACCTTTGTGTTGAATCATTGAACTGGAAAGTCAAACAAAGTTGTTGATGCATTGAGTAGAAGGAGAATTTTTTTGACAAAGATGGCAGCGACAATGTTAGGATTTGAGGAGCTAAACAACTTGTATGATGATGACCCGAATTTCGCAAAACCTTGGAAAGCATGTAAGGAACCAGTTATGATGGATAGAAGTGAGTGGTTGAATGATTTAATTTAGGATGAGATGTTCTTAAGAGGAGTTCAGTTGTGTATACCTAAGAGTTCTATGAGGGATAATTTGATAAAGGAGAAGCATAGTGGAAGATTAGATGGACACTTTGGTGTTGATAAAATGGTGGATTTGGTGAGTGAGCATTACTTTTGGCCTTCGATTCATAACGATATCAATAAATTCATGTAGACTTGTAGAATTTATCAAGTTGCTAAAGGTAGTAGTCAAAATGTTGGATTGTATAAGCCTTTGACAATTCCAGAGAAACCTTGGGAGGACATAAGCATGGATTTTATACTTGGATTACCTAAGACATGGAGAGGAAATGATTCTATATTTGTAGTGGTGGATAGATTCTTGAAGATGGCACATTCCATACCTTGTAAGAAGACATCAGATGCAGTTCATGTAGCTAACTTATTTTTCAAGGAAGTGGTGATATTTCATGGATTACCTAAGAACATAGTTTCAGATAGAGACACTAAGTTTGTTGGATATTTTTGGAGAACACTTTGTAAAAACATGAAGACAGATTTAAAATTCAGTTCTACTTTTCATCCACAAACCGATGGACAGACAAAGGTAGTAAACCGAAGTTTGGGAAATTTGTTGAGATGCTTAGTTGGAGAGAAGATCAAAAGTTGGGATTTGATTCTTTCTCAAGAAGAGTTTGCCTATAATAATTCAATGAACAAGAGTACCGGAAGAACACTTTTTGAAATTGTTATCAGAGTACACCCTAGAGGTATATTAGAATTAAGAGATATCAGTAATGAAGACAAGAGGAGTGCATAAGTAGAATAATTTGTAGATCATATGAAGGTATTACATGTCCAGGTTAAACAACATTTGGAGGAGATGAACAACAAGTATTAGGAGAAAGTAGTTGAGAGGAGGAGACAAGGAATTTGAAGTACGCGATGAAGTGATGGTGTATTTGAGAAAAGAAATATTTCCAGTTGGAACCTACAAGAAGTTGTAGATAAGGAAGTTTGGACCTTGTAAGATCCAAAGGAAATTTAGTTCCAAAAATGCATATGAATTGGAGTTTTCTAATGGTTTGGGTATTTCACCTATATTCAACATTACAGATCTACATCAATATCATGAGACAGAATTCAATGAAGAGAGTGTTGTAGACTTGGAGAAGTAGATGCCCCAAAAGGAACTAGATTAGATTGAAGACATTTTGGATAGTAGGATTGGGTGTAGCACCCAGAGCAACCAGTACAGAGAGTATCTTGTGAAGTGGAAGGGCAGACCAGTTGAAGATCCATCATGGATTTCTCAGGCATAGGTAGAATGTCTGGGTTTCCTCTGACCTCAGCAAAGTGAAAGACTCACTTTTTCAACAACCTTGGATGTCTGATGCAGGAGCATCCCCAGTTCTTGGCAATCTTGCATTTGTTGGAATCAATGAACACTGAGAGGGGGGCGGGGGTGCATCAGTGTTCTTCAATTTACAAATCTATTAAATTGATTCTTAAACCAACAGATGCATAATAATGAAAGCAGATTGCAAAAACATGAACCAATCAGCCACAAAACCATAGCACCCAAATTTTTACATGAAAACTCGGAAAGGGAAAAACCACGGTGGGATTTGAACCCACAATATTATTATACTTTGATTAGGAGTATGATGATATTACATGAATGGGAATGCACTTGCATTCAGGCACACTGCCTAGAGCTCACTATTCAATTACAAAAGGGATACAACCCAGAGGAAGGCTCACTGCCTTACAGGTGATTACAAATGATTACAATAATGAATGAACTGAAGAATAACATCTACAATAATTGATTACAATAAGCATCTACTATTTCCAAATAGAAGTTCCATTTAGGCTCAATTTGACTTTTGTAACTATCCTATCTCTTTGCTCTATTTTCCTGCTTTGTCATATACCAAAGCACCAAAGTCTTCAATCACATTCACCAAACTTTGCACATTCACTCATATAGACTTCTCACACTCATAACATTCCTCAAAATAATCAATCAAATCGATCTTATATATCCACACTACCAAAGTAGATTAATTACCATGTTGGCTTCCAAAAACCACATAACACACAACATGAAAGATGTAACCAATTAGTCAGCTCAATCCATCCACAAAACCATATGCGGACCTAAAGAAAATGATAGTAGGTTCCTAAAAGTCAGCCCAATCTCCTCTAACATGAAACCAATCACCGAAATCAACCCAACAATTTCGCATCACATGTTACACCAAAATAGCCCTATTCTACCTGAATTACCAGATACTGGACCTTAAATCTCGCTCATGAATCAACATCAGATATCAGGATTATGAATTAAATTGTCTCTAACCTTGAACCATCTACCTCTATCACCACAACCAAAATTAAACAACCAAAATCAATATGCACACCTAACTCATACTCTGTCGGTTACTATATTCCACCTTCCGGACTTATGCCTTATGAACAATGCAACTTCCGATAAATCAAATCTACATGTACCAGATATGATTTTTGGACCGATTTGCCATCAATGACAATTCCTAAGAATTTCTCATGTACCAATCTTCACCGAAATAATGTCTCGTGTCAACAATTTCCCCCTTTGGCATTGATGGCAACACTATGAAAAATGAACTATACACTCAAAGTTGCAAAACTTCAAAACTTCAAGAGTCTCCAAAACTCAACAAGACTGAACAAGATCCTCCTAAGGATTTGCACCATTTTTCACTTCCCTCTCTCCCCCTTTGACAACAATGCCAAAGATAGAAATCCGCCAAAACTTATATACAAGAATATGTACAATTACTTACATAAATTTGAAGATATCAGCAAAAATTGTCTTTAGGCTCAACAAGTGATTATCCCAAGCCTTCTTCAAACTCTCCAAAATATTGATCATACCACTAAAAATATATGTGTGCATCTCAGTTCCTCTTCTATCTATTGGAACACTCTTATTCAGGGCATCATTTGCATCTTTCATACTGCTCATTAATGAGTCTATCCGGGGAGTGATGAGGCTTCTTACTTCTCCCACTCTACCCAAAATTTTGTCCTTCTCTTGATTTAGACTCCTAATCTTATCCAATATACACATAACTTGACCTTCAAAATTGCTAGTTGGGACTGATTGAGGTGCATAAGACTAAGATATGCTACCAAGGTGGCCTTCACAATCTCTTATTTTCTTATCAATGTCCATAGTAAACTTTGGTAAAATTAGACATGACTTGTATATTAGGCTGCCTTCATCTAATGAATCTTGTATATTCTTCATAGCAGTTATTAAACTTACCCTATCTCCTTCAATCATCTTCAAAAATATTTTCAGTCTCATAGCATTAAACTAACTCAAAAATCTAGCATTAGCTACCTTCTCCAAAGACACAAAATGAGATTCTATAGCATTCAACATACTTCTAAGCTTACTAGAGGAAGTATCAGTTATATCTGGTTTAAAGGATGGCAAAATTCTCTCCAATACATTTGTCGTCAATGTTATCAACTATTTATCTGTTGTGTGGGATTTGAGTAAGTCCTCATTGGTTTTTTCATGTCCAAGAGTTGCTAGCTTCAATTCTTGAATAAGAGATAAAGAACTAAGGTCAATGGGTTCTTGACTGAAATCATCAGTGTTCGTGACAACCCATTTTCCCTTATCTATTACATTGTCTCTTGCCACTGTCACCGGAGCCTGATCATCCTTATCTTCTCCTTTCTCCTTTTCTATCACCTCTGCACTTGCAACTTTTAAGACATCAACTTCTCCATTTCCTAAATAAACTTTACCAATCTCCTTAGTTGCCTTTATTGAATCAACATCTATTTGTGGAGGTTTTTGTTCAGCTTCACCAGAGTTATTATCCTTAACAATATTAGGATCATCTACAACTGTGGTTTGTTTATTTGACTGCACTACCGGAGTGACTTTCTCAGTTGTTTGATCTTTTTGCACATCAAGAACGACTGCATACACTTCCAGAATAGATGTATCCTATGACTACTCTTCCGGTTGAGTGTCATCATGTGCCGAATTAACATCATATCTATGTTCTATCAAAAATGATCTCAAAATTGCTTTAGTCTCTTTAGTCACTTCATCTATTTTCTCGAGCATGATTATATTGACTCTCTTCTTTCTTCTGAATCTATCCTTAGAAATCTTTAGCAATGTAACAACTTCAGCTTTAGAAATTATAGAATATAAATTCACTAATACATATTCCTGTAGCATCCTAAAATTGTGACACTTGCAATTTCGACTGCATTTGGGTCTTCATGATGGCGACGCAACACTGAACCTAAATGGAGACCTTGAAACTTGTTTATGACATCAAAAACTGCATCTTTTCTGCACCTTGGCCTGATCCTTCCTTGCACCCTACTGTCCCAGGAGGTGGGACCATGGCGCCCAGCGCCCTAGTCCCTGGCCCTATTTTGGGCCCGGTCTCTTATGGGGCATCGGGTCTTCAAGTTTGCAAATTGGAAAATAATCTTCCTAGGTCAGCCTAAGGTCAGAAAAATCAGTCTTTTAACCCTAATTGACAAGTATATAAACTACATTTCCTCTCCCATTTTGAGGAGGAAGGACATATGTGTACAAGAGGCGGAAGTGCTAGGCAAACATTCAAACATTCAAGCATTCAAGCATTCCTTCAAGCAATTGAGCATTCTAAGTCTCCATTCAAGGCTAAGTGTTGCATTCAAGACAAGGATTCAACCATTGAAGAGGAGATCACCTACAACATACAACATCATTACACCTTCACATGTAAGAATACAAACATTCTTACAACAAGGTATCAGTACTTGTTTACATTACAAACATTTACATTTACAACATTCTCATTTCTTGGTTAATTCCAAAACTGGGGTTTGACCTAAAGGCAAACCCCTAATCCCTAACCCCCCAATCGTCCTCTCTTTTCTGTGTGTAGGTTGCAGGTACGCGGCTGTAATTGAAGATCTGGAATCCTTGTGTAGAGACGAACGGATCCCCCTTCGTTTTGCGGATTTTTCGGAGGACCGTGTGCATGCCGGGCGCCATCGTCCCATCAAATTTCACTCAAACTTGCAGGACAACATCGTCTTGACATTTTACTGCTAATTCCAGGTCCACAGCTTCATCCCATGTTTCTATTTCTATCTGCAAATGAATCTTTCTTACTTTCACCTACACTCCTAGTTCAATCCTTCTATCTACATTCTTTACAAAAGAGGGTAGCCTTGCTGTCACAACCCTTGAAACTCATTTAGAATTCAGTCTTGCATTGTGTGGGATTGGATCTTGTGAATTTCAACCCCTCTTTTGAATGTAAAGTCTCTCCTAAGTGAAAACCGTCAATCCTAGTGACCTCCTTTCTCCTTGGAGTGGGGGGAAACACCTAGGGTTCGATTTTCCGCTTTACATTTTGGTGAACCCGACATGAACATCCTAATTCTGATTATTCATGGTTAGATCTTAAAATTTTGCTTCCTTAATTACGTTTCCATGTTTGATCTTTTGTAAATTTTAGAGGTTAATTGCATAAAAACCCTAAATTTTCTTTTTGGTAATTGAGCTTGTGAAATGTTTAATTGTTAATGCTTGTTTCAGATCTACCCTTCTATTGCAAATTATCAATTCATATTTGTGCTTTAATTCTGAAAATTAAGTGGTTAAGTGTCAAAACCCTAATTTTTAAAACCCTCTTGATTCAACCTTTGACTGATAATTTCACTGATCAAAACACCTCCAAATCAGCTGTAACTTTGGATTCCGCAACAAAATCATAATATCTTTCATCCCTGAAAATTTTGAAAAAAGTTGCGAGGACCGTATGCACCCCAAGCGCCATTGTCCCCGACATTTTTTCCGAAATTTCGGGAGCTAGATCTTACTGTATTTTTCTGCTAAAATCCAGAATCTTGACTGATTTCATCAATTCTAACACTTTCAAAATTAAAGTCAAAGTTGGTCTAGTGATTCTTGGATTAAGGCTTCTAATCATTCAAAAAATTGTTGAAATTGAAATTTTGTGTCAAAATTGTGTTTCTTACTGTCCTAAATCTGAAAAGTGTGTTGGCATTCATTCAAAGTTTCAGTGCTTTATTCAAATTTTTGCAAATTGTGACTTTTGAAATTAAGTGCTTAAATGCAACAACTTTGATTTCCGCTTTCAAAATTGAATTTTGCATGAAATTGAGTTAACTTTTTAATTTCAAAGCTTGCATTGCTTTTAGTATTCCCTCTAAAATCATAAAATTTAAAATTTCAGTTTCCCTCTCTTTTTCAAAATTCAAATTTTGCATTTTTCAACAATCTTGGTAGAGTTCAATTTTGAGATTGCAACTTCAATTTGGCCTATCCACAGATCGTGAAATCACTCAATTTTTTCAGATTAGCTTTAAAATCATCATAACTTTCATCCCTAAAAATTTTGAAAAAAGTTGCGAGGACCGTGTGCACTCCGTTCGCCACGGTCCCTAACATTTTTTCTGAAATTTCGGGAGATTGTCGTGATTGCATTTAACAGCTTAAATCTAGGAGATTGGCTAATTTTATTGAAATTTGCTACCTCTAAATTCGAAAATAAATTCAAAATCTTCTCTCTCTCTAGTGCATGAGTTTTACAACAATAAGCCCTACTTACACTATTCCTGTTAGACGAAGCGTTAGAATTAAGTCTTTCCAAGGTTTAATTACTGAGGAGATGGAACCTAATTTGAATGGCCTTTTTAATGAGGACACAGGTAATTCCTCTAATCCTCTTGATGATGAAGAAGCTCTCCATGAGGTTTCTGTGGAACAACTTTCAAAATTGGATAACCAATTTGATGATTTTCAGAAATGGATGTCTCAAGAATACCCCGATAGTCAAGCTCTTTCATTAATAGAGGGTCTAAAACATATGGTTCAAAGTGATAAGAATGGAATTGATATTTTGCGTGGTATTGCACACATTGTGGATTTGAATGTGATGCCTATGAAGAGTTGTGCCGAAACTTTAGGTTATACACAACCTCCTACTCAAGTCAATCATTCTATCCCTTTGACAACTTCTATTGCTAGTATACCTACTTTTACATCAAACATAATGACTACTTCAATACAAAACATTCCACCTATGATCACCAGTCATGGGGGCAACCCTTCCTCTTCAATCAACCCTCTTCCTTCATTCAATCCGACTCCTTCATTCAATCCTTCAATAAGTGTCCCTATTACATCTCCACAAATGAACATGACACAAGGGGGCAATTCATTCAACCATTCCATTCTTCCTTGTAGTGCTCCTCTTTTCCAATCATCTCCTATGACTAACCATCATAGTGTCCTACCACCTTACTCTCAATTAATACCTTCTTTCAATAACATAATACCTCCATCACAATCTAACATGTCTAATATGAACTCTTCGACTGAAGCGACCATTAACAATCTTGCACAAACTGTCTCTTCTTTACAACAACAAATTGCCTCTATGAATCAATCTAAGTTTAGTGTGCCCACATTTGATGTTGCGAGCCCACTTTCTCTTGACATTGTTCAAGCTATCCCCCCTAAGCATGTTGAAATCCCACAGTTGGAGCTTTATAATGGTAAAGGTGATCCTCTAACACATGTTAAGACCTTTCAAACAATATGTACTGATTTTGCTTATGACCAAAGGTTGCTTGCAAAACTGTTTACTAGAACATTAAGAGATAAGGCTCTACAATGGTATTGCTCATTGCCTTCCTATTCTATTACTTCTTTCCAACAACTTGCAAATGATTTTATTCAACAATTTCAAAACAATATAGGTCCTAAAGTTACTTTGATTGATTTAATGCATTGTAAACAAGGTGTTAAAGAAAAAGTGACTGATTTCATTGGTAGATATAAGCATTTGTGTGTTCAAATTTCTTTTCCAGTACCTGACAATGATATTCAAAGAATCTTTATTTCTAATTTACAAAAAGATATTAGAGAGAAACTTCTATTTTCTGAGTTTACTTCTTTCCAACAGTTGTGTGCAACTCTTCACAATTATCAACTGACTGTGAGTCAAATGGAACAAGCAAATCCTATGGCTCTGAGTGATAAGGGTGATAGTAGTCAACAACCATTTGGGAAGTTTAAACCGAATAGAGAGTCCATTAGGTTCAATGAAAACATCATCAACAACAATGTGAATGCAGCATCAGGTGTGCCTCCTATTTCTAAGTTTTTCAAGAAAGAAAGAAAGTTTACTCCTTTGAATGAATCATTGCATAGTATTATGAATAAGTTATTGAAACAAAATGTGCTTACTCTCCCTCCTATAAAGCAAATAGATCCTGTAAAGATTAATTCACCCTATTTTGATAACAAATCTTTTTGTCAATTTCATCATCAACCTGGGCGTGATACTAAAAAATGTTTTGCTTTAAAGGGAAAAATTCAAGATTTGATTGATAATAATACTATCTCTGTTTCAGGTGTGAATGATAAAGGCAACACATCTGTAGCTCTTCCTAACCAAAATCTTAAGATTTTTACCGATCCATTACCTTCTCATACCTCTAATGTGATTGAGACTAATGATTCCTCTTTCTCACCTGATGGTCTTGTGTCTATGACTCTGAATGTGATTAACTTTGTAGAGCAGTAGAAAATCCTTAAAGAACCTTCCATCACATTTGATTCCAGTGAAACTATCAGGGCACCTGATGGTCCTTTATATATAGTTGCAAAAGTCAAGAATACACCTTGTCGTGGAGTGCTTATTGATCCTTCTTGCATGGTTAATGTCATTACTGAAGAATTTATTTTTACTTTGCAATTGAATCAAGTGATCTATGACAAAACAAATGTGGTTGTGAAACTATTTGATGCATTTTCTTCTCCTGCAATTGGTTCTATTACATTACCTATTGAGGTCCATAACAAATCCCTTGATGTGAGCTTTGCTATTATTCCTTCATCCGAACAATTTCGTGTGAAGCTAGGCTATCCTTGGCTATCTTCCATGAAAGCTATTGCTTCTCCTATTCACAAGTGTTTGAAATCTCCCCATAATGGTGAAGTTGTTACTGTCAATCATAGTCTCTTTAAAATAGCTGAAAGAACTTCTAGCATTCCTATTGATTATTTTTGGCCTAAACAATTCCAATCTCTTCCACCGCGAAGTGATCATTTTTTCAAATCTTATCAAAAGTGGAAAAAAGATATGATCCTATCTCTAAGTGAACCTAGAACACCCAAACTTGATATTCCTATCGTTCTTGAGAAGGAAGTTCTTCCTTTGAAAGATAAAACTAATGTCTTTTCTCAAGAAGATTCCCAACCCATTCCTATGGATGTGACTATGTCTATAAAACTTTTTAAAAGTAGACCTATACCTCCTCGTCATGATGGACTTGGTCTCCTTCCTAAACCAAATTTTCCTCCTTTATATGGAGCAGTTCCTCCTCCTTCCTCTTATAAAGAGAAGAGACCTTCCTCTTCTCCTATTATCCAACCTAAGAAACCACAACCTAAACACCCAAGTGATAAGGATGAGAACATTCCTCCTCCTCAATCTTCTCAACTTCCTACCAAGACTAGACGAAATCTTTCTGCGCGTGAATGCCGACGAAAGCGTCATCTTAGAGCTTGTGCAGCTGCTTCTCAAACTTTGCAATCTCCAAAAACACCTTCAGCTAGTATTATTCCATTTTCTCCTTAGCCAAAAATTGAGCCAAAATCTCCTAAACATAAGATGCATGATGATTTTGATCGTGTGCGAGTTAAAGATCCTATTTTTATAAATCTTGATGATGATATAGATGAAAATGTTACTTCTCTTGCTTCTGATAGTGAATATGAATATGTTGATGTTGATAACCATTTATCTAACGAATTTTCTAAAGCACTTATCCTAGCTCCTAGACAAGAACAACGTGGCTTGGAACATGAACATAGCCCTTGTTTGGATCTTGTGATAGCTCCATCTGCTGTGTTGGATGTTCCTCCTCTAGCGTGTTTCCTGCCTTCCCGAAATATTGATCAGCAAGATTGGGGGGTGGATGACGTGCTAGACTAGTTTCATTAGCATAACAAACTCTCTCCTCCTCTCTTTCTTTTGTTACTTCTTCTATGTGTTAATCGCATTCTTCTATTTGTTGTCCTTAGTGTTGTCTACTTGAGGACGATGCAAAGCATTGAGATCCCTTTCGGTCTCTCTCATGTTGACTCAAAAGACACATGTGTTCCCTTCTTCTAGGTGACCTTCCTTGATTGGGGAATGAAGAACAATTATGCATACATACATATGATATACGTGAATTATCATACAACATACTAACCCCAAGGAAAGCGAAGTCACCTTGTGATTTGTGTTTTGTGTCTATTATCCTTGGGTTTATCTCACACTTGGGGGCTAAATCTTTGTGATAATGTGCTCCTTTCCCTTCTCATTTCTTATGTGTATCACTACCTTAAAGCAATCACCCCCAATGAGGCATGTGCGATCGCTTTAACGTAGGGGGCATACACTCCGTCCATATTCCTTCAAGATACTTGAAAATTTCGTGGCGAACTTAGCTTTGCCTTGAAAATTTTTGGTATTTTTCTTGCATGACTCATAGTGAGGGAACCTTACTACTGACAATCATGGTTCTCCCACGTGATCTTCCCTTTTACTTTGTCAATCGAAGTCATAAGATCCTTAGTCCACTGGGGGCTTGGTGTATCTTGCCTCCTTGACGTGGTGAAAGTCTTTCAATGTTGTTTCCTTGTACTTTATCGGAAGTATGGGCATACGCTTATACTCCCGCTAAAGTGGGGGCTAAATGTAGCATCCTAAAATTGTGACACTTGCAATTTCGATTGCATTTTGGTCTTCACGATGGCAACGCAACACTGAACCTAAATGGAGACCCTGAAACTTGTTTACGACATCAAAAACTGCATCTTTTCTGCACCTTGGCCTGATCCTTCCTTGCACCCTATTGTCCCGGGAGGTGGGACCATGGCGCCCAGCGCCCTAGTCCCTGGCCCTATTTTGGGCCCGGTCTCTTATGGGGCATCGGGTCTTCAAGTTTGAAAATTGGAAAATAATCTTCCTAGGTCGGCCTAAGGTCGGAAAAATCAGTCTTTTAACCCTAATTGACAAGTATATAAACTACATTTCCTCTCCCATTTTGAGGAGGAAGGACATATGTGTACAAGAGGTGGAAGCGCTAGGCAAACATTCAAACATTCAAGCATTCAAGCATTCCTTCAAGCAATTGAGCATTCAAAGTCTCCATTCAAGGCTAAGTGTTGCATTCAAGACAAGGATTCAACCATTGAAGAGGAGATCACCTACAACATACAACATACAACATCATTACACCTTCGCATGTAAGAATACAAACATTCTTATAACAAGGTATCAGTACTTGTTTACATTACAAACATTTACATTTACAACATTCTCATTTCTTGGTTAATTCCAAAATCGGGGTTTGACCTAAAGGCAAACCCCTAATCCAGAACCCCCCAATCGTCCTCTCTTTTCTGTGTGTAGGTTGCAGGTACGCGGCTGTAATTGAAGATCTGGAATCCTTGTGCAGAGACGAATGGATCCCCCTTCGTTTTGCGGTTTTTTCGGAGGACCGTGTGCACGCCAGGCGCCATCATCCTGTCAAATTTTGCTCAAACTTGCAGGACAACATTGTCTCGACATTTTACTGCTAATTCCAGGTCTGCAACTTCATCCCATGTTTCTATTTCTGTTTGCAAATGAATCTTTCTTACTTTCACCTACACTCCTAGTTCAATCCTTCTATCTACATTCTTTACAAAAGAGGGTAGCCTTGCTGTCACAACCCTTGAAACTCATTTAGAATTCAGTCTTGCATTGTGTGGGATTGGATCTTGTGAATTTCAACCCCTCTTTTGAATGTAAAGTCTCTCCTAAGTGAAAACCGTCAATCCTAGTGACCTCCTTTCTCCTTGGAGTGGGGGGAAACACCTAGGGTTCAATTTTCCGCTTTACAATTCCTTTATCCTTTCATCTTCCAAACTAGATGTATGCCTCCTAACATCCAAAATATCGTATAATCCCTCTGGAATTATAGATGACAACCCTATCAAGGTTTTGCTATAAATATTCATATATTGTATAGTTGCTTCCTCTCTTGCCCTTTGATCATTGTCATCACAATTTTCATAATATACAGGAACATTCTTCAAGTTACCTTCCTTTAACATTTCATCAATTATTTCATTCAAAGTCATTAGGGGAACAACATCATAAGTGTTGGCAATATAGATGAATTGATTATGTGTTGCATTTATGTTTTGTCATTGATGTCAACACTAGCTATTATGGTTTTGGTTAGCGATAAATAGGTTTTGATTACTGGTAGAAGATCTAGTGTTACCGACAGAAAGGACTATCTGTTGGACACTTCCGACATGTTTTGATCAATGGAGTATGTTTGATTTTATGTTTTACATGCTTCTGGAGCATGTTTTGGTTAGTTGGTATTGACTTGATAATTGGATGCTATCACACACTCTTTTAAACCCTTACCGACATGGGTTTAAGGTTTAATCGGAAGAACTTTCACTGAGAAATCTTCACAGAATGCATAAGTGGTGTTGGTTCGACTTCTAGATGGAATTCAGGATGCAGAAGGAGATCCCTGGTCGTGCTTCAACTATTTGAGGACATTGCTTTGGCATGGTGGACCCAGATTAGGTCTGGTGCCTATCTAGGTTATGGACTGGTATCATGTTAACGTGTTCTCTACACGTTACCAAGATGATTTATGGATTGGTTATTGTTGTTTTGGTCTTAAGATGACATAGCATATCATTGTAATATGGATCTATGTAATGATCTTGTTGTAATATCTTTTAGGTGGCTGACCTAATTGGTTTAGGTCTTAGGGTGTTAGGATAACGGGTGAACAACTGAGAGGAGGAGGGTGAATCAATTGTTAATAGTTCTACCATTTAATCCACAATACAACCTTAAACCGAGAACATAAACATTTAAATATCGGTAAAGCAGAAATAGATGTCGGCAAACACAAATACCGGTAAATAATGTAACTCAATAATTAGACAAATAAAGAAACCATACCACATAAAACCATGATTTGTACGCGAAAAACTTAGAAAGGGAAAAACTACGGTGGGAAGCCTACCCATAGTTAGATGATACTTCTACAGAAAGTATGTGATACAATGAGGGGCCTACACATGCAAGAAGGCACACTTTCTAGAGCGTACGGCTCATTACAAAAAGAGTCTCATTGGCTACAGAGGTTAAAACCACCTCAAGATAAATGGACAACAATCCAATAAAGTGAACTACTAGAGATAGCATCTACCATGCCTGATTACAATCTTGGTTAAGCTCAATACTGAAGGCCTTTGACCTCTTCCTTAATCCCAATTCGATCACCTATGATCGACCAAATCTCCTTCACATATCATATTGCATTCCAAGACCACGATACATAATCTCCATGATCTGCAATGAGATCTTACATCATTTTATACAAACCCTAAGACCTAAACCAATTAGGTCGGCCACCAAAAAGATTACAATAAGATCATTACATAATTCCATATTACAATGATATGCCATGTCGGCTTAAGACCAAAATAATAATAACAAATCCATAAATCCTCCTGAATCATCCTAGTAATGTATAGAGTACATGTTAACATGATACCGGTCCATAACTTAGATAAGCACTGGACCTATTTTGGGTCCACTACGCTAAAGCAATATCTTCAAGCAGTTGAAGCATGATCAAAGAACATCTTCAACATCCTGAAATCCATCTAGAAGCCGCACCAACACCACTTATGCATCTTGTCATGATTCCTCAGTGAAAGCTCTGTCGGTAAAGCCTTAAACCAATGTTGGTAAGGGTTTACAAGAGTGTATGATAGTATCCAATACCAAGCCAATACCAACTGACCAAAACATGCTCCAGAAGCACGTATCCCATGTAACCAATCACATTCCATAGATCCAAATATGCCGGAAGTATCCAACAGATAATATCTTCTATCGATAACACTAGATCTTCTACCGGTAACCAAAACTTTTCTGTCGATAACCATCCATAACCACTAGTGTTGACATCAATGACAAAACATCAATGCAACACATAATCAATTCATTCATAATGCCAACATAGGGTTGGTATAAATTGATGTAAGATCTCATTGTAGATCATGAAATGGTATGTGAATGGAAATGTAATATCATATGTGAAAGAGATTTGGTCGATCATAGGTGATCGAATTGGGATTAAAGAAGAGGTCAAAGGCCTCTGGTATTGAGCTTAATCGGGACTATAATCAGGCATGGTAGATGCTATCTCTAGTAGTTCATTATTCTGGATTGTTGTACATTTATCTTGAGGTGGTTATAACCTCCCTATAGTTAGTGGGATTCTTTTGTAATGAGCAGTTAGCTTTAGGCAGTGTGCCTTCCTACATGTGGAGGCCCCTCATTGTATCACAAATTTTTTGTAAAAGTATCATCTAACTGTGGGTAGGCTTCCCAATGTGGTTTTTCCCTTTCCAGGTTTTCCATGTACAAATCATGGTGTTATGTGGTATGGTTGCATTGTGTTGATTATCTATTTTATTGTTAAGTTTTACTGCTTACCGGTATCTATTTCTGCTATTCTGGTACTTAATATTTATGTGATCTGATTAAAGGTTATTAAGTGGTTTGATTGATATAATATGTTAACAATTGATTCACCCCCCCCCCCCCCCCCCGCTCTCATTTATTCACCGGTTATCCTAACAATTGGTATCAGAGCTTTGATCCTCTTTTGCAAAAGCTTAACTGCTTGAGGTAGATCCTATGGCAACTAACACTTCAAATCCACCAGCAACTATTTTCAAAAGAGAAATCCCTAAGCTTGATGCAACAAATTATGGGATATGGAAAATTCGAATGGAGAATCATTGTAGATGTTTTGGCAAGGATATTTGGGAGATCACTGAGAAAGGATACACACCTTATGATCTAGCATCTGGAAATCCTGCTCCTGCAGACCTGGATAAGAATATTGAAAATGATTGTAGAGATAGAGAAGCCCCTCTTGTGTGCACTTACTACTCACCAAATCATGGGATTGAGTGATAAATCATCGGCAAAGGTTATGTGGGATAAATTGCAAACTATGAATGAAGGTGATCCTACTATCAAAATTGCTAAACTTGATGGTTACCGGGTAAGGTATGAAAATTTGAAGATGGAAGATAATGAAAGAATTATATTTATGGAAAGAGTAAATGAGATTGTTATGGGAATTCAATGTTATGGAGGATATCTGAGTGAAGATGAAATAGTTTCCAAAGCCTTGAGAGCCCTTCCATTGGCTTACAAGATAAAGGCAATTACAATTAATGAGCTGAGAATAATGGCAAACACTTCAGTTAACAGAGACATTCTAATTGGGAAATTATTTGCTTTTGAGCTTGAAGAATTTGGATCTTCTGGAGCTATAAAGTCTGAACCTACTTTTCATGCATCATCATCTACAAGCAAAAGTGATTGGAAAACCCTATATGCAAAAGAATTGGAAGATATGAGGAAAAAAGATGAAGAATTTGAGCAACTTGAAGCCTTATTTTCTAGAAGAGTACCTAAAGGACCGACTGGAAGTAAGTATGAAAGAAAAACACCTTTTAAATGTTTTGCATGTAATAAGATTCGTCATTTTGCATCTAGATGTTCTGAAAAGAAAGCAATATTTGAAGAAAGAGTTAAGAAATCATTTAAGCCTAATCATAACATATATAAATTTAAGAAAAGAAAACAGTGCTACATAGCGGATGAGGAAGGAGTAAGTGACGACTCTGAGGATCAACCAGCAGCAGACTCTTCTAGTGGATCTGTCAATGGAAAGGAATGGGTGTTCTATGCTTTAAAGGAAGATGAACCAGAACCGGCTATCAAGAATGAAGAAAAGGCCCTGGCAGTAAAAGTTGAAGATGAGGATGAATGGGCAATTGATAGTGGATGCTCACATCATATGACTGGAGATAAAAAAAAAATTATGTCCCTGTAAGAATACAATGGTGGTCAAGTCAGATTTGGAGATGACAAAGCATATATGATCAAAGGTAGAGGTATTATTTCTTTAGATGGCAAACATAATACTAATAATGTCTATTATGTAGAAGGTTTAAAGCATAATCTCTTAAGTGTTGGTCAATTGGTTGATAAAGGTTTCCAATTTCAGTTTAAAGATAGAAAATGCAAAATCATTAACAAAACTGGTTTGGAGATTGCAACCAGTACTCAAACTGGAGGTAATATCTTTCACTTGAACACTGGTAATAAGACATGTTTGATTTCTCATATTGATGAGAGTTGGCTATGGCATAAGAGGTTGTGTCATGTTAATTTTGATTGTATTGTAAGATTAGTTCAACAAAGACAGTTAGAGATATACCTAAGATTATGAAGCCTCATAATCCGGTATGTAAGGAATGTCAATTGGGAAAGCAAGTTAGAAATTCTTTTAAGAGCATACATGATAAATCTAATGATGTGCTTGATTTGATTCACATTGACGTATGTGGTCTAGCAAGGACTAGAAGATTTCAAGGTGATAGGTATTTCATGCTAATAATTGATGATTATTCTAGAATGACGTGGGTGACTTTTCTTAGGGAGAAGTCTAAAGCCTTTGAGAAATTCAAGATCTTTAAAGCAAAGGTTGAAACAGAAACTAGATTGAAAATCAAATGTCTAAGATCATATCAAGGTGATGAGTTCACTTCCCATGAATTTAACAGTTATTGTGAGACAAATGAAATTAGGAGACAGTTATTTGCACCTCAGACTCCTCAACAGAATGGGGTAGTGGAAAGGAAGAATAGAACCATTTTGGATGCAGCAAGATCTATGATGATGGAAGCTAAATTGCCTCACATCTACTAGAAAGAAGCAGTGAGTACAACAATCTACACATTCAACAGAGTTCACATCAAAGGTGAAACCGGTAAGACCACTTATGAATTATGGTTTGGACATACACCTACTGTTAAATATTTCATAATTTTTGGAAGTAAATGCTATATCAAAAGGGATGATTCAATTGGGAAGTTTGATCCTAAATGTGATGAAGGAATATTTCTTGGTTATTCAATTCAAAGCAAAGCAGATAGATGTTATAACTAAATATTGCATAAAATTGTGGAGGGCACTAATGTGAAAGTAGATGAGCAATTCATAAATCAATCTATATCATATGACAGGGAACTGACAGTGGAAATGATCATAACTGAACCGACAATGCCTCAACCAGTACAGGAAACTGAGATAGTTACACCAGTACAATCAAAAAATTCAACTATGACTGATGATTAGAGTAGTGAACCTGAAGTTCAAAAGACACCAAGGTATGTAAGATTAAATCATTCAGAAGATCAAATCATTAGAGATAGGAACAAAGGAGTTATGACAAGAAGAAGATTCACAAATGAAGAGGTATGTCTTATTTCTCAAATTGAACTAGCATCTGTTATTGAAGCTTGTAAAGATAAACACTGGTTAAAGACTATGGAAGATGAATTAGATTAGATAGAAAAGAATGAGACTTGGACTTTAGTTTCCCGACCTAGAAATAAGAATGTTATTGGAACTAAATGGGTTTTTAGGAATAAATTGAATGAGGATGGTCAAGTTGTAAGAAACAAGGCTATATTGGTTTGTAAAGGATATTCTCAAATGGAAGGAATTGATTATGGTGAGACATTTGCACCTGTAGCTAGAATTGAAGCTATTAGACTATTTCTTGCCTATGCAGCTTATAAGAACTATAAGGTCTATCAAATGGATGTTAAATGTGCATTTTTGAATGGTGAACTTGAGGAAGAAGTATACATTGAACAACCTGATGGATTTTCACTGACAGATGATAAAGATATGGTTTGCAGGTTGAGGAAAGATTTATATGGATTCAAACAAGCTCCTAGAGCTTGGTATGCAAGGTTGGATAAATATCTTTTGATGCTTGGTTTTACTAAAGGCAGTGCTGATAGTAATTTATATTATAAGATCACTAATGATGATATTTTGATTATTGAAGTATTTGTTGATGATATTATTTTTGGAGGATAAATTGTGCATGGAATTTTCTAATAATATGAAGAGTGAATTTAAACTGTCCATGATTGGTGAGATGATATTTTTCTAAGGTTTGTAGATTACTCAAACTGAGAAAGTCATTTTTATATGTCAAACTAAGTATCTAAGGGAATTATTGAAGAAGTTTGGTATGGATGATTCCAAACTGGTAAGTACTCCTATGGTGACAAGTGAGAAATTATCTATCAAAGATACACCTACACTGGTAAATTTGACAAGGTATAAGTCTATGATTGGTGGCTTGTTATATCTAACTCAGACTAGACCAGATATTATGAATGTAGTAAGTATTGTTTCAAGATATCAAAGTAATCCTAAAGAAAATCATGAATGTGCAGTAAAGAGGATATTCTGGTATTTGCAAGGAACAACAGAATATGGCTTATGGTATTCTAAAGATGATGATTTCACATACTGATTCAGATTGGACATGAGATACTGATGATAGGAAGAGCACTTCCGATGGAGCTTTCTTTCTTGGAAAGAAACTGGTTTCATGGATCAACAAAAAATAGTCATGTGTTTCTTTATCTACTGTAGAAGCTGAGTATGTTGCAGCAACAACTAATTGCACTCAAGTCTTATGAATGAAGCAAATGTTGGAGGATATCAAGGTAAATTGTAGTGAACTGGTAGTTATCTTATGTGATAACTCTACAGCTATTAACATGTCTAATAATTCGGTATTTCACTCTAAAACTAAGCATATATCAATAAAGTATAACTTTATGAAGGACAATGTAGAAGAAAAAGAAGTCAAATTGGTTTATGTGAACACTAAAGAGAAGATTGTAGATATATTCACTAAACCGTTGTCTAAGGAATCATTTGAATATTTGAAAGACAGGTTAGGGGTTTCTGCCCCTCCGGAAGAGACTTGATTGATGCAGTTTGTCATCAGTCTGACATGCATTATCAGACATATTATTCATTATGGCACTGATGAGTGGTGCTACTACTCAGGGGGGAGTAGTTAGCTTTGAGATTCAGAGGTTTATATTCTTTCTTTGATATTTTTGTCAGATTCCTGGCATTAATGTCAAAGGGGGAGAGATAGTGATATAAAAAATAAATTTAGAACTTTAGAGAGATATTATTCACAAGGGAAGAGTTATTGATATTTAGGAAATTGTTGGTTGTCTTCCACAGGGAGAGACTTGTTTGGCATTTATTGATACTTAGATGTTTTTCACATCTAGTGTTGCCATCAATGCCAAAGGGGGAGATTGTTGGCAATATGGATGAATTGATTATGTGTTGCATTGATGTCAACACTAGCTATTATGCTTTTGGTTACCGACAAACAGGTTTTGGTTACTGGTAGAAGATATAGTGTTACCGACAGAAAGGACTATCTATTGGACACTTCCGACATGTTTAGATCAATGGAGTATGTTTGATTTTATGTGTTACACACTTCTGGAGCATGTTTTGGTCAGTTGGTATTGACTTGACAATTGGATGCTATCACACACTCTTGTAAACCCTTACTAGCATGGGTTTAAGGTTTAACAGATAGAGCTTTCACTAAGAAATCTTGATAGAATGCATAAGTGGTGTTGGTGCGGCTTCTAGATGGAATTCAGGATGTAGAAGGTGATCCCTGATTGTGCTTCAACTATTTGAAGACATTGCTTTGGCATGGTGGACCCAGCTTAGGTCTAGTACCTATCTAGGTTATGGACCAGTATCATGTTAACGTGTTCTCTACATGTTGCCGAGATGATTTATGGATTGGTTATTGTTGTTTTAGTCTTAATCCGACATAGCATATTATTGTAATATGGATGTATGTAATGATCTTATTGTAATATCTTTTAGGTGGCCGACCTAATTGGTTTAGGCCTTAGGGTTGGTATAAATTGATGTAAGATCTCATTGTAGATCATGGGATTGTATGTGAATCGAAATGTAATATCATATGCGAAGGAGATTTGGTCGATCATAGGTAATCGAATTGGGATTAAGGAAGAGGTCAAAGGCCTTCGGTATTGAGCTTAACCGGGACTGTAATCAGGCATGGTAGATGCTATCTCTAGTAGTTCATTATTCTGGATTGTTGTCCATTTATCTTGAGGTGGCTATAACATTTTTGTCGTCAGTGAAACTCCTTTGTAATGAGTAGTACGCTCTAGGCAATGTACCTTCCTGCATATGCAGGCCCGTCATTGTATCACATACATTCTATAAAAGTATCATCTGACTGTGGGTAGGCTTCCAATATGGTTTTTCCCTTTCCGGGTTTTCCATGTAAAATCATGGTGTTATGTGGTATGGTTCCATTGTGTTGATTATTTGTTTTATTGTTAAGTTTTACTGCTTACCGATATCTATTTCTGCTATTTCGTTACTTAATGTTAATGTGATCCGGTCAAAGGTTATTAAGTGGCTTGATTGATATAATCTGTTAACAACTGATTGACCCTCCCCTCTCAGTTGTTCACCAGTTGTCCTAACAATAAGTACCTTCAACCTTGCTAGACTTCAGTGTTTCATCCAATTTAGACTTTTGTTTCTCGATTGCTCTGGATCTACCAAATGGCTCTAATACCAATTGTTGAAATCAATGAGCACTGAGAGGGGGGTGAATCAGTGTTCTGCAATTTGCAAATCTATTAAACTGATTCTTAAGCTAGTGGATGCATAAGAATGAAAGCAAAGTGCAGAAACATAAACCAATCAGCCACAAAACCATAACACCAGAATTTTTACGTGGAAACCTGGAAAGGGAAAAACCACGGTGGGATTTGAACCCACAATATTATTATACTTTGATCAGGAGTATGATGATATTACATGAAGGGGAATGCACTTGCATTCAAGCACACTACCTAGAGCTCACTACTCAATTACAAAAGGGCTACAACCCAGAGGAAGGCTCACTACCTTATAGGTGATAACAAATGATTACAATAATGAATGGAGTGAAGAATAGCATCTACTAATGCCAAATAGTAGTTCCGGTTAGGTTCAATTTGACTTCTGAAACTATTATGTCTCTCTTCTTTGTTTTCCTATTTTATCATATACTAGAGCACCAAAATCTTCAATCACATTCGCTCATACAGACTTCTCACACTCATAATATTCCTCAAAATACTCAACCAAATCAATCTTGTATATATGCATCGCCAAAATAGATCAATTACCATCTTGGCTTCCAAAAACCACAGAACACGCAACATGAAATGTGTAACCATGAGTCGGCTCAACCTATCCACAAATCCATATGCGTACCTAAACAAAATGATAATAGGCTTCCCACAAGTCAGCCCAATCTCATTGAACATGAAACCAATCACTGAAATCAACCCAAAAATTCTACATCACACATTACACCAAAATAGCTCTGTTCTACCTGCATTATCGGATATCGGACCTTCAATCTTGTTCATGAATCAACACCAGATATCAGGATTACGAAGTAAATTTTCTCAAACCTTGAATCATCTACCTCTATCACCACAACCAAAATTACACAACCAAAATCCAGATATACACACTAAACTCATACTCTGTCGGTTAGTGTATTCCACTTTCTAGACTTATGTCTTATGAACAATGCAACTTCTGATAAATCAAATCTACATGTACCAGATATGATTTATGGACTGAGTTGCCATCAATGACAACTCCTAAGCATTCCTCATGCACCAATCTTCACCAAAACAGTGTCTCTTGCCAACAACGTCAACCAAAAACTTTTATTTTCAATTTGTTTCTTGTTTTGCAGTTTCAGCATTTCTGTTGGTGTAAATAATTATTCATCTTGGATATTATTACACTTTACTTAAGTTTACTTAGGTAAATGCATTTCATAGTAGTTTGGGTATGAGACACTTGGGTGTTTGTGCCACATTGGGATAGTATCTGTAGGATAATTTCCACCTTTTATGGTATTGATCTTGTTACTACTCTATCATATCCACTTATTGTGGAGTGATAATTCCACCTTCGGTGGGTGATCCACCTCATGTGGAATATTTTATTGTTTCTCCTACCTACCACCCCTATTTCCTACCTACTCTTGTTTCTTATTGAGCCACATGTCATGTTTGTGTGCTCACATATCCATATAGTCTTGCCTATATAAGCAAGCTCGTCTACATTGTATGTAATTATCTTTTAATGATCCAGTTGATTAGTATTTTTCATCTTGATAGAATACAGTTTATTCCTATCATCTATTTTGTCTCTTTTATTTGTGCTTTCCATTGCCTCTAGATCTTGGCAAAATCTCACATGCTCGGGTCCGCAGGCCACCCGCGGGTACCATAGGTGGTCCCTGCAGCCACCTCTGCAAGGTACCTGTGGGTACCACAGAGTACTACGGCCCACAGGCAGTACTGCAGCCCGAGGGTAGTACTACGGCCCGCGGGCTTTGCAGTCACCACAGGCCACCTATGGTGGTCCCACAGGGTCCAGTTTTTAATTTATTTTTCTTTTAATTTTTGTTTTAATAAATAAGAAAATAACCTTTTTCCTTATTTTTAATAAGTTTTTTAATAAAAAAAATAAACTTTTATAGTTTTTTTTTCCTTTAATAATTTTTATTAAATTTTTTTTCATTTTCAAAAAAAAACATTGCCTTTTTTAATGTTTTTCTTTATTTTCTAATAAAGTTTTTTTTGGGCATAATAAATTATTTTTTAAATATTTTTAAAATCTTCTAAAAACAAAAATATCATGGAATAAGTCAAATTGGGAGCACAATTTTTTTCTTGTCATTTCATACCTGTCTTGCAATGCTTCCAACCGGCAGTCAAAGAGGGGGAGGGGGGTGATTTTCTCCTTTATATCTTTTGGTCACATCCTAATCAGAGGCATCTTTTTCTGCAGTATTCTACAGGGCTTCTTGGTGGCATCATTTTCATGTTTCCATATTTGCACTATCATGTTGTATGCTCTTGCTTGAGCAATGTTGTACTCGCACTATCATAAAGTGTCACACCTCTTTGTATCTTGTCTTTGTTGACATATTTGATGTAATCCTCTTGTACACATAGATTAGGAATATCTTGTGAGACTTGGTGCATGGCTCCAGTTGAGACTTAGATTGTACACATTTGTGCATGGCTCCCATGAGACTTAGATTGTACCAGTATTTCTGCCATTTACGAGTATCCAGATGATGCTCAAAGTAGGTTGTCTCCATGCCTGATCTTCATTTTGTTGCAACAAGTGATTCATCGTCATCGACTTGGTACCTAGTTTTGTCACACTTTGACATTATTGGTGCAACGTTGGCTCTCTTTCTTCCTTATGGGGAGGTATTTTGGTCAACATCTTGGACCATCCTTGCAGGAGTTTTGACGTTAAGGGGGGGCTTCATGGTCTCTCATCTCTCTTATGGGGGGGACTTTTTCCTCACATGAGGTTTTGTTCTCATTCATCATTGAGAGCATTGTGTGCTTTGATCATCTCTCTTTTGGGAGAGGGTTTTTTCCCTTTAGGTTTTTCTCTCTTTCTCCGCTTTATGGGAGATTGCATTTGCATTTGTACATGGGTACCTAACATGGCCTCGTAGTCGGGACACATCTTGCATTGCTTAGTTGCGTCGTAGACTTTAGTGCATTCCCCTAAGTTGCACTTAAGGGGGGTTGTTGGTGTAAATAATTATTCATCTTGGATATTATTACACTTTACTTAAGTTTACTTAGGTAAATGCATTTCATAGTAGTTTGGGTATGAGACACTTGGGTGTTTGTGCCACATTGGGATAGTGTGTGTAGGAGAATTTCCACCTTTTATGATTTTGATCTTGTTACTACTCTATCATATCCACTTATTGTGGAGTGATAATTCCACCTTCGGTGGGTGATCCACCTCATATAGAATATTATTGTTTCTCCTACCTACCACACCTATTTCCTACCTACCCTTGTTTCTTATTGAGCCACATGTCATGTTTGTGTACTCACATATCCATATAGCCTTGCCTATATAAGAAAGCTCATCTACATTGTATGTAATTATCTTGTAATGATCCAGTTGATCATATTTTTCATCTTGATAGAATACAGTTTATTCCTATCATCTATTTTGTCTCTCTTATTTGTGCTTTCCATTGCCTCTAGATCTTGGCAAAATCTCACAATTTCTTTCTGTGTTTTCTTGTATTTGTTGACTGGATCTTGTGGAGCTAGATTTATATTATGGACATGTGCATTTTCCTTATTCTTGGTCTGTGGGATGTTTGGGTCTTTTCCCAGCAAGTTATCACTTCCGAAATCCGAGACAGTTTTTCTAGCTTAGAACCTTGAGAACCACTTGGACCTATTTTGGCTTTTGGAAAATCTTGTGGTTCATTTTTGTAGCTTATGGAGCTTCATTTTTTGTTTCCAACGTTTCTTGGCATGTGGTCGACCTTCCCTTTGGTCTGCACTTCATCCTATGGATTTGATTTTGTTGGCGGAGGCCAACCTAGTGGTTTTACATGTTTCATCTTGTTCATTCATCTTGGGCCGACATGGATCTTCCTTGAGCTTAAAAATCATATGAATCAATGTAATCAAGCATATGAATGAAATCATGTAACATATAGATGAGGATTTAGGGATCTGGTAGTTAGTTTTGGCTCCCTTGAGCCTGAAAGTCGTACAACATGCATGTTTTGCAATTAGGCCTATGTGTCGAATTTTGTAAGCTTGCTTGTTGCTGATAGATTGTAATTGGTTTTCATGATATAATTCAGTCAATTTTGCATTGCCTCCATCATATTGTCTTGCTTTCATTGTGTTTACTCTTGCTGCACTATTCTGATTGTTCTCTTTGAGGACCCTGTTAACCATGACTGCACCAAAATCCATCATGAAATCATAGACAAAATATAAGTGGAAGATGCCTTGATGTAGTTTGTTTCTCCTTGAATCAGATCTACTCAAGGAAGAAGAATTACTCTTGAATTGATGACAATTCTAGCATAAGATGTAATAATGAAAAGGAATTGAGAGGGATGTATTATATAGGGATTTCATAATTAAAATCACCATAAGGCTGACTTAGATTTGATATATTTTGACACAAAGTGGGATTTGAATTAGAAAAGATCTCCAAACTATCCTCCCACATTTCAAGGAAAAAAGTGTGGGACTAGGTAGTAGAGATTCACCCTGGTCCTATCAATTTTTTTCTAAACTTTTAGGGATGTGAGCTCACATGAATCTAATGTTGAATCCATCTTGGTGGCTCAAACCATAATGCATAGGTATGCAAAATATGCTTTGAGAGTTGAAATTAGGGTAAGATTAAAGATAAATCAAGATAAAATAATAAAGGGCACACCTAGAATTAAGGGCCCAAATAAGAGTATGATGATGTAATAAAGTGGAATAAGACCCATAATATTAAGTTAAATAATAATTTTCTTACCTTCCCTCCCTACAAATTAAATAACCCACCACCTTCGAACTTAATTTTAATTCTGTGTGTTACGACGCATTGTCATTCATTTTCTTCCCTTTAGAACAGAGCTTTGTGTTCCCATGGCCCCTTGGGAAACTGATCTCCCTATTCTCTTCGTCTTTGTGCCAACTAAAGTCTTTCGTCGAAGAACCTTGGTTTTATCAGAATTTTCTTTGAGGTTTCTGAATTCTCAATAGTCCCGATCCTGCGATCATGAAGATAAAGCCACACCTATCGGTTGATTAGGAAACACAAAAACTTTGACATGTTTTCCAATGATGTTTAAGTACCCGATCATCCTAAATGGCTGATACTCCTTTGAAGGCACTAGATCATATCAAGAAGGGAAGGTAGTTTTAATTATGTCAAAACATCATAGAATTTGGGAACTTATGGTACCATATTTTACAATCTTTAGCTCACTGATCATTGTGTATTATACTCTTCCTAAGACTCAATCCTATGAAATTTGCATGTACGTCTTCGTAATGGATGATTAAACAGTGAAAGACATGCATTATAATATGATGAAACTATAAAGATCCGGACAACTACTAGGGGGGGTGAATTAGTAGATAGAAAATAAACTAAACTTTCATCAAACAAACTTTCAACTCTGAATCAACTCATAAAGAATATCAGTTTAGATACTCAGACAAATCTGCAATTGCACTGTTAAACTTTACTGGTTGTCCTAATATTCAGTGACACAATGCAACAAATCTTGAAACTTAAATACCATTTGAAAAATCCTTAAATCACTTTACTAATACTAGTAAAAACATGTCAGATCATTTACGATTATTCAAATATATCTATGCAGATTTACCAGTCATTCAAATCAACCATATGAAAAACAAATCCACAAAATCATTCACCACTTAACACAATGATTTTTCACGTGGAAGCCCAAATGGGAAAAACCACAGTGGGGATGAATACCCACAAGTATTTTGAACTCTTCTAAAGTTCGCCCTGTTAGGAGCCAAGCCTTGTTAGAAGCTTATACAATAATGTTCTGTTAGGAATAGATTTGGTTAAGGAGCGCCCGATTAAGGGATTGACTACAAATACCCTATTAAAGGTAACCTCAATGGAGGATTTCAAATCCAAGCTAATGGATCACCTGGTTAGAGGATTTCAACAACAAGCCTATTAAAGCTTACTCGGTTAAGGAATTTAACTGTTGTAATGGTTAGAGAAAAATAGGTTCTCGACTAATCTGGAAATAACACTTCCTTGCTGAATCAGATCCTTTACAACTCCTATCTGCCTTCACAATAGTTTGGAGACACACCTCCTAGTTCGATAACAATCACTTTCACACTCAACCAAATTGCCAACACTCTATTGAAACAAATCATCGACCTTATAAGCAAATACATTAGGTCAATAACTCAACACAAACCCTACAAATCTCATAGAGATTATAAACATATCGATTCAATCTTGACCGTTAGATAACATACAATCAACATTACATTATTCTAGGCATCTACAACCATTCCTAGATCACCGCACTTTGAATCTATAATGCATCACGCGTTGGTCACTTCATACTATGCATTTTATCATTTCCAAGATAAATGGTTATCACTTACGTGCCAAATCCATTTCAAAACTCATCACGTACAACATGCTTACATGGCATCTTCTTCACCGATCATCATTCAGTCATAGATCATCACAACTGATCTCCAAACTTCATTGGTTAGGGTTATGCATCTCAACTGGTTAGGGTTACCGGTTGATCTTCACTACATCATCACTGGTTGCTTTACTACATCATTACCGGTTGCTATTGACATCAATGACAACACTTCCAAATTTCTCCAATGCAATCTTCATGCAATACAAAGGTGATAGAAAGAGTGGAGGGACAATAAATGAAGTTAATTTTCACAACTCACATTTAATGCATAAGAGGAATTCAGTATATGAAGGAAAGGTGGTGGCATTTCTGAGCCTATCATGATTAGTTGGATAAACGTATTAGGGGTGCTAAGAATGGATTATTCCTCTTCCTTGGCTCAGAATGGTTCTCCCACATGAAGATCAACTCCTTCTCAACTATCCTAATTTGAATTGGCCAAGGGAGAACATGATGGAGAATCCACAAGAGAATATTCTTTTTGGATTGACCGTTTTGGCTTGGGAATGCCACAAAAGTGATAGGTAGTTTGCAATAGTGACTTTGGTGCTAGTTAAAGAAGAGGCAAAGACTGAGATGATTGATAACTGGATTCAACAAAGGATTGAGGAGGCAAGAAATCCTATGTCACGTAGACCTTAAAGTAGCTTTCAATTTTCTTTGTAAAAATGGTTCTTTTCAAAGACACCATTATCTTTAGGAAGTTATTTTATTTTGTTATATATATTATTGAAAAAGGGAGGAAAAAAGGGGATTGATCCCCCTTGCACTTTGATGCATGAGTGAGTATCGATCAACTTTCTTTTTGATGTGTTTTTTACATTAATTTTAGAACTTCACAATGTTTTTTCTTTTCCAAAAACTTAATTTATATATATTGAGAGAGAGACTTTGTTTTGCAATATTAATCTAAGGATGGGAATGTCTTTGAAGCTATATATTCATGCATGTTCTCATGTTCGACAAATACTTTGTGATTTGTGAGCATTTCCTGGAATTCATTTTGCATATTGAATTATGGATGTATATGTTTAAAAAACTTTGAGTATGATGCATCTATATCATCTGGGAAGAATGTCTATCAATTTTCCTTTACTCTTAATCATGTATAACAAATGAATGGGCTTTAAATCATTTGTTTGTTCTTTTTCATTTTTTCTTTCCCCTTCGTGTTTTCCTTTTCTGATGTCTGGTTGAAAGATACCTTGCAAAGATTCTCAATTATACCATAAAAGGGAGTTGTGCCTCTAAAATTTAGAGGAAAGTTGTTAATTCAAAAAGCAACTTCTCCAACTATTTGTTGCATGTTTCTCTCTATTGTAGGCCACACAGGGTTTCATTTTAATGTTTTTAAAAGAGACAAATTTGTAAGCAAATAGATTTTTGGCAACTCTATTGGGGAAAATACAAGAAGGTTGGTGTTGTTTGTCTCTTCAAACATCAAATGGCGTCTCCTTTGGAGTGGAGGTTGGTGACTCTATAAATTGAAGTTCTTAGAGAAATGGTTTAGTACTAGACGAAACAAAGAAATCAATCTGAATTCATAAACCGACCAACACCAACAATTGAAGAAATATCGGTCGAAGATGATAAGATACTTCATTCTTTTTGGAATGCTCTCAAATAAAGTATTTCTGGAGCTAAAAAAAGTCGTATCCATTTAAAGATTACAAATCTGCATTGTTGATAAGAAGTTTACATCACATATATTATTTACTCAAACCTTGAATAATAAATTCATCGGCTACAAGTTGCAGTAGAAAGATTGAGATTACTCAAGGAAGAGCCAAAAATTGAATATCGAGTTTCTTATAACTTTTCTATTCTTGGTGAGAAAGATCTTGTGCAAACACTTGTTGAGCCTAGTGATTTATTAGTGTCATGGAAGGACAATCGACAACAAAGAAGAATTTTGAATCAGGTTGAAGATGAAAAGCCAAAACCTTTCATGACATACATGCAAATGGGGCAAATTGAACAACCAAATATTTCTACTGAGAAAGAGGTATTACTAGAGGAAGATAATATTGTTTTTATTCCTAAATTGGTGCCTAAAAGGTTCAAAGAATGACTTTTTGTGTGGCATCATTGGTGAGAATGGTCATATTACTAAATTAAAAATGGAAGATACAAACGAGCGTGAAGAAAAGAAATAACAAGAAAAAGTAAATCACCATTCCACTTTAAGAAATTATTTTTCAAGGGGATATATTATGCAAGATTGAATTACTTTTGATGTCAGTTCAGTGAATAAATTGTATGCACATGAAAAAGAAATTAAATTTGATAGTTTGATGATTGAGCTTAATAAAGGTATGGATAAATCCCATTCTCAATCTGTTTGTATCTTCAAGGATGATTTTGTTTGTGAAAAAGGAGAAGTTATTTCTATCAAATTTTATCCCATGATTATAGAATGTGAAACTCAGAAATCACAACTAGTAGTAGCACATCTAAATTTTAATTCAGCCTACAATCTACATGAAGAGTATTTGATCTTTGATACTTTTCTTGTGTGTTCAAACGAAGTTTTGATTAATGTCAAACCAATAAAGAATGTTACAACGATAATAAAAATGGAGGAACAATTGGGAAATCCTAAGAGTAAAAATAGTTGGAGCATATTTAATGCATTATACTTACTGATAGATTTTTATGAAGACTCAAAGGTTAGAGATAATCCTCTCTTTGAAATCTTTCATCATTTTGAAACTGATATTGAACATAATGAGTTTAGTTTTTGTAAGTTTAAATTATGGAAATTAACAAACAAATAAATGAGGATGAAATGGAAGATAATGTTCTATGTGAAGGAGTTTTTCTTTCAGCAAAAGAAGTTTTCGCAGCTAGTAAAGATGTAAATGTTGATGGTAAGATGGATGAGTCAATTGTTGCAGATTGTCAAGTGGTTGTTTTAATTGATAGTAATTTTGGATCTAGCAACATGGATCTAACAACATAGATTTAACCAATGTTGAGCAAAAATTCCATATTGATGTTACACATGTAGTCATGAATAAAGTGTATTATGATTTAGAAGTTTTTGATGAAAAATGGCTATTTGGGCACGAGTATATGCTTGAGAAGTTTATAGAGTCCATCAATTGGAGGTTTGATATTACGACAGTCACAAGGTGGTAGCTATCTCCAACCACATCATATGGCCACAATCCATTGTTCCGCACCGATATCTACTTTTCCCAGCTTGTTGATGGATTCATTTGAGCAATCCTGAGCATCCTTGAGGTAGGGTCTTATGACCATGTATATATTTAGGTGGTTTTGGTGTGTCTTAGCTTAGTTTACTTGTCTCTTTTTGGCTTGTTTTCTTTTGGTTTGTGCCCTATCCTCCCTCCCCCCTCTGCAAAGCAATGCCCTATATTTTTTTGGGCCTTCCAACTTTGTAGCCCAATAGATAAAGCACAAGTCTAGCCAAAGGTTCTAAAGTTCTTTGCATCCCTTCAGTCCTTATCTCCATTTAGAGCTTGTGTTACCTTCCCTCCCTACAAATTAAATAACCCACCACCTTTGAACTTAAATTTTAACTCATAAGTGTGTTATGATGCACTATCAACCATTTTCTTCCCTTTCAAATTGAGCTTTGTGTTCCCACAGCCCGTCAGGAATCTGATCTCTGGTTCCTCTTCATTTTTGTGCCAAGTAAAGTCTTTGGTTGATAATCCTTGGTTGTATTAGAACTGTCTTTAAGGTTCCTAAATTTTCAACAGTCTCGATCCCATGATCATCAAGATAAAGCCACACCTATTGGCTAATTGTGTGATATAGGAACTCTGACACTATTGCTAATGATGTTCAAGTGCCTGATCATCCCAAATGGTCTAGACTCCTTTGAAGACATCAAATCATATCAAGAAGGGAAGATTGTTTTAATGATGTCGAGATATTAGAGAATTCAGGAAATTATAGTACCATGTTTTACAATCTTTAGCTCATCGATCACCGTGTATTATTCTCTTCCTGAGACTCAATCCTATGAAGATTTTCAAGTACATCTTTGTAATGACTGATTAAATGGTGAAAGACATGCAAAGGTGATAGCACAAGTGGGGGGACAATAAATGAAGTTAATTCTCATGGTTCACATTTAATGCATAAGAGGAATTCATTATAAAAAGGAAAGGTGGCGACACATCTGAGCCTATCACAATTAGCTAGATTATTATATTAGGGGTGCTAGGAATGGATTGCTCCTCTGCCTTAGCTCAGAATGGTTCTCCCACATGAAGATCAATTCCCTGTCAACCATCTTTATTTGAATTGGCTAGAAAATAAGCAAGTGGATATTATCTCTAGATTGAACACTCTTGCGTGGAAACAACGAAAAAATTTCTTTAACTATAGAAAGATAGTTACCATATTGAGAGAAATGGAAAGGCAAGCTAAAGAGGATCATCTCCGTCTGTAGGAAAGAATCGTCACAACTAGTGCTCGAACAGATTAACTCATTTTTACATATAGTCAGGTTGAAGAGGATGGTTCTCTCAGGTAATGGTCTAGCTCTAGTTATACAGCCAGGGGAGAACGTGATGGAGAATCAACAAGAGGATATTCTTTTTGGATTGATGGTTCTAGTTTGGGAATGCCACAATAGTGATAGGGAGTTTGTGATGGTGACTTTGGTGTTAGTCAAAGAAGAGGTAAAGGTTGAGATGATTGATGCCTAGATTCATCAAAGGTGTTGGTTGTTCCAATTGATGTACCAGAAAATCCTAAGAATGAACCTATTTATATCTACAAATAACTAGAGTCAGTGGCCAACAAACAAGGCTTTTGAAGTCTTCTGCACTTTAGGCTCTGTAGGACCAAGGCGGGTATACCTATATTCACACCACTTTCATATATTTCACTATGACAAAGAGTGATGCTACAATAGATACAATTCATACAATATGATGGGGGTCTTTATATGAATACATTCTTGACTAATACATCCCTTTTACTCTTTATCAAGCACTGGTATGAAGTGGAAAGAAAATAAAAACAACAATAAACAATAAAGGAAATAAGAGAAATGATTTTCAGATTTAAACATGAGGTTCCCTCCAAGTTTTGCACAAGAATAGACCCTTGACTAGTCCCTTATCCACATACAAAATTAGAAAATGAAATACCTATTTATGATAACAACATAAACACAAAACCAGTAGTCTTCAAACCATCATTGCATTACAATAATGAGACCTCTAATGAGCATACTGATAACATTCTTATTGATCTTGAAATTATTACAATAACCTCCAGTATTTGCTTGAAAGAAAGCTTTAACATGCTCCTTGAGCATGAGCAACCAAACCAAATACTTAACACAACAAATGTGTGACAAAAACCATACAAATCCTTGATTCTTCTGGTTCAAAAGAAAACTAAATATGTCTAGGAGACATTACATCATGCTTTTACATTCAAGATTCATACTAGTTTGAATACTATTATCAACAATCTGATTACAACATCTTGAATCTGAAATTTCAAAGAAAGCTAAGTCCTATCCTACCCTGCACAAAACATTTGTATTGCTCAACTTGGAGCCAAAATATGGAACCTCTCAAAATGAGAAGAGAAGAGAAGAGAATAAAAAGACAGAGGAGAAACCCTAAAGAAGACCTAAAATGAACCTAGCATTGGCACATGGCTTTCTCTTGAATTTTGAATTTCATATCTTCAAAATCTGCACTTTACTCTTCCTTCTCTATCTTTGACCTGCATTCTTGAATTTGTTTGTGACACCTAGAAAATTTGGAAGAAGTCCCTGCATTCACACACTTTTATTCTCATGCTTGCACACAAAAATATGATTTGTTCAACTTACACAATTGTCATGCATTCTGCAGTCCTGGTTGTAGCATATATTTTCTCTATGACCAAAATTAGAAATCTCTTTGAAGTAGTGGCTGTCATTTTTTGAATTTATTTTCCGTGATGAAAGATACACTTCAAATGCAATAACAACACCTCCCTTAAACAAAAAACAATTACAACTGTACATTACATTTCTGAGTTAAACATAATTTCCCCTTTTGTAGTTGCAATCACGTTTGTCCCTTTCGACACATTTTCAATCCCCTCCCTTCAATTTGCACACTTCATTTTTTTAATGCCTATTGCACCCCTTTACTTTGTAACTATATGTCCTCTCTTCCAATTTATTTTTAGCACATGAGAAGAAATCTTTTCCATTTCATGAAAAACATTTATCTGTATCATTATCCTTTCACTTTGCATTTCTCAAATGAAAAAGAAATACCCTGCAACTGCACTTTACTCAGGCTGCAAATATATTTGTCTCAGTTGTCTCTTACTGTGAAATATTTTTCACCCAAGTATAAATACTTTACTTTTACCACTTTGTACCTTTTACTCAAAACCCTTTGTAATTTTCGTTGGATAAAAGTGATTCTGCCTATATCTAAATTTCCCATTGAATATTAACTTTTAACTCTATTTCATCAAGTTCCCTAAAATTGTTTAGTTACACAATTACTAGAAAGTGGTAGGCACAGGAACACATATCCATAAGACTTGATTCTATTGATTAGTCTCTTTTTCCATTCATCGGAATCCTTCTGCTATGTTTCAAATCCTTTGAAAACCCTTCAATAATTAACACCACCTACGGAGAAGTAGCGTCTTCCATGTATAAAGCTACTTCAATAAGTGTACAACTAACAAAAATGGCGTTTCATAAGACAATTCTTTAAAGCATTCATAAAGTGATCTCTGTGCCCTGTCCATACTTTCTTATCCTGCATTCATCGCCATCTACATATTGTTGGACGTCCATATCATGCTTCAAAGATATTGTATCGGCATACGTTGAAGAGAGCACCAAGAATGGGTGTGGGCACCAGTTTTAAAGCATTTTGCTTGAAAGCTTTTCCGAAAATCATTTTCATTGAGTCTGTTTCGTGCATATGCTACAATCATTGCGCAGTTGGAAGAACACGGTATTGAGCACTTTCCTAATCAAAACATAACTACGGCGTTGGATTCATTTTGTGCGATGGGCCATGAATCCACTGATTTCTTTGCAGTGCGCCCCTTTCTTGTATAACTGCCTACTGCATACTTATATTATTGTTCGTTGGCAATCGATAATGTAGATCACAACACATTCCAACATAGGCATTCCCTCATTTGTCAGGTCGTGATCCACATTAGGATTATGGGGAAATGCAAGCAATCAAAGGTAGCTTGCATATGGTTGACAGGCACCTAGAAAACGTGCCCAAACTGTACATTTCCATAACCTCTCAAATTTTTTATGGACCTCATCAGTCGTCCAAATACATCCCATTGAGAATTGGTGCAGGGTGGGGGGAAAAAGAAATCCCTTCCCCGCTACCTCGTGCCAATTTTTCCGTCTCTCCTCCCTTCATGCGGGGTAAGGAGTCTCTTTAAGACTTTAAAAAGTCTTTAAAAATTAAATCTCCTTCATGCACAAGTGAATCCATGTGGGCCCCACAATCTTTTGCATTTCACACATCTCTGCATATGAGCATTATTTACTAATGCAAAATATTTCATAATTGCATACTCAACCCCTTTTCACATCCATGACATAATTGCATGGCCATGATAGTTACATTGTAAAAATGCAATTACCCGTTTGGTTAATACTTAAAACATATTTTAATCATTATTGAAATGATTCAAGATATTTTTAATTCTGCTTGCCCCTTTGCACACCCATTAATCTCCAAATAAAATTTGGATTTATTATTATTTAAATCAACAAAATGATTTAAATAATACAGATTGTTCAAAGATAGGCTTTATTTGATTTCATTAGGTCATAACCTCAGTCGGGTCGTTAGTGGGCCCGACTAAAAAAAAATCGTTTCTGCACAACTGACCCATGTGAATGCCTCCAAACCCTGATTGGATGAATTCTAGACTTTAAAAGTTGAACAAGTTATCGCTGAAAATTTGGCATTCTACATCCTTGGGTTCTGACCCAAACCACCTAAGTAGCCTCCAGAACTAGCCTTAAATGCTGACCAAATCATTTCCCCGTATCTTGAAAAATTGCATACTTGTAAAATGTCATACAAAGAATCCAAAACATCAAACGAATGCTCATTATAATGTCCGAGGTGGAAGATTTTAAGCCTTAAATTTGCCTACTTGGTTGTTTTTTGAAACTGCACCTTTCAAACCATCCTGAAATTCATCTAAGCATCGAGCTGGAAAAATATCAAACATTAGTCTTAGGGGTTGCCACTTGGCAAATTGATACATCTAGATATGGTGATAATGTGCACAAGAGGGTTTATCTTGATTTGATCACATGTGCGAAATATTAGCACCCAAACTTGCCTTCTCTAAAAATTCTGGAAACACTGATTTTCAAACCCAGAAAAAATCCATTTGGAATTGGCCTTGAAAAAATATCAAATGAGGTGTTGGGGAGCTACAAACTGGCAAAGCTGTAGATAAAAATATAGGGAATCATGGGTAACATTCACTTTGATGTGCAGGTCAATAGGTCACAAAATAAAAATTCAAATGTACGGTCACCTTTGCAGATTTTACACAATCCAGTCTGCAAATCTAAACAGATTGCAAACAGATTCAAGTTGGGAAAACTTATTAGATGGATTCACGAGGCATAAAATCGTGATTTTTTTTTGTTTTGGCATGATATTCAATTGGTGACAAAATGCAAGCCCTCAAAGATGGCTACTCAAAAAAGTTAATTAGTTGCAATCAACAAACCTACCTCTAAACCTCCAAACAAGGGCATCAAAAACTCATCAAAATGGATCCTAGGAAACTAAAAATAATCATATGTCTTCTCTGATAGGTTCTCAACAAGATCCCAAAGTGATTTTTCATGACAATCAATGGGTGTAAAAATATTAGCCCTCAAAGTGAGCTACCTGGGTTGATTTTGTAGGGGTGATTCTAAGTGTCACAAGCAAAATTTTCAACATGGGGCCCTCAAATTTTGGCAAAATTTTTGAGGTCCCAACAAAAGGATTGAGGAAGCAATAAATCCTATTCCACATAGACCTTAAAGTAGCTTTTAGTTTTCTTTGCAAAAATGGTTCTTTTCAAAGAAACTGTTATCTTTAGGAGGTTATTTTCTTTTGTTATATATATAATTGATAAAGGGAGGAAAGAGGAGGATTTATCCCCTTGCACTTTGTTGCATGAGTGAGTATCAATGAATTTTCTTTTTCATGTGTTTTCTAAGTTAAATTTAGGACTTCACAACATGTTTTCTTTTCTATAAATATAATTTATATATGCAAAGAAAGAGACTGTGTTTTTTAATATGAATCTAAGGATGGGAACGTGTTTGAAGCTATATATCCATGCATGTTCTCTTGTTCGACAAATAATTTGAGATTTGTTAGCATTTCCTAGAATTCATTTTTCATATTGAATTATGGATGTATATGTTTACAAAACTTTGAGTCATGATGCATCTATATCATCTAGGAAGAATGTCTGTCAATTTTCCTTTACTTTTAATCATGTATAACAAATGAATGGGCTTTGAATCGATTGTTTGTTCCTTTCCGTTATTTCTTTCCTCTTCACGTTTGCCTTTTTTGCTTTTTGGTTAAAAGCATACCTTGCAAAATTTCCCAGTTATATCATAAGAGGGAGCTATACCTCTAAAATTTGGAGGAAAGTTGTTAATTGAAAAAGTAGCTTCTCCAACTATTTTTTGCATGTCTTTATTATAGGGCACAAAGGGTTTCATTTTATTGTTTTTAAAAGAGAAAAACATGTAAGCAAACAAAATTAAATCAATAAAGGTCCTATAATGCATAGAGGAAAGGGAAACACTAAAATAGGTGCTCGGAGAGTGTGAAATTTGACACATTAATAAAGGTGTACAATTTACGATGCTACACTGAGCACAATACAAAGGTGACATAGGCAGCGAGATATTTCATAGAATATGCCAAATTGACCCAAATATTCTACTGACATCATGTTTGTGTAGTCTGATGCATTTTGACCATGCCAACTATATGGATGACCATATGGCCATATGGATTTAGTGATGGGGGTTGAAAGAAAATGTTGTTGGGATTGGGAAAAAGTATCCAATTTTGACAATTTGATAGTTTAACTTAGGATTTTTGGGCCTTTCAGATTTAATGTCAAGGTCTATTTTGGCCCAAAGTGCTCTAAAAATTCAGGTACCTCTCAGATTTGACAACCTCTTCCCAACTTCTAACCATTATAGATCTAGTCTCCCATGTCCACCTCATCCCAATTCTTTGATGATCTCCTTCAAGGACTATTCATAAAGTAACTCAAGCCACCATGCATAGGTGAATTTGTACCATATTGCTAAATCATTTCATCCACATATGTTGTTAACCATGTTGTCATTAATACCAAATACCTCAATGTCATCAAGTCCATTAAATCTAACATCCAAAACCTTCCTCGTCCATGTTTACAACTCAAAGAGTCCCAACATGAAATAATCACTAACACAAAATGATACACTTCCCTCATTTCATCCATGAAAATATACCCCTATGTAAATTACTTCTAAAGCATTCCCACATATATTCTCTTCCAAGTCAAGATCAAAGTATCCCTATTAATCCACTTCATGATTCCCTTCCATATCAAGATCTAAACATCCCTTCCAATTTCTCATTGGATCACATTTCCTCTCAAAACCCTACCTCCTTTATCAAGCCCATTCATAAATCACAATCCTATCACCTCAGTTCCTCCATTTTCATCTAACCTAGAGCTTTCTTGAAGAAGCCATACTCCTGACCGCCCCTATCCCCCTTGAAATGGACTTGGGTCATGTTTAAAAAACAAGTATCCCATTTTAATCAATTTTGTCAAAACATGCATCATCAAGGAAAATGGTAAGGTCTTCACGAGCAAGGCCTCCTATAACCCATTCAAATCAAAGTAAATCCAAAATTCTATGGCCCTGTCCATAAATCCTCGAGATATTGGTAAACCATTTTCAAATCCTAATCACATTCCTTCCAACAATCATCATCCTCCATCTACTAAATCTATTTTGGTCCCTTATGTCCCAAAAACCCAGTTCTCTATATTCTCCATCAATGTTGAGTTCTTACATCCCAAAATCCATCCTTTACAATCTTTAATCAAGATCAACAAAAGAACACATCCTTGAACCACTTGACATGTTTCATAAATTATTTCTTCCATTTACTATGCAAACAATCTATCCTCACACACCCATTCCATTGTCTTTGGATGTAATTTGTATGCCACAATATTAATATCTAATGAAAAGGATCCACAAAAACCCAACGATCATCATGTCACAATATATCACGTGTGAAAGCAAAAAAAAATATAATCCGAAAGGCCACAAAGGCCCACCAAGGAAAAAAAAACTAAAGACCATGTGGATCCCAAAGCAACTAGAAGTAATAAATCCAAACTAGCATCCAAATCTTCTACTTCAAAAGCTTCCTCCACTCCTAAATCTCTTTAGCTCCCATATAAGAATCTTCCACCTCCTAAGTCCATTTTGGGCCCCAAAAATCCACTATCCTAAGTCCTTCATTATCTCCTAAATATATTGTGCATCCTTACATCTGAAAATCCATCATCACAACTCTCTCATCTAAATCCACCAATCTACAATACACTTCTAATCAAAAGCTTTAACACCCATCATAGTGTTGGAAATTTGGAGGAATTGATTATGTGGGTAAGTGCACCAAGTTGTGGTACCAAAAAGGTGTCACTTCTTACTTTTTCATAAAAATGCGTCATTGGCGTGAAAAGGTCGTCCAAACCTACGGGTTGGATGCCCAAGGCAAATCCAACCCAAAGGGTCGGTATTCTCCCAAGAAAACCATTTGGCGAGCGCCAAATATGGCACTTGCCAAATGTAAAATTTTAAATTTTCACATTTGGTGCTCGCCAAATGCAAAATTTGAATTTTCACATTTGGCGCATGCCAAATTTGGCGCTCGCCAAATGTGAAAAGTTGTTTTTTTGCATTTGGCGAGTGCCAAATGTTCTGCATTGTCCAGTGTGAAGGTTTCGTGAGTGTGTAGATTTTTCAATTTGGGCACAAGTTAAATCCACCCCCAAAGGAGAATATATACATGAAATATATAATTTAAGTATAGCTCTATAGGACTTATAATCTAGATTCTAGTTTTTAGAGGATCATATAAAATTTCAGGCTTAGTCAAATTTCAATAATCGACATGTCAAATTTCAGTAATCAACATGATCCCATTAGCATTCTTTAGCTATGTATCTCACTCTCATTATCTTCCCCAAACTCTAGACCTGTCTCTCTCTCTCTCTCTCTTTTCTCTCTCACTTCTTTATCCTTAACTCTCTCCCTCTCTCTTCTCTCTCACTCCCTTAATTTTCTCTCCCCTCCCACTCCTTTCTCTTGGTCACTACCTATCCCTTTTATCCTCTCTCTCCCCATATCTAGGGTTGTCCCTCCCTCACTATTCACCTCACTATCTATCCCTCCCTATATTATTACCCACCTTTCTCTCCCCCTCTAGGTTTCTCACTTATCTAATTGTCCACCCTCTAGTTCTCTCCCTCCCTCTCCACTTTTCTCTCCCTTCTCCTTACCTCTATCTATTTATGAACTCTATCCATCTCTTCTCTCTCTCTCTCTCTCTCTCTCTCTCTCTCCAAACCTTTCTATCTCCTCATTCTCTAGGTCGCACAGTCCCTCCATGTCTACCTCTCTATCCATATCCTCTTACTCATCTCTTTGTTCTTCTATCTCTTCTATTCTCCCTCCCTCCCCTCTCCAAGTCTCTACCTTCCTTCCTTCCTCTCTCCCTCTCTATCTCCCTCTCCCATTCTCTCGTCTTCTCTCTTCCTCTCTTATTATTTATCTTCATTGTCTAGGTCATTACCTCTCCATCCCACCTTATCTCCCCTCTCTGTTTCTCCCTCCCTTCCTCTCCACCTATATACCTCTGCGTATAGGTCTCGATACCCACCTCTCTTTATCCCCCTCTATCTATCTCACTCCTCTCTGGCCATCTAGTTCTCTCACCTATCTATATGCCCCCTCTATCATTCTCTATGTCCCTCTCTACCTCTCTCTCCCTCCTCCTTAGCCCTATCCCTTTATGAACTCCCTCATTTTCTCTTCCTCCCCTAACCTCTTTATCTCCTCCTTCCATAGGTCTCTCACTCCCTCCATGTCTACCTCTCCATCCATCCCCTCTTACTCCTCTCTTTGTTCTTCTATCTCTTCTCTTATCCCTCCCTCCCTTCTCTAGGTCTCTCCCTTCATTTCTTCCCCTCTCCCTCTCTACCTCCCCATCCATACATACCCCCATATATATCTCACTCCCCCACTTTTTTATTCTATCTTCCTCTTTTATTCTCTCTCTCTACATTCTAGGTCATCAACTCTCTCTCACCTCTCTAGGTTTACCACTTCCTTCTTCTCCACCTATCTACCTCTACATCATGTCTCATTACTCACCTCTCTCTCCCCCCCTCTATCTATCTCATTCCTCTCTCTTGTCATCTAGGTATCTCATCTCTCTTTCCCAATATAGTTCTCTCACCTATCTATTTGTCCCCTCTCCAGTTCTCTCCCTCTCTCTTCCCCTATATCTCCCTCCCCCTTTACCCTTATTTATTTTTGAACTCTCTCCTCCTCTTCTCACTTTCCCCCCACCTCTGCATCATCTCCTTCCCTAGGTCTTGTAGTCCCTCCATGTCGACCTCTCCCTCAAACCCCTCATACTCTTTTCTCTCTTTATTATTTCATCACTCCTCTTATCCCTCCCTCCCATTTATAGGCATCTCCATTATTTTCTTCCCCTCTCCCTCTCTATCTCCCTCTCCCTCCTTATCCCCATCTCTCTCTCCCTTCCCTACTAATTCTTATTCTCTCTTTACCGTCTACATCATCAGCTTTCCATCACACCCTCTCTAACCCTCTCTAGGTTTCTCCCTCATTCCCTCTCCACCTCTCTACATCTCCATTCATATCTCATTACCAACCTCTCTCTATCCCCCACCATCTATCTCAACCCTCTCTCTCTCACCCTATATAGGTCTCTCACGCCTCTCTCCCCCTCTAGGTATCTTATATCTCTGTATAACCCATCTAGGTATGTGCAGGAGCATTGTGGGCCATATGACCCCTTAGGAAACCATTTCTATCTATCTTAGGAAACTATATGACATATGGTGTCGTTACAAGTCATATGGTGTCACTACGGGTCATATGGTATCCTAAGGGGTCATATGGTGTTCTATGACCCCTTAGGATACCATAAGATCTCTTAGAACACCATATGAGCCCTAACAACACCATATGGTGTCCTAAGGGGTCATTTGGTGTTTTGTGACCCCTAAGGACATCAAATGACCCGTTAGGACACCATATGACCCCTAATGACACCATATAGTGTCCTAAGGGGTCATATGGTATTCTATGATCCCTTATGACACCATATGCCCCATAACGACACCATATGGTGTCATTAGGGGTCATATGGTGCCTAAGGGGTCACATGGTGTTGTTAGGGGTCATATGATGTCCTAAGGGGTCATATGGTGCCAGTTCATAGAATACCATATGACCCCTTAAGATACCATATGATCCCTAATGACACCATATGACCCCTTAGGACACCATATGACCCCTAACGACACCATATTATGTCTTGAGGGGTCATATGGTGTCACAAGTGGTCATGTCATGTACTAGGATGTTAAAAGGGGTCATATGGTGTCCCAGGGGGTCATAGAACACCATATGACCCCTCAGGACACCATATGACCTCTTAAGACACCATATTGTGTCGTTAGGGGTCATATGGTGTCTTAAGGGGTCATATGGTGTTGTTAGGGGTCATATGGTGTCCTAAGGGATCATATGGTATTCTATGACCCATTAGGATGTCATATGACCCCTTAGGACACCATATGATCCCTAACAACACCATGTGGTGTCGTTAGGGGTCATATGGTGTCCTAAGGGGTCATATGGTGTCATAAGGGATCATATGGTGTTCTATGACCCCTAAGACAACCATATGGTGTCCTGAGGAGTCATATGGTGTCATTATGGGTCATATTGTGTCCTAAGGGGTCATATGGTGTTCTATGATCCCTTAGGACACCATATGACCCCTAAAAACACCAAATGGTGTCCTAAGGGGTCATATGGTGTCCTTAGGGGTAATACGGTGTTCTATGACCCCTTGAGACACCATATGAACCCTTAGGATATGTCATATGGTGTCCTAAGGGTTCATATAGTGTCCTATGGGGTCATATAGTATTCTATGACCCCTTGGGACACCATATAACCCCTAACGTTACCATATGGTGTCCTAAGGGGTCATATGATCTCCTAAGGGGTTATATGGTATTCTATGACCCCTTAGGACACCATATGACCCCATACACCATATAATTTCTAATGCCACCATATAGTGTCCTAAAAGGTTATATGGTGTTCTATGACCCCTAATGACAACATATGGTGTCCTAAGGGGTCATATGGTGTTCTATGACCCCTTGGGATGCCATATGAGCCCTCAAAACACCATATGACCCCATACGACACCAAATGACCCCTCACGACATCATATTGTGTCCTAAGGGGTCATATGGTGTCCTAAGGGGTCATAGAACACCATATGACTCCTTGGGACACCATATGACCCCTAACGATGTCAGATGACCCTTTAAGACACCATATGGTGTTGTTAGGGGTCATATGGTGTCCTAAGGGGTCATAGAACACCATATGACCCCTTAGCACACCATATGACCCCTAACAACACCATATGATCCCTTAGGTCACCATATAGTTTTCTTAGAGGTCATATGGTGTCCTAAGGGGTTAGATAGTGTCCTAAGGGGTCATAGAACATCATATAATCCCTTTGGACACCTTATGATCCCTTAGGACACCATATGACCCTTAACGACACCATATGGTGTTGTTAGGGGTCATATGGTGTCCTAATGGGTCATAGAATACCATATGACCCCTTAGGACACCATATGCCCCTAACGACACCATATGACATGCGCTAAGGGGTCATATGGTGTCTTAAGGGGTCATAGAACACCATATGACCCCTAAGGACACCATATGACCCCTTAAGACACCATATGGTTTTGTTAGGGATCATATGGTGTCCTAAGGGGTCATTGAACACCATATGACCCCTTAGGACACAATATGACCCCTAATGACACCATATGACCCCTTAGGACACAATATGACCCCTAATGACACCATATGACCCCTAACGATACCATATGACCCCTTAGGACACCATATGGTGGTCTTAGGGGACATATGGTATCCTAAGGGGTCATATAACACCATATGACCCCTTATGACAATATATGACCCCTTAAGACACCATATGACCGCTACCGATACTATATGGTGTCGTTAGGGGTCATATGGTGTCCTAAGGGGTCATATGGCATCCTAATGGGTCATATAATAGCATATAACTGCTTAGGACACCATATGACCCCTAATGACACCATATGACCCCTTAGGACACCATATGACCCCTAACGACACCATATGGTGTCCTAAAGGGTCATATGGTGTCCCGAGGGGTCATATGGTGTTCTATCACGCCCTAGGACACTATATGACCAATTTTAGCATCCTAGTACATGACATGACCACTTGTGACACCATATGACCCCTCAAGACACAATATGGTGTTGTTAGGGGTCATATGGTGTCCTAAGGGGTCATATGGTGTTGTTAGGATTCATATGGTGTCCTAAGGGGTCATATGATATTCTATTACCCATTAGGACACCATATGATCCATTATGAGACCATATGACCCTTAACGACACCATATGGTGTCATTAGGGGTCATATGGTGTCCTAAGGATTCATATGGTGTTGTTAGGGGTCACATGGTGTTCTATGACCCCTTAGGACACCATATGGTGTCGTGAGGGGTCATATGGTTTCGTATGGGGTCATATGGTGTCCTAAGGGGACATAGAACACCATTTGACCCCTTAGGACACCATATGGTGTCCTAAGGGGTCATATGGTGTCTGGATGGATCCTATAGTGTCCCAAGGGGTCATAAAACACCATATGATCCCTTAGAATACCATATGTTGTCATTAGGGGTCATATGGTGTCCTAAGGGGTCATATAACATCATATGACCCCTTAGGACACCATATGTTGTTGTTAGGGATTATATGGTGTTGTATGAGGTCATATTGTGTCCTAAGGGGTCATCGAACACCATATGACCCCTTAGGAAACCATATGACCCCTTAGGACACCATATGGTGATGTTAGGGGTCATATGGTGTCTTAAGGGGTCATAGAACACCATATGACCCTATAGGACACCATTTGACCCCTTAGGACACCATTTGGTGTTGTTAGGGGTCATATGGTGTCCTGAGGGGTTATAGAACACCATATGACCCCATGGGACACCTATTAACCTCTAACAATGCCATATGACCCCTTAGGGCACCATATAGTGTCATTAGGGGTCATATGGTGTCATGTGGGGTCATGTGGTGTCCTAAGGGGTCATAGAACACCATATGACCCCTTAGGAAACCATATGACCCTTTGGACACCATATGGTTTTGTTAGGGGTCATATGGTGTTCTAAGGGGTTATAAAATACCATATGACTCTCTCATATATCTTCCTTGCTCTCTTATTGTCTCTCTCCATTCTCAAGGTCACCATATCTCTCTCTATTCTTAAGGGGTCATATGGTGTCATATGACCCCTTAGGACACCATATGGTGTCATTATGGTTCGTATGGTATCCTAAGTGGTCCTTAGGTGTCTTATGACCCCTTAGGACACCATATGACCCCTTAGGTGTCTTTAGGGGTAAGGGGTCATATTGTGTCCTATGAACCCCTAGGACACCATATGACCCCTTAGGTGTTGTTAGGGATCATATTGTGTCCTAAGGGGTCATAGGGTGTCCTATGACCCCTTAGGACACCATATGACCCCTTAGGTTTTGTTAGGGATCATATTGTGTCCTAAGGGGTCATAGGGTGTCCTATGACCCCTTAGGACACCATATGACCCCATAGGACACCATATGGTGCCCTAAGGAGTCATATGGTGTCATATGAAGGACACCATATGGTGTCCTTTATGGGTCGTATGGTGTGCTAAGGGGTCATATGGTGTTGTATGACCCCTTAGGACACCATACTATGTTGTTATGGTCTGTATGCTGTTTTAAGGGGTCATATGGTGTCCTATGACCCCCTAAGGGGTTGTTAGAGGTCATATTGTGTCCTATGACCCTTTAGGACACCATATTGTATCCTAAGGGGTCATATGGTGTCGTTATGATTCGTATGGTGTCTTGAGGGGTCATATGGTGTCAGATGACCCCTTAGGGCACCATATGACCCCTTAGGATACAATATGGTGTCATTATGGGTCATATGGTTTCCTAAGGGGTCATATGGTGTAGGACACCATATGAGCCCTCATATGGTGTTGTTATGGATCGTATGGTATCCTAAAGGGTCATATCCTACACCATATGACCCCTCATATGGTGTTGTTATGGATCGTATGGTATCCTAAAGGGTCATATGGTGTCCTATTACCCCTTAGGACACCATATGGTGTCATTATGGATCTTATGGTGTGCTAAGGGGTCATATGGTGTTATATGACCCAGTAGGACACCATATGACCCCTTAGGACACCATATGGTGTCATTATAGGTCGTATAGTGTGCTAAGGGGTCATATGGTGTCATATAACCCCCTAAGGGGTTGTTAGGGGTCATATTGTGGTCTAAGGAGTCATATTGTGTCCTATGACCCCTTAGGACACCATATGACCCCTTACGATACAATATGGTGTTGTTATGCATCATATTGTGTCTTAAGGGGTCATATGGTTCCTTATGACCCCATAGGACACCATATGACCCCTTAGGTGTCATTAGGGATCATATTGTGTAATAATGGGTCATATGGTATCCTATGACCCCTTAGGACACCATATGGTGTCGTTATGGGTTGTATGGTGTCCTAAGGGGTCATATGGTGTCCTATGATCCCTTAGAACACCATGTGACCCCTTAGGACACCATATAGTATTGTTCTGGGTTATATGGTGTCCTAATGGGTCATATAGTGTTCTATGACCCCTTAGGACACCATATAACCCAGAACAATACTATATGGTGTCCTAAGGGGTCACATGGTGTTCTAAGGGATCATAGGACACCATATGACCCCTTAGGACACCATACAACCCATAACGACACCATATGGTGTCCTAAGGGGTCATAGGACACCACTATGACCCCTTAGGACACCATATAACCCCTTACGTGTCGTTAGGGTTCATATTGTCTCCTAAGGGGTCATATGGTGTCCTACGACCCCTTAGGACACCATATGACCTCTTAGGTGTTGTTAGAGGTCATATTGTGTTCTCAAGGGTCATATGGTGTCCTATGACCCCTTAGGACACCATATGACCCCTTAACACACCATATAGTGTCAATATGGGTCATATGGTGTCCTTAGGGGTCATCTGGTGTCTCGTGGCCCCTTAGGACACCATATGGTGTTGTTATGGGTCATATGGTGTCCTATGACACCTTAGGACACCATATGGTGTTGTTATGGATCATATGGTGTCCTATGACACCTTAGGACACCATATGGTATCAGTATGGGTTGTATGGTGTCCTATGACCCCTTAGGACACCATATGACCCCTTAGATGTTGTTAAGAGTCATATTATGTCTTAAGGGGTCATATGGTGTCATATGACCCCTTAGGTGTCATTAGGGGTCATATTGTATTCTAAGGGGTCATATGGTGTCCTATGACCATTTACGACACCATATGACCCCTGAGGACATCATATGGTGTCGTTATGGGTTGTATTGTGTCCTAAGGTGTCATATGGTGTTCCCTTAGGGCACCATATGACTCCTTAGGTGTTGTCAGGGGTCATATTGTGCCCTAAGGGGTCATATGGTGTCTTGTGACCCCTTAGGACACCACTTGGTGTTGTTGTGGGTTGTATGTTAAGGAGGAGGGGGAGAGAGATAGAGAGGGAGAGAGAGAACTATAGAGGGGACATATAGATAGGCGAGAGACCTAGATTTCGAGAGAGGAGTGAGATAGATAGAGGGGGATAAAGAGAGGTGGGTAATGAGACCTATATGCAAAGGTAGATAGGTGGAGAGGAAGGGAGGGGGAAACCTAGAGAGGGGAGAGAGGGCAGGTTGGAGAGTTAATGAACTAGACAATAAAGAGAGAGAATAAGAGAGGAAGAGAGATAATGAGAGAGTGGGGGAAGGATATATAAATGGAGAGGGGAAGAAAGGAAGGGAGAGAGAAGATAAGAGATAGAAGAACAAAGAGATGAGTAAGAGGGGATGGATGGAGAGATAGAAATGGAGGGAGTGAGAGACCTAGAGAATGAGGAGATGGATCTAGGTTTGGAGAGAGAGAAGAGAGGGGGAGTGTTCATAAATAGATAGGGGCAAGGGAAAGGGAGAGAAAGGTGGAGAGGGAGGGAGATAACTAGAGGGTGGACAATTAGATAAGTGAGAAACCTAGAGGGGGAGAGAGAGGTGGGTAATAATATAGGGAGGGAGAGGTAGTGAGGTGAATAGGGAGGGAAGGAGAGCCCTAGATATGGGTAGAGAGAGGATAGAAGGGATCGGTAGTGAACAAGAGAAATGAGTGGGAGGGGAGAGAAATAATAAGAGAGTGAGAGAGAAGAGAGAGGAAGGGAGTCAAGGATATAATTTAGGGTACAAGGAAGGGATGAAAGGTAGAGAGGGTGGGATATACCTAGAGAGGGGAGAGAGAAGTGAGAGAGACAAGAGAGGGAGAGAGATAGGTGTAGAGTTTAGGGAAGATAAAGATAGTGAGATACTGATCTAAAGAATGCTAATAGGAGAATGTTGATTACTGAAATTTGACTAAGTATGAAAGTCAATATGATCCTTTAAAAACAAGAATCTACATTATAACTCCTATAGAGTTGAAACCACTCTCAAACATTCTACCAATATATACATGAAACATAACTTAAAGTGACTGATAATTAAATATTATATTTCATGTATATATTCTCCTCTCATGATGGGTATAATGTGTGCCCAAGTTGAAAAATTTGCATCACAAAACCTTCAAATTCGACAATGCAGGACAATTGGCACACGCCAAATTTGGTGCTCGCTAAATGAAAAAAGTTGACTTTTCTCATTTGGCGCATGCCAAATTTGGCGCGCACCAAATGGGAAAAGTCAATTTTTTTCATTTGGCGAGCGCCATATTTGGTGCTTGCCAAATGGTCTGCATTGGAAACTACCAACTCTTTGGGTTGGATTGTACTTGGGCATCCAACCCAAAGGGTTGGACGACCATTTTAGGTCTGAGATGTGTTTTTAATAGAGGATTAGAAAATTTTCACATATTTTTGGCCGTGCTCTCCATCAGGTTTTCACGTGTTTCAATAAAACTAAAAAAAATACCATAGAAACCTCGATCTCTCTCTTAGCTATCCAAGCATGTAATTCTTTTCACATTTTGATTCATTAAGGCTTTCATCTATAATTTCTTTTGTTAGTGTGTTCGGTTTTGGTCAAAAACCAACATGCACTATTTTGGGTATAGTTTTTTACAAGTTCATCGGATTTTGAAGAAACTTACATTTTTAGAAACTAGACTGCATTCTACACAATTTTTTTTTAAAAAAAATTGATTTTTGATTAGTTATCAATGATTTTAGGGGGGAGCACGCTCAAATTTCTATTTTTCAGGATGTGTCCACTTCAAAAATTAGTAAAAAATCATATACTCATTAAAAAATTGGCTGAAAAATTTGGCATAAACTACAAGGTGTTAGCTAATTTCTCACTGACGGGATTTTAAAAATTCAAAAAAAAAAGTTAACATTTTAGGGGGGCCACAATAGACACTATGTTATGTTTTTTGCATAAAAACAAGACCACTTTTTGTGGCCCCCCTTTTTGAAGCCCTTAATCTCTACCATTTAAAAAAAAATTAGTATTTTAGAAAGTAGACTGGAAACACTCTAACTCTTGTTCTTGTTGCATCTTCAAATTTGGAGTCTAACTATCTTCAATTTGTCGTTGAAGTTCAAACTTTGTTGATTTCAGAAAAAAATGGCATCTTAAGACCCCCTTTTGGTACCACAACTTAGTGCACATACCCATGTGTTGCATTGATGTTTTGTCATTGATGGCAACACCGACTGTTTTGGTTGTTTACCGGTTTTCGGTTGGTTCCGATAGAGTGGTTGGATTATGATATTGATCTGGTATGCTTTGGTTTGTGGAATTGATTTGGATTTGTCATTCATGCTATTCAGATGCGTATCACGATCAATTGGTTTGGGATTTGATGACTCAGATGTTATCATTTGTTCTAGTAAGCCTTTTGGTCACCAGTAAGGGTTTTATCGACAGAGCTTTGTTGAAGATATTTTGATGCATGTGATAAGTGGTGTTAGTGCAGCTTCTAGATGGCTTTTAGGATGTTGTTGGTTATCTTGTTTGTTTTTTTGTTGATTAGTGGTGTTGGATTTGGTTTATGGCGACCTATTTTAGGTCCGGTGTTATCTAGGTTATGGGACCAATTTATGTAACATTTTGGTGGATGATCTTGATGCGTTACCGATGGGATTTAATGATTGGTTTACATTGTTTTCGGCCTAAGATGACTTGGTTGATCATTGGATTGCGGGTTTATGTTATAAATTTATTATATTATTTTTTAGGTGGCCGACCTAATTGTTTAGATCTCGGGTTGGTATAAATATGATGTAAGATCTCTTTGTAGATCATGGGTTATGGGATATAGAATTATCTGCATGCAAATAATGTTATAATCATATACAAAGGTTTTGGTCGATCATAGGTGATCGAATTGGGTTTGTAGAATAGGTTTAAGGCCTTCGGTATTGAGCTTAACCAGAACTGTACTCAGGCATAGGAGATGTTATACTTGCAGTTCAATCTTCATTTTGGATTGTAGTTCGATGTTTTCTGTAGTCAGTGAGGCTCCTTTTGTGATGAGTAGTACACTCTAGGTTTCTGGTCTTCCTGCATGTGCAGGCCCCTTCATTTTGTAATCACATACTTACTATAAAAGTATTATCTGACTGTGGGCAGGCGTCCCACTGTAGTTTTTACCTTTACCGGGTTTTCCATGTACAAATCTTGGTTTCATGTGTTCTAGATGGATGGTAATTGTTTTGTGATTTATGCTTATGTTTACTTGCTATATCAGTTATTCCGGTATTTGGTTTATGCATTCCGATATTGGGTTTATGTGTTCCGATAATAAGGATTTGAATGCTTAAAATTTTGTAATCCAGTGACAACTGATTCATCCCTCCTCCTCTCAGTTGTCCTCTAGTTATCTGAGTTATCTAACAATTGGTATTAGAGCTTGGTCCTCTCTGCAGAAGCTTAACCGCTTGAGGAAGATCCTATGGCGTCTAATAGTGCAAGTTCATCAAGTTCACCTGCTTCTATTTTTCAGAGAGAAATTCCTAGGCTTGATGTAACAAATTACAGAGTATGGAAGATTCAGATGGAGACTCATCTGAGATATCTTGGAAAGGGAATTTGGGAGATCACTGAGAAAGGTGCTACCTTTTTTAATTTGGCATCTGACAATGCTCCTTCGACAGGCCTAGATAAGGAACTTGAGAATGATTGTAGAGCTAGAGAAGCCCTTTTGTGTGCACTTTTTGATCAGCAAATAATGGGACTAACTGACAAATCAACTACAAAGGCTATATGGGATAAATTGGAGACTCTGAATGAAGGTGAAACTACTGTTAAAATTGCTAAACTTGATGGTTACTAGGTGAGGTATGAGAACTTGAAGATGAAAGAAGATGAAAGGATTATTGTTTTTATGGAGAGAGTTAATGAGATTGTTCTGAAAATTCAATGTTGTGGTGGATCTCTGAGCGAAGATGAAATAGTTTCTAAAGTACTGAGAGCTTTGCCATTAGCTTATAAGATGAAAGCTACTGCAATTAATGAGCTGAGAACTATGGCAAACACCTCTGTCAATAGGGATACCTTGGTTGAGAAGTTATCTTCTTTTGAGCTTGAAGAATTTGGACCTTCTGGGGCTATTAAATCTGAACCTGCTTTTCATGCATCTACATCATCTACTGACAAGAGTGATTGGAAAGCTTTATATGTGAAGGAACTAGAGGATATGAAGAAAGAAGATGAAGAGTTTGAGAAACTTGAAGCCTTATTTGCTAGAAGAGTACCTAAAGGACCGATAGGAAGTAAGTATGAAGGAAAATCATCTTTTAAATGCTTTGCAAAGGAATTCAAGATTTGAAGAAAGAGCTAGAAGATCTTTTAGGCCTAACCATGATTATCAGAACAAGCATAAGAACAGGAGGAACAACGATAAATCATGCTACTTTGCTGATGAGGAAGGTGTGACTGATTCTGATGATGAACTGACACAAGATTCAACTAGTGGATTCCTTTCGGCTATCAAGGAAAATGATTTGGTACCTGAAGATAAGGCCCTTGCTGCTAAAATTGAAAACAAGGATGAATGGGTGATTAACAGTGGATGTTCACATCATATGACCAGAGATAAAAGGAAGTTCTTATCTTTGCAAGAAGTTGATGGTGCTCTAGTTAGATTTGGAGATGACAAAGCATGCATGATCAAGGGAAGAGGAACAATACCATTGGATGGTAAGCATAACACTGATAATGTCTATAATTTTGAAGGTTTAAGGCATAATCTTTTGAGTGTAGATAGTTGGTGGATAAGGGATTTTAGTTACAGTTCAAAGATGGAAAATGCAAGATTGTCATACTAAAGGTAATATCTTTCATTTGAACTCCGGTGAGAAGACATGTTTGATTGCACAAATTGATGAGAGTTGGCTATGGCATACGAGGTTATGTCATGTGAATTTTGATTGCATTGTGGAGAGCACAAATGTCAAGGTGGATGAGCATAACAAAAGTCAAATCAGAACTTATGAGAAGGAACCGACAGTGAAAATGATCATAACCGAACCGGTAGCACCTACACCAGAACAAAATGTTGAACCAATTACTTCGATAATATCAAAAAATTCAACAGTGACTAAAGATCAGGACAGAGAAATAGAAAATCAGAAGACTCCTAGGTATATAAGGTTGAATCATTTAGAAGATCAAATCATTGGAGACAAAAACAAATGAGTGATGACAAGAAGAAGGTTGGAAGCTGATGAGGTGTGTTTAATTTCTCAAGTTGAACTGGCATCAGTAATTGAAGCTTGTAAAGATGAAAGTTGGATAAAAGCTATGGAAGAAGAATTAGATCAGATAGAAAAGAATAACATATGGACTTTAGTTCCCCGACCTAAAAATAAGAATGTTATTAGAACTAAATGGGTTTTTAGGAATAAATTGAATGAAGATGGACAAGTTGTGAGGAATAAAGCTAGATTGGTTTGTAAAGGATATTCTCAAAAGGAAGGAAATGATTTTGATGAAACCTTTGCACCGGTAACTAGGATTGAAGCTATGAGATTATTTCTTGCTTATGCTGCACATAAGAACTATAAGGTTTATCAGATGGATGTTAAGTGTGCATTTTTGACTGGAGATCTTGAAGAGGAAGTTTATATTGAGCAACCTGATGGATTTTCACTTTCAGATGACAAAAACATGGTTTGCAGGTTAAAGAAAGCTTTATATGGATTGAAACAAACCCCTAGAGCTTGGTATGCAAGACTAGATAAATATATTTTGAAGCTTGGTTTCACTAAAGGTAATGCTGACAATAATTTATATTATAAGATCACTAGTGATAACATATTGATTATTGAAGTCTTTGTTGATGATATCATTCTTGGAGGTGAAGATAAGTTGTGTATGGAATTCTCTAACAATATGGAGAATGAATTTGAGATATCTATGATTGGGGAGATGAGATTTTTCTTAGGTTTGTAGATTACTCAAACTGATAAAGGTATTTTTCATCTGTCAAACTAAGTATGCTAGAGAGTTGTTGAAGAAATTTGGGTTGGAAAAGTCTAAACCGGTTGGTACTCCAATGGTTACAAGTGAGAAATTGACAAAGATAGATGCATCTGCACCGGTAAATCCTACAAGGTACAAGTCTATGACTGAAGGTTTGTTATATTTGACTCGGACTAGACTGGATAATGAATGCAGTTTGTATTGTATCAAGATATCATAGTGATTCTAGAGAGAATAATGAGAGTGCGGTGAAAAGGATTTTCAAGTATTTGCAAGGAACTGAATATGGTTTGTGGTATCCTAAATATGATGACTTTACATTATGTGCATATACAGATGTAGATTGGGCTGAAAATCTTATGACCGAAAGAGCACATCTGGTGGAGCTTTCTTTTTTAGAAAGAAACTTGCTTCATGGATTAGCAAAAAGAAGTCATGTACCTCTTTATCTACTTCTGAAAGCTAAGTATGTCGTCGTTGCTACTAACTGCAAACAAGTTCTATGGATGAAGTAAATGTTGAAGGATATAAAGGTGGATTGTAATGAACTAATAGTTATTCACTATGATAACTCTGTTGCTATTGATATATCAAAGAATTTGGTGTTTCATTCTACGACAAAGCACACATCTATCAAGTATAACTTTTTGAAAGAGAAGGTGGAAGCAAATAAAGTCATTGGTTTATGTGAACACTAAAGAGCAGGTTGTAGACATCTTCACTAAATATTTGCCTAAAGAATCATTTGATTACTTCAGAGATAGATTGGGGGTTTCTACCCCTCTGATAGAGACCTGAGTGATGCTGATTGGCATCAGTCCGACATGCACTTCCAGAACTACTATTCATTCCAGATTGATGTGGTGGTGCTACTACTCAGGGGGGTGGTCAGCTATAAGAATCATAGGATTTATGATTTTTATTTGATGTTCATGTCATATTTCTGGCATTGATGTCAAATGGGGAGAGATATATGTGAAAAACAAAGCTTAAAAAATAGAGCTTAACAAAGATATATTCATTAGGGGAGTTTGGTTCAAAGCTTCATTGCTATACCATTTTGTGGGAGATTGTTGGTTGTCTTCCATAGGGGGAGACTTGTTTGGCATTTATTGACACTTGGATGTTTTTCACATCTAGTGTTGCCATCAATGCCAAAGGGAGAGATTGTTGGCAATTTGGAGGAATTGATTATGTGTTGCATTGATGTTTTCTCATTGATGGCAACACCGACTGTTTTGGTTGTTTACCGATTTCCGATTGGTTCTGGTAGAGTGGTTGGATTATGATATTGATCCGATATGCTCCGGTTTGTGGAATTGATTTGGATCTATCATTCATGCTATTCAGATGCGTATCATGATTAGTTGGTTCGGGATTTGATAACTCAGATGGTATCATTTGTTCTAGTAAGCCTTTTGGTCACCGGTAAGGATTTTACTGGTAGAGCTTTGTTGAAGATCTTTTGATGCACGCAATAAGTGGTGTTGGTGCGGCTTCTAGATGGATTTCGAGATGCTGTTGGTTATCTTGTTCATGTTTCTGTTGATCAATGGTGTTGGATTTGGTTTATGGCGACCTATTTTGGGTTCGGTGTTATCTAGGTTATGGACTGATTTATGTAGCGTGTTGGTGGATGATCCTGATGCGTTACCAATGAGATTTAATGATTGGTTTACATTGTTTTCGATCTAAGATGACTTGCTTGATCATTGGATTGCGGGTTTATGCTATGAATTTATTGTATTATCATTTAGGTGGCCGACCTAATTTTTTGGGTCCCGGGTTGGTATAAATATGATGTAAACTCTCTTTGTAGATCATGGGTTATGGGATATAGGATTATCTGCATGCAAATAATGTTATAATAATATGTAGAGGTTTTGGTCAATCATAGGTGATCGAATTGGGTTTGTGGAAGAGGTTTAAGGCCTCCGGTATTGAGCTTAATCGGAACTGTACTTAGGCGTAGGAGATGCTATACTTGTAGTTCAATCTTCATTCCAGATTGTAGTCTGATGTTTTCTATAGTCAGTGAGACTCCTTTTGTGATGAGAAGTGCACTCTAGGCTATTGGCCTTCCTACATGTGTAGCCCCTTCATTTTGTAATCACATACTGCAGAAGTATTATCTAACTGTGGGTAGGCTTCCCATTGTGGTTTTTCCCTTTACCGGGTTTTCCACATACAAATATTGGTGTTATGTGTTATGGATGGATGATAACTATTCTATGATTTATGCTTATGTTTACTTACTATATCAGTTATTTCGGTATTTGGTTTATACCTTCCGGTATTGGGTTTATGTGTTCTGGTAATAAGGATTTGAATGCTTAAAGTTCTATAATCCGGTGATAACTGATTCACCCCCCCTCTCAGTTGTCCTTTGGTTATCTAAGTTGTCTAACACATAGTGTGTGCCAATGTTGGTTCTAACAACATTCCCTCATAATACCATCACCCCATCCTTCGATTAAACTCCATCCACCATCCCATCCCTTAATCCAAGCTTTCACATTGGTCCTCATCCATCCTCCTTTCATTCATTTTATCTTCCTTGGTAGCATTCACCAATATCCATGAACACCACAATAATTTCCATGATACATAGCACTAGGTTATTTAATAAGAAATACTATCCACAAAAACATGCAATTGAGTCCATCTTGCTATCCCACATCTACTATCTTTCGAATCACAATATCCTTCATCTTAATCATTATCTTCCACCCCACTTTCATACACCTTATTCCAAACTATGAAAAATTAAATATAAAGGAAAAGTAAAGAGAATTCATTCATCCAATAGTGAAAACCACTTCTTGTGGTGCCTTGGGCAAGTACCGTGTTAAAACCCTAGAAAATATGCATCATACATAAACCCCTCTTTTGCTAGCACCTTACACTTGAGGGAAAACTTCTTCCACTTTAACTATCCCATCATCCTATCTATCGATATTATCACATCATATCCACTCCATCCACCCTCTTTTTGATCCTAATAAGGATAGGGGAAAAATATCCAAGTATGCTTTCAACAATGAAAACCTAACTCTTTTGCAATTCCTCTACTTTATCCACTGAAACCCATATAGGATGGAGCATGTTATGCTTACACAACATAATTCTTAGAGTTCCTTCCAATCATCCACCTATCTCATATCCTTCATCTAGTAGTCTCCCTATTTCTTATCTCCCATCCACTCCTCCCCTATCTCTTAGCTAAGTCGATCCTCTATTGTTTCATCCTTGTCCATGAGCTTGATTCTCCCTTGTTATTGGTTTTAATCTTCCAATCTCATCCCGCTATCCTAAACAACCTTCCAATCTCCCTTAATGCCCTTGTTGAATTGGTTGAATAGACTGGAATAATAAGAGGGGGCAGAGGAGGGGGGAGGGGGATGAATCAATATTCCCACAATTTCTAAAACTTTTACTAATATATCAATTTCATCAATTAAGACCATCTACATGAAACAACAAATGCAAAATAAAGAAATAACACAACAACAAATAGAACACCGAATTTTATATGTGGAGAACCCAAATGGGAAAAATCACAAAGAGTGTTAGCTCTCAAGATAATATAACTAGTTATATGGTGTTTACAAAAGGGTGGCTCACTGTCGAAATGCTCACTAAAATAGAAAGGAGTTGAACTAAGAAAAATTGCATCTCCTAATGCATGGGGTCGGTTCTAGATTAAGCTCAAATAACAACTCACAAAACTCACAACATATCCAGTAAAGGATCACTGTACCACTATCCACAATTACTTGCAGCAAGTCTGATAAGGGATTACTACACCACTTCTGTCAAAACAATCATTTGCAACAGATCCGATAAAGGATTACTGCAACATTGTCTGCACTTTGACTCTTCTATATACTCCTTCCCTCATAAAATTGCTTCTCTTACTGTAACTTATTTGCTATCTACAACTCACACACCTCTAACTTTGCTAAATCATATACAAGCTGCACTCTTATCCATCATATCCTCGCGTCTACTAAATGCATACATATATATACCAGAAAGCTCATACTCTGAGATAATATGTCGGCCAAACAAATTATTTACACAATAATAAGTTGCTCAGATCAACACGTTATCCAATAAAGCCCTGACCAAAAAATTGAATAATAAAGTTGGCCTTCACTTGATCTCCTACACGCTTCCTTCACACATTTCATTTATTGATGCATACACCTTAATTATCGGGACAAAACAGGGGTCTACCAGACCCATAGCTACGAACCCATAAGCACAAAACTCCAAGCACAACAACTCCCAACTCCAAGATATAGATACCACAAATGTCAGAACATAAATAATGACAGATACACATCTGATATGGTTGTTACCACTGATATTGAACCTCACACAACTGAGACTGGAACATGATATAAACCAAAATGACCACAACATAGGATTTTGAAGATGAAGATCTTCTAGAAATAACTTCAGTAGGTCATCTATGCTCTATTGCTTCATATCTCATACCTTTATTCCATTGATGCTCGACCAACAATACCAAAATTGCTTCCAGTTGCATACCACATCTGGTCCTAACCATATAACCAAGTTTGACATCAATGACAACAATAACAATATTCACACAAGTCTAACAATCTCCCTCTTTATCATTAATGGTAAAACATCCCAAAAAGAATAATGCATGAAACTCCCCCTTACTCATATGACTGATATCTCCATTACTCTACCTATCTCTATTTTACTTCCATATTCTATTACTCTCCATTTCTATTTCCCTCCCCCTTTGAAAACAATGACAAAGGGTGCCTTCAATTCATGACAAACAAAAGAAAAAGGCAAAAAATGTAAGCAAAAAAAGTTCCTTAACTGCTCTTCTTCTGAAACATTTGTTTGTACTTTTCCTTCAGTTTAGATACCACAAATGTCAGAACATAAATAATGACAGATACACATCTGATATGGCTGCTACCACTGATATTGAACCTCACACAATTGAGACTGGAACATGATATAAACCAAAATGACCACAACACAGGATTTTGAAGATCAAGATCTTCTAGAAATAACTTCAGTAGGTCATCTATGCTCTATTGCTTCATATCTCATACCTTTATTCCATTGATGCTCGACCAACAATACCAAAATTGCTTCCAGTTGCATACCACATCTGGTCCTAACCATATAACCAAGTTTGACATCAATGACAACAATAACAATATTCACACAAGTCTAACAATCTCCCCCTTTATCATTAATGGCAAAACATCCCAAAAAGAATAATGCATGAAACTCCCCCTTACTCATATGACTGATATCTCCATTACTCTACCTATCTCTATTTTACTTCCATATTCTATTACTCTCAATTTCTATTTCCCTCCCCCTTTGAAAACAATGACAAAGGGTGCCTTCAATTCATGACAAACAAAAGAAAAAGTCGAAAAATGTAAGCAAAAAAAGTTCCTTAATTGCTCTTCTTCTGAAACATTTGTTTGTACTTTTCCTTCAGTTTCGGAAGAACCTCCCAGGAGTGCATAGTCAATTTAATACTAAAAGATAATTTTTTGCGTTCCACCAACATGTCAACAATATGAGAGAAACTATCTAGAGCAGATGGATTCTACTCATACTCAACTGCACTATTAAGCAATGTTGAGAAATGTTCCAATTTTGCTTCAACAATCTCCTTCACCTTCCAGAAAACACTCACATAATATTCCCTTTGCCTTTGCAACAATAACAATTTAGCCTGAAGAGAATTTACCTTTTTTATTTGTTTTCCATCCTAGTCACTTAGAAAGTCAAATGACTTACCCAAGAACATAGTTCTTCTTTAGCAGCTTCAATCTTTGCTCTATGCTTCACTGCAATAGTTGGCCATGAAAGACAATACCGGTAAACTTTGCTAGCACTAACGATACAAACTCACATTTCATTTATGCATTCGGATATAGTCCTTTGTGCATCACTGTATTTCTCCAACATACTTTGTATATCATTATCATCTTCCACTGAATCTTCTACACTATCAGGTTGCACAATCAATTTCTCATTAACTATCTTAGATAGGGATTCCGGAAGCGCATCACTAACATCTTCAAACTTAATATTGTTCCAGAGCAACTGATCTATCAAGATGTTCTCAATTCTATCTGCCTCAACAGAAGTATGCCACATTTTTTTCAATCTTCTTTATTCCATCTACACTACCAATGATTTCCAGCAAATTAGACTGATCATCAGATTTAAATAGTTTTGTTTTTTGCTCTGCAACAACCACTTCTCCCTTAGCCACACGAGATTTCGGATCTTCAATCACAACAATGTCTTCCTCCTTTTGATCCTTCTTTTGCATCTTAGATTCCAAGGCACTGGTAGGCACAATTTCTTTCCTTTTTCTCTTTTTGGAGGAAGAACCCTCCTGAGCTAAATCGGTAGCAGGGGATATCGGACCGATACACCACATATCCATAAATGATTTGAAATAAGTATCACATGCATCTTCTCTCTTATTCAATCCATTTAAATATCGAAAGATTTGTCTAGCAATCAGGGCTCCATATTCCAATATCACATTCTCTTTAGCTCAAAGGGATCCCAAAGAATACATAGCCACACACAAGCAATGATTCAAACCGAAAGGGATAACTTTTCTCTTTTGTCATCTTGATGTTCTCTATTAATAGATTCTTTAATAATTCACACAAGTGGAATACTCTGTCTTCCATAACAAGCATATGTGCCATGTATACAACAATAACCAAAGTAGAACCTTCCTTATTTATGAAATAAATCTTGTAAGAAATACCATACGCAACATACCTTACAACGAGACTGATAATTTTGTTGATCAACAATGCTCTTTGATCACATGTCGCACTGGTTAGGATAGATCTATTGTTGCATAAACCAATAACAGTTGAAACAATCTCCTTCGTGATTGGATAGGGTTTATCCAACACGATGCAATCATTCTGCACATGACAGTAATACTTTGATCATCTCCTCATTGTTAAACCAGGGAAACTCAATCCATAGATTTAATCCTTTATGATCAAATTCCTTAATCTTCTACAAATCTACTTCACTTAGACTCTTTTCCACCTTTCTAATCTTTTTAGGGTTAATTTTAATTTCATCTAGGCATACCTTCTCTGCAATCTGAAAATCTTCACTACGCGATTCTTCGACGATCATCTTGGCTTCCATGACTATTAGCTCTGCTTTTCTGCTCTTTTCTCTTCAACTACACACAACCTCTTCAAGCACTACTATTATCATGATAAAAAAAATAGTCTCAAATGTCGATACTTACCTTGCCAAAAATCTCTTTTAGGGTTTTGCCGCCAAAAAGTGTCTTATCGATGATGTCAGCAAACATATTGAATTACCGAATAGCATCTCCAACATAGTCATGTCGGACTGATGACATGAATCAACTCAAAACAGGGGACCAAAATATTGTCTTTAAAGAGTCCCTTTGAATCGAAGCAATATGCTTAATTATCGGAGGAAGAAGTGTTTGCACCAAATTTCGGTACACTAGGCTCACTTCCACTATTCACCTCATTCTTTCTCCAAACCAAAACTTCCTTTTTATTTGATTCATTAGTCTTCATCACATTCTTCTCAGTAGACTTTTCCATATTTTCATTTTTGCACTAATTAGCATAATGTCCGAATTGTTTGCACTTGTAACAACTGATGTTCTTTTGCACTGATTTTACTAAATGCAGTCAAGATCTGCACTGTTTAGCTTTATGACCATAACCATTGCATGTGACAATATCCATGAAAGTTATTATTCACCTTCTTTGCTTCAACCGGATTATGATTCTGACTCATAGCATGGTTTTTACAGTAATTTGCTTTATGACCAAACCTCTTGCAATTGTAACACTGAATGCTTCTACAATTTGCAGCCTTATGACTAGATTTATTGCATTGAAAACAATAACCATTAAATGATGGGTACCTTTGTGCATTTCGCTGACAAACCAGTAGTCTCCTTGCATTAAATCTCGGATTTTCGGGTCTTGCTTGCATCTTCTGATTTCTTCTCTGCTTTTGCCTTAACCTCTTTGCCTTTGTCTTTGTCATTCTAATTTGAACATTTATCGGTCTGAAATCCAAGTCCAGACTTGTCTAAATGAGCTTTTTGCATGCTAATCAAATCTTCCAAGATTTTACTGCTATCAAGAACCTTACTTTCTGCCTTCAACTTCTTCACTTCTTGTTCTAGCTTCTCACATTCTTCAGTCTTCAGTTTGATTGATTTCTTTAGGATTTTCCTCTATCTTGTTCTTCTCCTCAATCTTTTGCATCAATTCTTTAATGGTTTCATTCGCATGCTTCAGCTGATTGTTAATTTTCTTATGTCTCAACTTGAAATTCTAGATTTATTCTCTCAGCTTCTGCACACATTCATTCGCTACCTTCACATTCTCTTTCAATTCCTCATTCTTAGACTCAACACTTTCCAGATCTTCAAGAGTTGTTTGTAATTCTTCATCCAACTGATATTCTCCAGTCATACCCATCGGTGCCATGATTCAACCAACAAGGATCTCCCTCAAGCAAGGGACCAAGGCTCTAATACCAATTGTTGAATTGGTTGGATAGACTGAAATACTGAGAGGGAGGGTAAATCAATATTCCCACAATTTCTAAAACTTATACTGATATATCAATTTCATCAATGAAGCCCATCTACATGAAACAACAAATGCATGATAAGGAAATAACACAACAACAAATAAAGCACCGAAATTTATGTGGAAAACCCAAATGGGAAAAACTACAAAGAGTGTTAGCTCTCAAGATAATATAACTAGTTATATGGTGTTTACAAAAGGATGGTTCATTGTCGGATAACTCACTGCTGAAATACTCACTACAATAGAAAGAAGTTGAATTGAAGAAAATTGCATTTTCTAATGCATGGGGTCAACTCCAAATTAAGCTTAGATAACAACTCACAAAACTCAAAGCAGATTTGGTAAAGGATCACTGTATTATTGTCCACAATTACCTACAACAAGTTTGGTAAGGGATTAGTGCACCACTTCTGCCAAACTAATCATTTGTAGTAGATCTGGTAAAGGATTACTGCAACACTGTCTACATTTTGACTCTTCTATATAGTCCTTCACTCATAAAACTGGTTCTCTTACTGCAACTGCTTTGCTATCTATAACTCGCACACCTCTGACTCTGCTAAATCATACACAAGTTGCACACTTATCCATCATATCCTCACATCTACTAAATGTGTGTGTGTGCGCGCATGCACACACACAGATATACCAGAAAGCTCATACACCGAGATAATATGTTGGCCAAACACAAATGATTTACACAAAAATAAGCTGCTCGAATCAACACGCTATCCAATAAAGCCTTGACCAAAAACATGATAACAAACTCGTCCTTCACTTGATCTCCTACACACTTCCTTCACTCATTTCATTTACCAGCGCATACACCTTAATTACCTGGACAAAGCAAGGGTCTATCAGACCCATAAGCACAAACTCCAAGCACAACAACTCCTAACTCTAAGATACAGATGCCACAAATACTGCAAATGTCGAAACGTAAATCATAATAGATACAATACATACACAATTGATATGACTGCTACCACTGATACCAAACCTCACATAGCTTATAGTGGAATAAGATATGAACCAAAATGAGTACAACACAAGATTCAAGAGATAAAGATCTTTCAAAAATAACTCATGTAGACCATCTATTCTTTACTACTACATATCTCATACCTTTCTTCCATTGATTCTCAACCAACTTCCAACAACGTACCACATCCAGTCCTAACTGAATAACTAGGTTTGACATCAATGAAAACAATGACAATATTCACACAAGTCTAACAACCCTTCCATCCCATTCGCCTATCTTAAATGACCTTTCAACCTCCCTAAATAACCCTGAAACTAATTATCATCTCACAAGAAATCCAAATCTTTCCAAATCAATTTTTCAAATCTAAGCAATCCTAACCCATGCAATCCAATTCAATAATCTAGAACATCATCCAAAAGCACCCATTAGTTTATTACAAGCCTTGTTGCAAACCCCTGGTCCAAATTACATTATTTTTATCAAGATATATTTTTCCCAATCCTAGTGTTGTTCTTATCATTAACAACACAATCTAAGGATATACATTGTTTTTATCATTAACATTGATATCCTCCTCATCAATCAATCAATTGGTTTTAAACTTAGCTAGGGACAATCTTGGTTTTCTTTTGGTTCATTGTGTATGGTTGATTTTTCTTGTGTGTGTTTTCATTGTTTACATCTATCATTTGATCTCCCATATCATGGTGTCATAAGACATGCTTGCATGTGATTTTTACTTTGGGTTAATCCTTACACACTTTGTCACATCATCGCCTTTGCTCCTTATTCCTTATTGCATAATGTCAACTGCAATATCAAAAAAAAGTTGTTGTCACCAATGCAAAATGACTATCCTACTCCATTCTCTCAATCATCCATCATTCTCATCCTAATGCAACCATCATTTTTTCTATCCTTGTGATTTCTTCTTTCTTCTATATTATAATCCTCCCATCCATTTCAAGGCCACACTCGTGTTCCTTGAATTCACGTATCCTCTTAAGGAAGCATATCAATCTCCCTCCTTGCCACTCACATCCTTCTAGTGACTAAGGCACCATGCCACTATGCCTTACTCACTTTCTAGCAACTATGTTGTATTGTTTTTTATGCAATGCCACTTCTCTTAGTTGTGACACCATATCAAATAAGTGAAAAAGTGAACACCTGAAATTAGCTACACCCTACTACACTTGACTTCATTCTATCCTAAGCATTAATTAAATAAAGACAATTATTCAATCAACCTTTTCTACCATCCCTTGTCCATTTATTTTTATCCTTAATGTTTATTCCTTTTTTAGAGCTTACCCTTTTTTTATCCCCAATATCCTAGCAAGGTACCAAACTTCATCCTTTTTTATACCTCAACAATGCATCAAACTTCATATTTTTTCAATACACCAACAAGGTATTAGACTTGTTTTTTTGATACCTCAATATCAAACTTTTACAATTGCCAATGCCCCAACAAGATATTGAACTTATCTCATTTTTGGTGCCTCGACAAGGAACTGGAGATCTTCTTATTCCTTAACCTCGTGAGACATTGACAAAGCCATTTAGTTATTCTAACCCTTTGTCTTCAACATGCGACCCCTTACACATGTAAGAAGGCACTTGTCCTTGGTCCCTCTTCCCCATGCATCCCTCACACGAGTGAAATGACTCATCCTTCACCATTAGATTTGGTCAAACACAATATAACCCTTAATCATTCTTCAATCCTCTCCTCCCAAATCCATCAATTTAGTGATGCCATTGGATATCCTCTCATTAACCTTAACCCCTCATGAGTCCTCCACCATCGATCTTCTAATTAAATCTCAACTGTCCACCTTCTATCCAAAAAGTCAATAAATCTAACCCTCTGCAAACCAAAATAAAAATCTCTCCATTGCTAGGTTATGCTATAGGTTTGAGAAGCATCCACGTTCCACCATCACTACACCACAAAGAGCACATCAAGAGGATCCTTGGAGGCCATTAATAGTTTCTCAAGCTTATTTAGCGCACATTCATCCTCTTCTTGCTCAAATGAAGGTGTGATGGAGAGCACTATATAAGATTCATTTCATTGGCTTGGGTCTTTCTTTTCCCCTTTCTTTTCTATCATATACAAAAGTATTAGGTTGAACATGACACATCTCACCAACCTAGAGTCTATGGACTCCTTGAGATATTTTGAAAAATTCATTTCGACATACACGCTTATGTGGTTAAGTAGAATAAACATATCAAGTTCAACACAAATGACTCTCATTGTGGAAGCTAAAGGGTTCAAGAAAGGCCAACAAGGCAAGGATAGCTCTAGAAATTCAACTTAGACATGGATCTTGAGAGCTTGGTTGAACACAACAAAATCACAAATCTAAGGGAAGAAGACAAGGAATCATGGGCATAACAAGGTCTATGCTTGAGGATGGCATTAATAAAACACAACAAAAAGAAACCCTTGGTTAGATTTAGGACTACATCTAACCTAATACTATGGCAGATCGAGACAGTCACCCAATTTTGAAATGTATTTTTTAAGGGGACTCATTCTGCAAAATATCTTATCAATGTAAAATTTCAAGCCTTTTGCATCCATTATCAAATTCTAGAATAGATAAAACTACGTTCAAAGGATTATCAGAAGCCTCACCTAGTAAAAGACCTTGGGGATGAACTTGGATTTCTTGATTGGCGGTGCCATTCTCAAGAGCTCCAAAACCTGCAGATTCGGCATCAACAGCTGAAATGCCAAAACTAAGCTATTATATAGACGAGGTCCAAAGGCAACAGAACCTTAAAAAATCTACAATAAATGTCTGAGATTTATCTTATAATACCACTGTATTTAAGGGAAGCAGTGTGACAAACAAGGATTTTCAAATGATCTCAGAAAAGCAGCTACATCAAAGCCGAGATAGTCTCCTCTTGCACATACCCAAGATGCCTCTGCACTTCAAAGATTTTCAATACAGTAAAAAGCATAAAGTTTGTGACGACTTCCATGTAGGACCCTTCAAACCATTCTACTAGATGGGAGCAACGTAGGAAATATCTTTCCTTTAGTATGCATTTGAAGGCTTTCTTGATTTCTGTCATTCTATAATAGAAAACATAACATGTAAAAGATGGAACAAGCAGGCAACAAAATAATGATGGTAACTACAGCAAATGCATTTGTTGAAACTTGGAAAACTGTAAGACAGTTTAATGGTTAATCTGATGTAACTCTTGCGAACAAGAGTAGAACCCTCCTTTACTTCAATCTTTGTAGTTTACTAGTAGACAAAGTCTATATCATCTGAAACAAAACAAAACAAAAAAAAGGAAAAAAGAGAAAAAAACAATGATAGCCGCCCTTGACATCTTATATCTATTCTATATGAAGAGGCCTATTCAAAAGCAAAAAGAGGGCTATACAAAGGCAAAACATATAAGTCCATGCAAGCCCGATACAGTATATATAGAGTTTTATCAGTATGCAATGTGTCTCTCAAAATCAACCAATAGGGAAGGAAAAAACATTCTGAAAGCTAAGATCAAGCAATCTCACATCTCACATAGATTGCTTGAGAACTGCTCACAGACTTGGGCAACATTAAAATCTGCCCAGTTACAGCCATTGATTGCAGCAGATCAGACTCTAGGGAAAAACAGCAAAGAACTAGTTAGAAGCAATTTGGCTATTCAGCATTCTCACAGATAACATCAACGAATATAACATCTCATGTGCAATTTTCACAACTGCTCACAGACTTTACGCAACTTTAAAAGCCATCTCATTACACCCATTGATTACAAGAGCACAGACTCTTATCAAAGAATTAGTGACAAGCAATCAGTCTCCAGAGAAGAGACATAAAGAATCTAAAACATGCTAACTCATAACCCAAATCATTCCCACAGGTCTATAGAAAGACAAATTAGATTAGACCAGATACAAATTTCCTGTAATATGGATTTTGTATTATACAGACAAACTTAGTATGGTAAAATATATGACATCTTTAACAGTGTACATCACACTCGTTAAATTTGTGTGACCTTAAAATCCATATAGTTTCACCCGTCAGTTACAACAGCACAGGGTATTAAAAAGAAAATTAGCAATGAAGAAAAAACCGAAGAATTGGAAAAAAAAAAAAAAGAATGCAACAGGTACAAAAGAAGTCAAACATTTTATGCCCAGAAAAAGCCTAATGAGTTGAACCCGAAACAGAACACAGATATCATTAGACTTTCCAAGATTTATTTATTTTTTTCTGAAATTTCCGGAGTCTCTCTCTAAATCAATCAATAGGGAATGAGAACGGATCGAAAAAAATAAAAGAATCTGCACAAAAAATAGAAGACCTATAAGTTAAAAAATGCAGCCCCTTAACAAAAAACAGCTAAGGGCTAACAAGGACACGGATTATCCGAAGTCCAACAGGCCTAAAACTAATCTAAAAGAAAAATGTATTTAGCAGAAGGATTAAAGATAATGAAAATTTACATCTCAAGCACAGCACCTCACATCTGTTAAAAGATTTTAAACTAACTTTAAATCTATCTGGGCTATACCCATTGACTTAACAGCACACCCTCTTAACTAATTCTCAAAGTTGACCTAAAAGAACAAATGACAAGAGATCAGATTACTCAAAGTTGAGCAGATCCAGTACTACTCTTAAACATGTAATTCTCAAATCAAAATTAGTTGAATCTATAAAATAGTAAAGAAACTTGAGCACAAGGATCAAAGATAATGAAAGCTGTCATCTCATGCACATTACTTCACCTCTCAAATAATTCCATCTGACCTTCAAACGTATCTCACAATTCCACGCATTGATTAAAACAACACAAATCAGCATACACATCCTCATTTTACCCTCGGAATTCAAACAGGCCAAGAGTGCAACAAGCCCAGAACTAATCTAGAAATTTCCTCCAGAGTTTACATCCAAATATTTGTTTCTCACTAAAAGATGTTATTCTATAAGCAAAATAGGTAAAACCCATAACATGGTAAACACACTGGAGCACAGGCATCGCCTAAATAACATTTGACATTCAAATATTTGTTTCTCACTAAAAGATGTTATTCTATAAGGAAAATAGGTAGAACCCATAACATGGTAAATGCATGGAGCACACGCATCACCTAAATAACATTGGAGCACAGACATCACAGAAACCAAAATGATTCATACATCCTTTCCTCAATTCGTGATTGACCAAGATTATGTTGTCAGAAACATAAAATAAAATAGATCTACAAGTCTAGAGAGAAATGGCAGTGTAGAAAGTCAAGGGGCCATGCAAGGGATATTAGATAAGTCCATATAATCTAATGTAGATATGAGTTCAAATCAGGCCATGTCCTGTGCACCAAAGACCAAAAGAAACAAACATACACAGTTTTTACCTGATGCCTTTTACTCATTTTTGTGGACTGCAAAAACATCAGTTTCAGTATAGAATTAACCATATTATACGTTTGTATCCAAGGAGTGTCCAAAAAAGCAAAATGAATTGCACCTACCAGAGAGTAGAGCAGCAGATTCCAAAGGATCTAATTTGATGAATTTACTAGATCTTTATCTGTTTACTAAATTTCAAGAGTGAGGAGACTGTTAGACTTGTTCTCTTCAAAACAATCAATAGACAAGAAAAAAAATTCATGCATACTTCATTTCTGTTAATACTTTTTTTGTTTGAATTGACCTTAAATCAATCTGGTTATTAGTATTACCCATCGATGAAAACAGAAACTTTCTTAACGAAATACAGGAAAGGTCAAAGGATAAGTGGCAAGGAATCAAGTCAGATATCAAATACAACTAGTTTTTATTAGTTCACTGAATTTCCAGATCCATGAGACTCTTAGAATTTCTAGTTGTACATGATCCAAGAATCCAACATTTCACAGAAAGTACTTCACGTCCATGCAAAGACTTGAGCGACCTTAAATCTCATTTCTCCCACTGACTACAACAGCACAGATTCTTAGAGTCAAATCACAATGAATCAGCTTGCCAGAATGAAACAGGCCAGAAAATTATCTAAAAATGCAATTTAAGAGCAAAATGAGATGAACCAATAATACAAGAAAGCGACTTGGGCACCAGGATCACTTTGGAAATATTTAAAGTGTACAGAACTCAAATTGAGGTTCTTGATTTCTTGAATATTTAATGTAACAGAAATATACATTTTCATATCAGTTAATGATACGTCCATAGGATGTATACAAAGCAACCCAATTCACCATCTATTAGTTCACTAGTAGACACCAACACTGTTTTGTCAGAAACATAATATAGGCTAGATCTACAAGTCCTGACAGAAAGGGCGGTTTAGCAAATCAAGAGGACCCTTGTCAGATAAGCCATATGAACCCAAAATACTGGATTCTACAAGATTTTCATTTCCTTATGCAGAAAGTCCAATAGTAAGAAAAGAAATAGAGATGTTGTATCACATCTCGTAGCATGTCCACCAAAAGCAAAATAAGTTTAACCCATGCACAGTAAAGCAATTTGAGCAGGGTAGTTAATTTTATAAAAATTGAAAAACCATCAATAAGTCCCCAATTAGATCTGTACAACTTTTTAGAAAAATTAATGTATCAGAAATTTACATCCTCTCCATAGTTTATAACATACCCATGAAGTAAGTATATATAGAGAACAAACAGGCCAGGTGTTCTGGCATCACATTCTGACAGGTGAAGAAAGTGAAAAACAGGAAACAAAATTTTTGTCTCATAGCCAATTAATCCAGCACTCTGCATTAACAACTACTCAATATACAATTTAAAGAGAAAAAAATTGAATGTCCCAAAATCTTCCTACCACTGCCCTCTAGGATGATGGTCACCGGTGTTACCAGCGGAAGTTTTGGTATGCATCTGATGATGATAAGACCCAGCCAACATTTGCTGATGCTGCTGATGGCCCCCATACATCTGTGGGGCTCCATAAGAAGAATAGTAGCTTCCACTATACTTAGAACTACCTCCAGAGTTAGAAGCAGCAGGATTGGAACCAGACCCATTTCCAGCATTTCCACTAGCAGAGGCACCATCTTTAGAATTAGGAGATTGGTCATGGTCAGCTCCACCCTGTTTAGCCATGGAGGTCTTTTCACCTTCAAGTTCTCTGTACTTCTGCAGGTAAACCTTGAGTGGGTCTACATAGTTCTCAAATCCAAGAGTCCCCATTGCCCACAAAAGGTCATCCCCGTTTATTGTCTTTCTCTTTTCTCTCTGACACTTGTCAGAGGCTTCTCCGGTGATAAAACTGATGAATTCAGATACACATTCCTGCACCGTCTCCTTGGCATCTTTCGATATTTTTGCATTGGCAGGAAGGGCTTTTTTCATAATTCGGCTGACATTGGCAATGGGTAGGAACCGATCTTGCTCTTTCACCGACCCATCCGGATTGCTATACGCATGAGCCCCCAATTCGTCCTCCGACCGCGGGCTGCTGTCTGGACTTCGCTGTTGCCTGGAGCTCGCCATCAGAAAAGCACGTCAATTGATGGGAATTCAGTAAAACCAAAACCAAGTCTTCTGAGGCTCCAATTGAATGTGATTCGGGAGGGCAAAGCTTCTTTTAATTTTGGGCTTTTTATAGGTCGGCGGATCCAATCGATGTAGAGACAGACTGAATGAAGCAGCGCGGAGAAATAGCGGGGGCCGTGCAGTGCCGGTCGCCTGCGGACACGGGATGGTTAGAGAATAGATACGGGACGGATAGAAAATAGATATTTTTGACAGGGTAAAGATGAATTGAAACGAATTCGAATTGGGTGTGTAGATGGGCTGGGGATTCTGTAACGACCCTCTCCCTTCCCCTCATTTAATCGTAAACCGGCACAATTCCGTGGTGACCCACATTAGCTCAGTGCAAACGTCAGTTGACGGAGACCATTTTGCCCATCGGGTTTGCGATTTCCCATCGAATGTCGGTAGAGTTGTAGTAGTAATATCGCAATGCAAATGCCTTGGAAAAGATAGCGCAGATCTATTTTTTAATCCCATAAGCTTGGGAATTCTCGAATTGGTATGCAGTGCTTTACAATTTACTAGATTTGATTGTCAGAGAAAAAATTATTTGAATTACAGTAAGAAATGGACTGTTCATGAAATTGCTCTCAACATTGATTCCTTCTCATATATGGAAATGGACCATTCCAAAGTAAATACTATAATAATAAAAAGTTATAATTTTTTTTATTTTTTATTTTTTTTTTCTATAAGATTTTTCAAATTTGATGAACTTAAAAGATTTTTTTAATAATTTAATAATTATTTATTTATATTAATATTAAAAAGTTAATGTTAGTATTTTTTAATTTTTTTTCATGACAACGATTTTTAATTAGTAGTTTTTCTCTAGAATTAATTGATTATACTTTTTGTTATAGATTATAATATAATCTAAAAAAGATGTGCACTATTTTTGTAATGATATCCTCTTCCTAACATTGATATGATTATTGATACAACCAAATCTTCATTAATCCTCGATATCAATACACAACAACTTTCATTATATCTGGGGAACCTTCATGCCTTTTAGCCTAAATTTAGGAGCTTTTCAAATTTGATAATATGGAAAGAATTTTTTTAATAATTTTAAAATCATTTATTAGTATTAATATTAAAAATATTTGAATACTTACATTTTGCAATTAGTGTGTTATTGAATTTAGTTAATCATACATTTTGTTGCAAATTATAATTTATTTATAATTATTTTAATATTATTATTAATTTTTCTTAAATAGTCTTTAGAGATTGTATGTCATTTATGTATGTCTGTTTCTTTTTATTTTAAAAATTAAAAGATGACTTAAAAATAAAGTTAATGTATTAATATTTTAATCAAAGTGAGTTCGTAAATCTTCAAGTTCAATTTTAGACACTTAAGTTTATGTCCATATTAATAAATGCTATAAAGATAGAATAAATTTAATTTGATAAATAATGTAAGAAAATTTTAGTTATAGAGAGTATTTGTTTGAAATGAAATAAGTGTAGAAATTAAATGAATAGAACAAAGATATCTACCATAAATTTAATGTAGATATGTTGTAACAAATATTTGAAGATGACATACGCACAAAGACAAAGTAGAAATTTAATATACATATGTTGTAACAAAATGTATGCTTGAAGAACACACAATTTTGAGGTAAAACAATTTAATGTAGATATGTTACAAATATTTGAAGATGACACACACATGCATAGACAAACTAGAAATTTAATGTACATATGTTGTAACAAGTGTAATTTTGAGGTAAAATAATTAAATAAATATATTTAAATAATTAATTTTGTTAAGGAGAGTAATTTTTTGAAATGAAATAAATGTAGAAATTAAATAAATAAAACAAAGGCATCTAACTAGAAATTTAATGTAGATATGTTGTAGCAAATGCGCTCTCTCGAATTAAATAAATAAAACAAAGGTATCTAACTAGAAATTTAATGTAGATATGTTGTAGCAAATGCGCTCTCTCTCTCTCTCTCTCTCTCTCTCTCTCTCTCTCTCTCTCACACACACACACACACACACACACACACTCTCTCACAAAGCTAGTAAATATTTGGAATCTAAAAACCCATTGCATATTATTGTGCATCACTTTTGTAATTTTATAAATGACATCTCTCTCTCTCGCTCTCTCTCTCTCTCTCTCTCTCTCTCTCTCTCTAACAAAGCTAGTAAATATTTGGAATCTAAAAACCCATTGCATATTATTGTGCATCACTTTTGTAATTTTATAAATGACATGCACAATAATCAATCTAACATGGGCCCACATATTTGTTGGATGGATTGATTAAGTGGCTATGAACTAAGATTAAGAGAATAAACAAGCATGGGAAGAATGTCCTAGATGTTGATGCAAAAAATTAATGCAATAATGAATAGTTCAATATAATGCTAGATGTTAGTTGAATGCTCTTCAGGTGCTAAGTGTCAAATATGTAAAAATAAACTAGGATTATTCCTCAAACACAAATCCAAAGATTAAAAGTGAAACATTCCATATTTAAATTAAAACATAACATATAGTGGAAAGGATTGCTTCAAATCTAAATTTTAGTTTTTCTTTATAAGTTTTGGATTTATTTTTGCAAAATGTGCAACCAACCTAGGTCACTTGCATAAAATGAGAATCTAAATGTAGGAAAGAAATTAAAAAATAGAGGATCAAAATTAGTCCTTATGAGTGAATGCAAATGAACTTAAAGAAAGCTAAAATTATGTCTCACCTTTCAACAATAAAAATTACACCACTTATACTTATTGTAGATGTATAAATTTGACCACCTTATTAAATAAATATTTAATATTTATTTAAACCCCATCCCCCTATTAATTAGATCTTATTTAATTAATTTCTTCATTTTCATCTATTTGATTAAATGAATTACTCAATTTATTTAATTACATTCATCTAAACCTTTTCTAGCTTTTAATTAAATAAATCACTTTATTTAATTAATTCCCCTTTCTTCCTTTTAATTAAATTGACCCTTGCATATAAATAAATCTAATTTATTTATAAAAATCCGCCCACTTGTATTTATGCAAGTTGCATCTATTTTAGTTGAAATAAAACATTTTATTTTAATTAAATTCTTTTTCTCCCACTTGCCCTCTCCTACATTTCCCACTTGCCTCCTAATCATTCTTCTAGAACCCATATAATCTTAATTGTAAGACATGGACCAGCTCTGATACCATGTGAGATTTTGCCAAGATCAAGAGGCAATGGAAAGCACAAATAAGAGAGACAAAATATATGATAGAAATAAACTGTATTCTATCAAGATTAAAAATGTGATCAACTGGATCATCAAGCGTTACATACAATGAATATGAGCCTTCTTATATAGGCAAGGCTATATAGATATGTGAGCACACAAACATGACATGTGGCTCAATAAGAAACAAGGGTAGGTAGGAAATAGGTGTGGGTAGGTAGGAGAAACAATATAATATTCCACATGAGGTGGATCACCCACTGAATGTGGAGTGTAACAACAAGATCACACCATAAAAGGTGGAAATTCTCCTACACACACTATCCCAATGTGGCACAAACACCCAAGTGTCTCATACCCAAACTACTATGAAATGCATTTCCTAAGTAAACTTAAGTAAGTGTAATAATATCTGTATGCGGAAAAAGTGGGTCGATAGAACTTGAAATGTGAAAAATGGAGTTCTAGGGAGCCTTGCTCACACACCCACAGGACTTCTTGGTGCAAGCTATGGAGTCATGAAGTATGGCTCAGCTTCCCAAGGATGGTTCCATAGTTCTCTATCTTACACGGTCCCTCAAACCAATGTTTTTGCTCTCAGATCACTGAGCAAAATGGTTTAGGGATGACAAATGCAAGAACGAGGGATGCTTTTGTTGATTTTAAGATGAAATGCATCCTAAGCTATGCATGATCCTATAAATGCCATAAACTAGTTATAAGATGACAAGATTAGTAACAAGACTATCTTAGCATGCTATATTAGTCTATGATTAAGCTAAATGATAAGGAAAATACTCTAAACATGCATATTTAGATTAATTCCTATTGAAAAGAGAGACTAAATGATGAACACAAAATGATATATGAAAGTTTGAATGGATTTTAGTATAAGTATGATGCTAAAGACTTGGATCATGAAAATGGAGGAATGAGAGCTCTATTTATAGCAAAAATAGGGCAATGGATGGTCAGGATTGAAAGAGGCAATAAAGGGTTGAGTTTGAAAGTTGGGAATCCATGTTTGCAATTGGCACCAATGAAATGGTGACAATTGTCAACATAAGGTTGGTTGAGAGATGTAAGAAGCATTAAATGCTTGAGAAGACCACATGGTTACCCTAGGGGTTAAGGGTTAAGGTTAAGTTAAGATTACCCATTGGATAGAGCTTTTATCCAAAGGATAAATTCTTGTGCAAAGGATTAAGGATAACCATGGTCAAAGCAATAAATGCTTGATGAGACCCCTGGGTTACATGGAGGTTGAGTTTATGGAAATTATTTAACCATGCTAAAGGGTTGAGTTAACCATTAATGGTTATGAAGACTTTGGGGACAAATTTGTAAGAGTCCTTCCAAATTTGGGGGTATTCAACAAGTTAGCTTGTTGAATGGATAAAGGCTTTAATGCCTTTTGAAGGCTTTACTCCAAATTTGAGAAGTGACCTCTTCAAATTTAGGGAAAAGGGATAATGGATGGGTTTGGGTTAATTAATTAGGATTAGAAGAATCTAGAAGAGGTTAGAAAGAGGGCTAGGATGCAAGTGGGAGGTGTAGGATTTTGCAAGTGGATGGAGAGAAAATAGAATTAATTTAAAATAAATTGCTTTATTTCAATTTGGTTGCAATTAAATAAATTAGATTTATTTAATTTAGGATAACTATTTTAATTAAATTTGAATTTAATTAAAAAGTGGATAGGGGCTTTAATTGAATAAAATGAATTTATCCTATTAAATGGTATAGTGAATTTAATTGAGTAATTTACTTAATTAAATAGAGGAATGCGGGTAATTAAATAGAGAAATGAACATAAAATATTCATTTAGGAATATGGTCATTTTTATACGTCTACATTTTGCCCCTCTTTGAAGTGACGTGTGTGCACATGTTATTTCAAAGAAAATGACGTGTCGTTGCGATTTTATGATCAATGTTGTCTTTATGGATTTTCATGTCATGCCCCAGATTTGATATGTGATGCCCTAGATTTGATAAACGATGGTGATAATGCCCCCTCGGGAGATGAATCAAAATTTTGGAAAACTTGATTTGATTTGATAATTGCATTTGCGGTACAAAATTTTGGCTAGGCAAAATATTTAAATTGATTCATCTTTCGATAATTGATGTGTGTGAGGGTATGAGGGATTCCGCGAGCAAATTACATGCTCATTTTCCTAACCCTAATTTCATTTTACCCTATAAAAGGTAAAAAGTGCATTGTTTTGTCTCATTTGTGCTTGTTGACTTTGGAGAAAGAGACTTTTGGAGAGAAGACAAAATGCCTATTCTCTATTCTATGCATCGATTTGAGCGCGTTCGGAGGCATCGGAGGCCTGCCGCGTATGGACCATCAGTAAGTCAACCCTTTTGACCCCATTTTTATTTTTAATTTGATCATTTTTTGTTAGTTTTTGATTTTTGAAATGCGGTTTTTACGTTTTAGCACATAGAGGCTTTAGTTTAGCGCATACAAAAAATTCCATAGCGCATAGGGTATTGTAGACACCCAAAATTGTCTAGTCTAATTAAATAAATATTTTATTTAATCATCTAAGCTTAATTCTTCTATTAATTAAATAAATCTTTATTTATTTAATTAATTCATTTATCCTCTTCTAGCCTTATTTCTCATTTAAATAAATACATTTATTTATTTAAATTATCCTTTTCCTAAATTAAATAAATATCTTATTTATTTAATTATCCCACTTCTTCTATTAATTAAATAAATATTTATTTATTTAATTAATTCATTAACCTTTTCTACCCATGACACATGTCATTCATCTCTTAATTCATATACTACCTACCCCTTTCATTATTTTATTATTTCTTTTACCTACCCTCTAATCATAGTCGACCTCCTTTTACACCTCTCAATCTTATCCCTCCATTTCATATAGTGTCTTCTATATAAGGAGATGCTTCCTTCATTATCAAAACCCTAATCAATTTATGCACTTGACTACACTACGCTTTTGACATATACGATCCTACTTGCAACCACATTTCGTTCTTTGTTGAGCTCTTGTGCACACATAAAATCTGAGAGCAAATAAATCAAACAAGATCAATGGAGATAGGAAGAATGGAGATCAAAACCCTATTGGACATGTGATGGTATAATCTTTGTGATTTCATTTGATTTGCATTGTCTTAGGTAATCTTCATATGTTATGGTGGATCTTTGTTGTTGTTAGGCTAGGGTTTTGTGGTTGAATTCATTTAGCCTTTCAATATCGTTATTATTGTTATCCATTTTCACCATATACATTTTGGCACGCCCGGTGGGACCCTTGTCCCTTTCTGCATTTAACATCCTTGTTGCAGATTTTGTGTTTTTGAAGCTGCAGATCTGACATTTTCGACAGTATTTTGATATTTTCGCGTCTGCGCACTTTCGGATCGCATTTTTGATTTTCTGGCGCGTCTGTGACATCTGAAGTCACATCTGTGTTATAGACAACATTTTATTTTGCAGATTTTGGAAACCGCATTTGTGTTCATAAGTCGCGTCTGCGGTGTTTTTGGACGCGTCTGTGTCCAAAAGTTGTGTCTGGGTTTTGAAGATGCGTCTGTGTCTCACAGAACCGCATCTGCTTCACGAAGCCGCGTCTGTGTCGAATGTAACCGTTTCTGTGAGCACCGATTTCAAATTTTGAATTACTGATTTGGTTTTGAGTTTGCATTAATGTTTCAGATCTAGTTTATTTTGAGCTAACATTTTCAGATCTAGCTAACGAAATTGGTGCAGCTTGTCTTGAAAGCAAAATCGTTTGGTTGAAGGCCCCTATTTTACAAAGTCTTTTGGATCTAAAATTTACCTAACTTGTGTGCTTGCAGGAAGGGGTGATTATTTCAAACAATCCAAACTACTAACAACTCTTTTTTGCAAGTCCTTGGCAAGGGTTTTTGGATTTTTATTGTGTGCCTTGTTTTCATAGACTAGCAAACACTTTAATTGGTGCACTAAAATTGAATCATTATCTTTTGTGTCTTGAGCAATAGGCTCTTTTTGTTTAATCTTTAAAGGGTCTATATTCCCGTGTGGTCATTAGGACTACTAGTGAGAAGAGAACGACCCAAGTGGTAGCAAGGAAAACCCACCTCTTCTGAACCACTATAAACAACTGTATTCATGGTGAAAATTATGGATAACGTGTGCTGATTAGTTCATACCGACACTATGTCTCCCCATAAACCCATTTGATCAAATTTATTTGAGCAATTGTAGGGCGTAACCCCTACCGGCTGGGAGCCTTCTGTATTTACAGAGCTGAAAGTGCCACATGTATGGCCACACGAGTGGATGCCCTTACTAGCACCTTTTTGTTTTAGAAGCCCAAATCCTTCTAGTTGTTGAGGCAGGAGGTCGGACCTCTGGTAGCGGCCCACACACATATGGTTCTTAGTAGAGATACAAAGTTCGCCACAGGGAGTTTTCGTGGGGACTGATGCTTGGTTGACCCGAGAAGTGAGTGCCAAGGGTGGAGCCAGTGAGGTCAAGCATCTAAGTATCTGCTCTGAATAGTGTAGCCTCGGGGGTAAAACCCTATGTGGGATCAACAACTATTGTCTTGGCCAGCCATAAGAATTGTGCTCGACTTATTTTAAACATTCAAAACATTCAAGACCAAACAACAAAACATTGTGTCTTTTGTGTCTTCAAGTGTATGCAAAACATTTTTTACATCAAACAACACACTTTTCTTGGAGTCATTTTGAGTCTAGACACTTGCAAACATTAAGTCTTCATCAACATTGTGTCCTCTTATCTCGAAAAACAGTCAAACAGTCAGATTTGGTCACAACAAAACAACTTCACAGATTGGAAAAAATTGCACAAAATTTTGCAGAAACGCGTCTGTGTCTGACATAATAGCGTTTGTGTTGTATAACCACGTCTGTGAAGGGCAAAAACGCGTTTGTGTTTCCAGAATCAACAGTGCATTTTACAAAAATCTCAGAAACGCGTCTGTGTTAAACAAAACCATGTCTGTGTCAGGAAATTGCATCTGTGAAGTATACAGGCGCATCTGTGTTCAGAATTGAAAACTTTTAAAGTCCAGCAAACAAACACAGTCAGTTTCAGAATTCTTGAGCTTCCTAGGTCATTTCTCCAGGGTTTCATTTAGCATTCAACTTGTCTTTGGGTCTCACATAGTCCATCATTGCTTTACATCTCTCATCACATTCACATTTGTCTAAACTTGAGTCAAAAGGTCACTTGCTTGTCCTCACTATACTTTGTCAACACACTACATACAACAACATTTTGCTAAGTGGTCCCTCATCAAGGTCTATCACCTTTGGGTCTCATTTGGTCTTACTTAGAGTCAAGGTCAACTTACCTCATCAAGAGAAACTATCCTCTCTTTGGAAGTCACACCTACTCTACTACATACATACTTGGTCTTACACTTTGGACATTGCAAGTACACTTCAGATTCATTTACATTCCATCCAACTCTTGGTCTTCCATACTTTTTCCATTTTTCATCTAGTCTCACACATCCCAGTCAATACCTAGTTCATGGTTGAAACCCGTCTTCAAAAATCTAGAAGAGAAGCTAAAGAGGCTCAAGAGTTTGCAAACATGAGTTCTTATGAGTATGACAATGATATCTTTTTCAATTCTGATCATACTACATTACCTGACATGGATGCCTATAGAAACATTCCAAATGTTGAGAACATGGACACTACAAACAACAATGCTACACATAATGACAATATGGACAACTTTTCCGTACATTCAGTAGATGTGGAAGAATCCATTATGAATCCCCATTTCAATCGATTGGTTGAGAAAATAATGAGGAGGGATAAACAATACTTCTTACAAATGATGGCACAAAGTGGAGCCAAGATACCTCATGATTTTGACATGTCTCAAATAATGGAAAATCGACCTTTGCAACAACCTCACTCCAACATGGATCAAAGGAGACCTAATAGTGGAGGCAATAGAGGACCACATATGGTACCTGAATCACCATCATCTTTGTTTCAAAAACCAGAGGTCCCACATACACATGGTAAAGCATATGATACTCACCTTCGCAGACCATTATGGAAGTCTTATTGGTGCAAGAGCACATCAGCACACAAGCATACCAGGAGGTCAAAAATCATAATGTGAACAATTTGGTTGTATTTGAGTCATTCATAATGTATTAAGGTCATTTGAGTCCATTGAATCATAATATGTAAGGCTAAATGAGCCATTTTGTCCAAAGTTGCCCAAGTTGTGCATTTGAGTCTTGATTGGGTTTACGAGGTCAAATTTGTGTAAAAGTATCATGAAGGGGGAAAATGATGTAAATTGTGTTATTTGGTCCATTATAAGGTGTTAATAATTTCCATGTAATATCTTAACAAGTTTTGAGTGCAAACTCAAAGAGTTGTCAAGACAAAACCTAGATAGAGGAGGTGTCATTTGGTTGAAAGGTGGTTATTTAGTTAATTTTCAAAGGGAATTCGACCCAAGAGGTTGATTTATGTATTTAAGGATTGTAATCCATTAAAATGAAGAAAACCAACTCACAACCAAGGATCTTGCTGATCTAATCATCATTACAATCATTAAGTGGCAATGCAAATGGTATTCATCCATTCTACAATGCAATCACAATATAATCTTTACACAAGGGTTGTCTATCAAATACTTCCACCATATGCCACCAATCAACCCCAAACCACTTTAAAAGGTTATATTCCATCCCTAAAGACCTTAATTCAATATTTTAGATCATAAAATTCACCAAAACATGAGACAACAAATTCTTTATTCCCATGGAGTACCCTAGTTCAAGGTTTCATCCTTAAAAACTGTTTTCACAAAAATAACCACAACTTCTTCAATTCTTAACCAAATTAAGTGAGATAAAAATAAATTGAAAGAGGGTTTAGAGAACTTTCCAAAACATATATCCTTTCTTCATCATTATTCTTAATTTGGCCATATCAAATGCTGCAACAGGACTGCTCCTGCCTTTACCAGTCTGATTTCACAATAAAATGCAGATGAACAGTCATTAATAACTTTTTACATATTGAAAATAAATCCAATCTCTTCGGTTATATTGTAGATAGGTCAGATAAACAACTTTTCACCAAGTTATAGCCAGATCCAACGGTTAAATCAAAAGTTATGAAGCTTTTCTCAAAACTGGTTAACCCTAGGCAGGGTTTTGGTAGTTACAAACTGTTTTCACCAAAACGTCCATAACTTTCTCAAATCTGCATGAAATAAACTCAAACAAAAAGAAATGGAAAGATTATTCATTTTTATACACTATCCAATTAATAATACATGGTTTTCCAGGCTGTACATGGCCGTACAAGGCCTGGAAATAAGAGGAAAACCTTTAAAACACCAAAATAACAAATTGAAAAACCAAGAACTTGTTACCAAATTGATTTCAATGCTTCCCAATGCCTTCCCTTTCTTCATTTTAATGGATTACAATCCTTAAATACATAAATCAACCTCTTGGGTCGAATTCCCTTTGAAAATTAACTAAATAACCACCTTTCAACCAAATGACACCTCCTCTATCTAGGTTTTGTCTTGACAACTCTTTGAGTTTGCACTCAAAACTTGTTAAGATATTACATGGAAATTATTAACACCTTATAATGGACCAAATAACACAATTTACATCATTTTCCCCCTTCATGATACTTTTACACAAATTTGACCTCGTAAACCCAATCAAGACTCAAATGCACAACTTGGGCAACTTTGGACAAAATGGCTCATTTAGCCTTACATATTATGATTCAATGGACTCAAATGACCTTAATACATTATGAATGACTCAAATACAACCAAATTGTTCACATTATGATTTTTGACCTCCTGGTATGCTTGTGTGCTGATGTGCTCTTGCACCACTTATGCAGAAAGATATGCTCAATCACATACCAATGCTAAGGATCAACCACCAAAGCAATTGGATATTCAAAGGCATGCTCAAAATTTGGACACAAGGAAACCCCATGTCAAATTTGGGGGCAACACATTAGAACATGACATGCCTGTAGAGTATGGTATACATGCACAAAATAGATATGGTGTTCCTCAACATGAATCTATACCAAGTGGTCCATATACGCAGCATCATTACAGACCTCCTCCATATGAACATGTGTATGATCAATATCATCCATATATGCAACATGCTTCTCCTCCAATTGGTGCCTCAAGCATGGGATATGGTCCAAGAAGTCGATCTCCACCTAAGAGCAATTTGGAACAACAAATCAGGGACTTACAAAAGAAAATGGAGGACATAAATACACCAAAGCCAACATACACAATGAGAGACATATGTCCCTATCCATTTGACAAGAGTATTCCAATGCCTCCATTTCCTACACACTTTGTGACACCTAAATTTGATAAGTATAGAGGAAAAGGGGATCCTAAGGCACACATAAGACAGTTTTTCACAGCTTGCATTGAGATAGCAACAAAAGAGACATATTTGATGAGATTATTCCCATAGAGCCTAGGCAATCAAGCTATCGAATTGTTCTCCCAACTTCCACCTGGAATTAAGTCATGGGGTGACTTAGCAGAGGCATTTATTCAACATTTCTCCTACAATATAGAGACAGACATATCAGTCACTACTTTGTGCAACACCAAGCAAAAAGAGGGAGTCTTTTGCATCATTTTTACAAAGATGGAGGAATCTAGCCAGCAGATGCTCTTGTGAAATTCCACAAAAACAAATGGTAGAGATGTTCACCCAAAATGTTAACAAAGAGATTGGTTATGACTTAAGGAAAGCTTGTTTGTCCACCTTCAAGGATGTCATTGAAAAAGGCTTAGCGACAGAAAAGGTCCTAATTGAACAAGGAGTCATTAAGATATTCAAGGAAAACAAAGATGACTTTAAAGGAAAAGACAAGCCAAGATTTTGGAATAAAAACAAGAACACAGTCAATGATGGTGTTGTTGATGCCAACACAGTGCGATCCAAATTCATTTTTTTTGGATCAAGCTCTACAAACAATCAAGTGAATACTCAAACAACTTCTAGATCACGAAGGAAGTACACCCCATTGGGAGAACCACTTGAGTCAGTTTTCAAGAAGCTAGTGGCAAACCAGGTAATCACTATCCCAAATTTTCCTCGATATGAGCCAAAGGTTAAACCAAATTGGTGGAATGATGATGAATATTGTGAATTTCATAAGAGAAAGGGTCATAAGACAGGAAATTGCCATCGACTAAAGAACATCATACAAGATCTCATTGATAGAGGTGACATTGAGATTGAGGGACATTCCTCCAATCAAGAACATGAGATGTTTAAGGAACCATTCCCAAAACATGACAAGGGAAAAACTAAAGCCACAGAGGATCAAACCAACTATACCAGAGCATCCTACAACTATGATTCAACTATCAATCACATTTCAATGGACAATTACGTCTCTACCATTATCATCAAGGACAAAAACCCTGAGAATTCTACCCGGAGACCCAGGATTATCCTAAAAGGTGTTGGATCTTCTTCCGAACCTACCTCTGAATGTAATGTCACAACCCACCGAGGTAAATTCACGTTGCAAGGTGCTCCAGCTAAAAACACCTCTTCGTCATCAACCAAACCTGAGTATGACCTTGTAGAACAATTAGGGAAGACACCCACGCTCATCTCCATCCTAGAGCTATTACGCATATCCCCCGCACATAAAGCTATTCTTGACAAAACCTTGAGAGACACTACCGTTCCTACTGATCTGAACATGGACCAATTTCAAGCCATGGTGGGATACCTTTCCATTCCACACTCCCTTACATTCATAGAAGCCGATGACGCCTCCGTAAGTCAGCTACATAATGCACCACTACATATTGAAGCCTTCATACACAAACATCGAATCAAACGAGTCCTGATAGATGGAGGAGCTGGTTTAAACATTTGTACATTGAGCACAATTAAACAATTGGGATATTTTGATAAAGCTATGAATTCTACAAATCAAATCACCATCAAGGCATATGACGATGAAGAGCATTTGTCTAAGGGCACAGTCACCTTACCTCTCAGAGTTGGGCCAGTTACAAAGGATGTGGTTTGTCAAGTCCTAGATCTAGATCTCACTTATAACTTATTGCTTGGACATCCTTGGATTCATGAAATGAGGGTAGTCCCATCTACATATCACCAGTGCATTAAGTTTCCTCACAATGGAGTAGAAGTAACAGTTAACGGTGATCCTAATCCGTTCATATATTGCAATAACCTGAGATCAAAAACTGAGACCATCATTCCCAGTAATCGTGAAGCTGTTCCTTCTTTGGTATACATTGATCCTGAGTCATTGAAACCTTCGACATCAAAACAAGGTGAGCTTAAAGGCAAATTTTAGGACAAGGGCATGGGGGAATACACTTTAAATTAGACCATGTACTTACAACAAGTCATGAGTTCCCCAAAAGAATATGGAAGACCGCATCCTAACAAGCAAGTATCCATCATGGTACTCAAATGGGACCCTACTACCTTTCAAAGATGGGGCGAACTAGAAGAGGAAGACTTATACAAAATGCTTTACAAAGATATTGAAAATGACACACAAGATCACATCAGTTTACCATGTGAGAAATATGGCAAAGGCTTCAAGATTCTACAAAAATTCGGGTATGATGGAAAAATCCCTCTTGGGTTACGAAAGGAAGGCATCATTGAACCTTTACAACCTGAATTGACTTTCAAAAAGGAACGCTCGAAAGGACTTGGTTTCTTGACTTCCAAGATCCACACTCAAAGGATAGAGGAAGCCTTACAAATCAAAGCTGCCAAAATTCAACAAGAGGGTCGCTATTCCACAAATTCCAATGAATGGGAATGGGGTTCAGACAAATCCTCCAGTGACTACGAGCTCACCGAGATATTCAGAGAGCCAGATGAACCCACAGAAGAAGAGGAATTTTATAAAAAGTTCAAAGTTGGTCAAGAAACAACCCATGAGGATTCCACATAGTCCTTGTCTCAAGGTCCTAGGTTGAAATCACATAGGATGAGAACACCTGTCCCAGAATGCGCTACTACTGATGATAATTTGGATTTGTTCGCGATCGAGACTGATGAGGAGAGTGCCATCGATGACCTTGATAATTACCTTGACATACCCGAATATAACTGCATCTTCACTCTTAGCCCTGCTAACTTCAAAGACATTAACGGCCTTCCCCTTGTTCACCACCAACTCATTGACTGGGATTATGAAGGACTTGCACAGTTTGACACATTCCAAAATGATGAAGCTTTGATTGACTATCTTGGCATACGAGATGATCTTCCCCCTGGGGACCATAAAGCGGGATACACTATAGAACTCAATAGAGTGGCATATTTTGGTGAGGGTGTCAGACCTTCCAGTCGCAAAAAAGTGAAAATAAGAACAAACCAAGGGTCTTATGGTGAAAACCACACTGTGGCGCTGTCTGACCCCAAAAAAGTAAAAAGAAATGACGTATCTGAGGGCGAAAACCTCTCTGAGGCACCCGAAGATGGAAGGCTCGACATTCTCCCAGCATCATGTGAGGAAAAGTCATCTATGTTGGTAGAGGAGACTATCAAAACAAACATTGGTACAGAAGAGGTTCCACACAACATATTCCTGGCTCAATCGTTGACAGAGTCAGAAAGGTCAAAATTCATAAGTTTCTTCAAAGAATGATAAATCAACTTTGCCTAGTCGTATGTTGATATGCTTGGATTAGATCTGGATTTGGTAATGCATCATTTGACAGTTAAACTGGGGGAAAAACCAGTGAAACAAAAATTAAGAAAGATGCATCCACAAGTGGCATTACTAGTCAAAGCAGAACTTGAGAAATTATTGGATGTCGGATTCATACGCCCAATTGATTATCCTGAATGGATCTCCAACTTAGTGCCTGTCAATAAACTAGATCACAACATCAAAATATGTACAGATTTCAGAGACATCAACAAAGCTTGTCCAAAGGATGACTTCCCATTACCAAATATTGACTTGATTGTCGATCTCACAGTAGGTCATGAAATGTTATCATTGATGGATGGATTCTTTGGTTATAATCAAATAAAGATCGTGCCCAAGGATCAACACAAAACATCATTCACTTGTCCTTGGGGAACTTTATGCTGGAATGTCATGCCCTTCAGGCTAAAAAATGCAGGTGCTACATATCAAAGAGCCATGACTACTATCTTTCATGATCTCATGCACGTAACCATTGAAGATTATGTCAACGACCTCTTGGGCAAATCAATAGACAGAAATACACATTTGGACATACTTTCAATCGTCCTTGATCGGTTGGAAAAATACAAAGTAAGATTAAACCCCAAGAAATGTGTTTTTGGAGTAACCTCTGGGAAGCTCCTAGGATTCATTGTATCCAAAAGAGGAATCGAAGCTGATCCAGCAAAAGTCAAGGCCATCTTGGAGATGCAACCACCAAGAAATATCAGTCAACTTCGGTCTTTACAAGGCAGACTCCAGTCCATACAAAGATTCATAGCACAACTTGCAGATAAGTCTAATCCTTTTCAGCACTTGCTACATAAAAACATCAAATTCAAATGGGATGATAACTGTCAACAGGCTTTCCAGACACTCAAAGATTATCTTCTGAATCTGCCAGTTTTGATGTCACCAATTCCATATCAGCCTCTGTTACTATACATATCAGCTACTCCAATAGCATTGGGGGCACTCTCAGCACAACAAATTGCTGAGGGCAAAGAAAAAGCAGTATACTATATTAGTCGCACATTGGTGGGATATGAGCTAAACTACACACCAATCGAGCGTGCATGTCTCGTCATGGTCTTTGCTTCATAGAAATTATGACCTTACATGCTCACTCATAAGACTAAGTTGGTTGCAAGAATCGATCCATTGAAATATCTTCTCAATAAAGCAACACTTACTGGGCAACTAGCCAAATGGGTAATGATCCTGAGTGAATTCGACATCGAGTATGTGGACAGAAAAGCAATAAAAGGACAAGCCATCACAGATCAATTAGCAGATGTTCCCATGATAGATGATGTTCCTCTAAGTTTAGAATTTCCAGACGGATCCATTTTAACAATGTCACATGCAAAGCCATGGCAACTATACTTCGACGGCTCATACACATAGCATGGGGCAGGAGCTGGCATCCTCTTTATAACTCCTCAAGGGGATTCTATACCAAAATCATACCGCTTATCATTTCCTTGCACTAACGATATAGTGGAATATGAGGCATTAACAACTGGATTACGGATTACAGTTCAGTGGAAGATCCAAGAACTTCGTGTTATTGGGGACTCTCAACTTGTAATCCGTCAGGCAACTGATGATTACTAAACAAAAGATGAAAAATTAATGCCTTACAAACAAATGGTGGATGACCTGAAACAACACTTCACAAAGATAGATTTTGAGCAGATACCAAGAGAGTAGAATTGAGCCGCAGATGCCATGGCTACAATTGCTTCACTGATCGATCTACCTCCAAATGAGACCCGCTATGAGTTCTTGGTGGATAACCTTTTGGTTCCTTCGTATGAAATCATTCCTATTGAGATGATATGTGTTGTTGGTCTTGAGTCCCAGTTATATGGTTCCATTTTCACATACCTTCATGATAATACCCTACCTCCTGATCTATCAAATAACCAACGTCGCACTTTCATTCGCCAATCCTCTTGACATGTCATTTTAGCTGATATCCTATACCGGCAAGGTCTAGATGGCACTCTTCTTAGATGTTTAGCAAGCGACAAAGCTCAGATTGCGTTACATGAAGTACATGAAGGGATATGTGGTCCACATGCTAGTGGTCCTACCTTAGCCAAGAAACTCATCAGGACTGGATATTACTGGCCCAATATGGAAAAATACTCATATCAGTTTGTCAAGAAATGTAAGCAATGTCAAATTCATGGAGACCTCATACATGCGCCAGCACAAGAACTTCAACCAATTGCATCTCCTTGGCCCTTTTGTTAGTGGGGACTTGATCTCATAGGCAAGATTCACCCTCCTTCTTCCAATGGTCATAAATTCATTATCACTGCCACAAAATATTTCACGAAATGGATTGAAGCCGTGCCTCTCACACAGGTCACTGGAAAACAGATTGCTACATTCATCCTCAACTATATCATTTGCCGATACGGTATTCCTGTTTCCATTATCACTGATAACGGGCGTCCCTTCAAAAACTAGGATGTTCATGAACTCTGTGACCGCTTCCATATTTCCCACCGTTTCTCCATGCCATATTATCCCCAAGGTAATGGTCAAGTTGAGGCGTCTAATAAGACAATCCTTAAAATCCTAAAAAAGACAGTCAACGACACTGGCCGTAATTGGCATATACAACTTAATCCTGCACTTTGGGCATACTGTACAAGTGTTCGCACACCCATAGGAGCTACATCCTATTCACTTGTCTACGGCGCTGAAGCCATCTTGCCTATTGAGGTCGAGCTACCCTCTTTACGGGTCTCTTTGCAAAACATTATCAGTGATGAAGACTATAGGGTCTCTCGCTTACAAGAACTTGAACTACTGGATGAACAAAGACAAACTGCTTTTAATCATCTCAAGGCTTACCAACAACGAATGAGTCGTAGCTACAATCACAAGGTCAAGCCTCACACATTTGAAATAGGTGATTTGGTTCTCAGAGAAAACCCCAAAAATCAGCAAGACAGAGAGAAGAAGGGCAAGTTCGAACCAAACTGGCTTGGTCCTTATATCATCACAGCAGCATATGGATTTGGGGCATATCAGCTCTCAACTATAGAAGGTGAACCTTTGGAGGATCCTATCAACAACATGCACCTTCGCAGGTTCTACACATAGCTCTTTGGAATATCCTAATTTCAAAAATACAAAAAAATCAAAAAATTCAAAAATACAAAAAAATCATAAAAAAATAACAATCGTTACTTGGTGAAAACTTGGCAAACAGGTGCCTTGTGATACAAAAATAAATAAAAAACATTGAAAAATCAAAAAAAGTATAGAGAAATAATTTCATCCAACGGTAAAAACCACTTCGGTGGCGCCCTGGGCAAGTACCATGGTGAAAACTGGGTCACCAGTGCCATGCGTAGAGACATTGCTCCTCCCTCCTTCAGGATTCCATTTCATCCTTTCACTTTGCACACACTCACAACCTATTTGTTCATAATAAACTTACCCATTCCCATCATGGCATGTTATTGATCTACCCAAGATTGGTTAGCCATTCATAATAAATCTCCCTTTTCACCTCCCTTTCCATCCATAATAAATCAGCTCCTATCTGTGGCTAAGGCAAATCCTATGTCTAGTGATGGGTGTGGAACTAAGAGCATCACACGTTCTGAGGAGTATAGTTTCTTCCAGCTTCCTTCAGTCTATCTGCACACAATCCGCAATAAAGCAGCATCTGCATCGCCAATCCACAATAAAGTTTCGTCTTTTCGCAATAAAGTATCAGTTTCATGGATTCAGTCAGTTTCAGATGAGACAACAACAACAATGGGCTTCAACAAATCAAATATTTCAACTGACTCAGACAACATTACGGTTCAGTGCTATTTATCCTTTTGTGAAAGTAAACATTGTGACCACAATCAAATAAGACTTATACAAGTGACAAGAGACATTAAATTTGAGGACTATAGTGGATGTTGATGTCGAGTCTTGGTTTTCTTTTGATTTTTTCTTTTGGTGACATGTCTTTTAGCTTTTCCAGGATGTCTCTGACTAGAGATTCTATCTCCAAGACGTCTTTGACTAGAAAGGCGAGGATGGGGTATCGTCACCTATTTGTATTTGTTATCTGTGGATTGTCTCTTAGTAATGTTATGACTTGTCCAAGGATATGAGGACATTGTGGGTCTAGTATGAACTGGGGCATTCTTTGTTTGTGACTGTCTTATCTCCATGCAAATAGGTACAATGACTTTCTGGGTCGAACATATGCCTCGATTGTCATAACCTACTTGCCATAATAAAGCTCAATGATGATAACACACAAGAAGCTCTTTCACTTTCATATCTTCTGTCTTCCATCCCCCTTTCTTGATTGACTTTCATCGTCCTTCCTGAGTCCATGTCGCCTGCTATCACATGACTGAGTATAATGACACGCCAAAAACATTTGCATTTCATATAGTTGCACCTGCATTACCGTATATAAGCATTTCATACATACATATAGATATCACAACTGCATCACATCCTGCACACAACACCTGTTAGCACAATTTACATTTGCATTATCATATTCATCTGCATTACATACATTCACATTTGCATCATGCATACACATATAAAACATAAAAGAACAATATATATATATATATATATATATATATATTGCATTGCATCATATACATATTTGCATCCATATCATAAGCATCACATAAGAACATCTCATCACATAGGTACACATGGATATAGCTGTCGCAAAGATGAATCATCTCATATATATATATAAAGTGTCATGATATAATGATGTCAAAATCATATGGCTACAATCACCCGCAAGTGTCTACATCATCATACAAAATGGTACAATACTGATACATAGGGAGCCCTTTACGGCTATGATGAATTCCCTCCCTCGGAGCCGCCTGGCCTCAACGAAATCTGAGCCCCCAAAGGACCCACCCTAGGATCATCCCTCCTGTCCCCTCTATCTGGTGGTGGTGGAGGACCCATAACCCCACCACTAGATGCCTGTCTCCTCCAGCTCCCTCCCGTAGCTGTCGCTGTTTGCGATGGTCTATGGAAGCTCCTCGCCCGCTGATCAGCTGACACAACACCATAATAGAGATCCCGCTAGTAACCGATCTCCTCCCCTGCCCATAGAACATAGGCATATCTGGCCCCTGTGTCCTCTGCCGCCTGCCTCCCAGCCCTCAGTGCTGTCTCAGCCTCTGTGTAGTGCTGAATGGCCTGATCCTGCTCCCGCTCAGTATCTCTGAGCCACCTCCTAAGCCTATCCCTCTCTCTCTCTAACTCCTAGATCTCATCTTCTTGTCCCTAGCAGATCTCCCTCAACTCCGTCAGCTCATCCTCCTCTGCCTCAGCCCCTTGTGGCTCTGCCTGTGGGTCCCCCTATATGGGTACTTGCCCCTGTGCCTGTACTGGTGCCTGTACTAGTACCTATTCCTATACCTGTCCCTGTATCTGCACTTGTCTGGGACCCTATGCTGCTGGCACCTGTAGCGGTAATCCATCGCAACCCCTCACCACCCGAGCTTGCCTGTCCTCTCCACCCTCCCTCTGCGGTGCCACCCTCCTCTCTCCAACTGCCCCCCTCCTCCTCTGTCGGCCTCTGCCCCCATCATCTCCATCATCATCACCATCACCACCATTGTCTCCATCTAGTAGCTCTCTTGGATCCGTCAGGCGTGGGAATGGATGCTCGACCCAGTATGCTATGTACTTGGCATCCATGTCGGCATCCTTGATCTCTAGCCACATGTCCTAGAGTAGGGGCATCATCTCTATGAGTTGTGTAACAACCTAATCATATGATAATAAAGGCCCAAACTACGTCTGATCTCTAACAGTCTGTGCATACATGCCTGAACCTTATGGCATCCGCTGGATCCTACCAAACTGCCTACCCACCTTGTCCACTAACTGCCTCTCCAGCACATAGGGTGTCCACCCAATCAGATACCTACTTCGGAAGGTGTAGGGCAGCTCTACTGCATCATCCTCCCACTACTCACATCCAAGGTATGGCCTCCATATGACCATATCAATGTCATCAATCACCCACCGCCAGTGCTCTAGCCTGCCAATCCGTGGTTGCGAAGTGATCATGTCATACAAGTGTACAAAACTGCGTCCGTGACCTCTGCCTCTGAAATGTATCGGTCTCATCACTGCCAGATGTTCATAGGCCCACACTTGTAACAATGTCACCCCAGAGCCCAATCCCACTGACCCGTGGTACACGAACTGATGCAGCTCATAATACAGGTGTGCTAGTACACACGGTCCCCAAGCATATATGGTGTGCTATGTCACTAGTGTCTCCAGTGCACCTCCCCAACCCATAGCCAACCCTCATGTCGCTCTATCAGGACACAGGAATCCACTGATCACTCCTCCTATCACTGCTGGCAGCGCTAATCCTGTAGCTGTCATAGTGTCTCAAGCCACATGCCCTGTCTTCATCTCCAGTCCTGGGTCCTGGAACACTCATCTCAAGGCCTCCCTGTCTCCATCTTGATCGTAAGGAATCAGCTCCCCATCGATCGATATCCTCAAGATCCTGTATACATCCTCGAGGGTGATTGTCATCTCCCCCATCGGTAAATGAAATGTACAAGTCTCGGTGGGCCACCTCTCCGCCAGTGCAGTTAGCAGTCCCATGTTCGCTCGAAACTCAGGCACATACAGAATATGTCTCAAACCCATAGCCTCGATCATAGCTCGGTCCTCAAATGTTAGCTCAGGTCACAACTTCTGAGTCGATGGGAATCTCTCCCGTGACTCCAACATAGGCAAATACTCCTGCAGTCAAGCAAATCACTCATGTCAGTCATTGTGGCATTCACTGTTTATCACAAAATGCTACTTTTTATCTAAATGCATATGTCATTCTATCTTAGTGACACTCACTATTCATCACAAAGTGTTGCTATTCATCCTAGTAGTACTCCCTATTCATTACAAAGTACTATGTGTGTGGCACTCACTGTTCATCACAAAGTGCTACTCACATTTGCACTCACTATTCATCACAAAGTGTTGCTCATATTTTAGTACTCCCTGTTCATCACAAAGTACTATATCTTGGTATTCACTGTTCATCACAAAGTGCCTTGATCTATCCTAGTCTTCCCTAGAGGACCTGCTTGAGTGTATCCTCTCAGTAGCTTATCTAATCAGCAACATATGTTCATCATAGAACTGTCGATTTGACCTAGAAGACAAATTCACATTTTTGGACATAAACGCGCTTGAAGACTGCATAAACACGCCTGAAAGACACAGACATGCCTATGCTCTGCGCAGACATGCTTGGGCGACACAGACGTGCCTTCTTGGCATAAACGCGCCTACATATCACAGACGTGGCCACATTTGACACAAACGCATTTTCCATCATAGACGCACCTGGCACCAACACAGACGTGCCTCGTGAGCATAGACGCACCTGGCACCAATGTAGACGCGCCTAGATGTTTTTTGACATTTTTGGACCCTAACCTAAAGCACATTTATTGCCCTATCTACCATGCATTAATGACAACAATAAATGCAACAAAGTACAGGGAGGTTTTGTGGTACTTACCGGCTCTCCTGCATCTGTTGGCTTTGAAATCGACGAATGCGGTCGAATCTATGAACAAAGGCCATCGCTGCTGACTGCTGCTGCTCTATTTTTGCTCTACACTCTGCTTTCGTAGATGTGTGGATGACAATGAGGATGTATTTTCCCTCGTGGTCTATCTTATAGACTACCCTAGCCCTAGCCCTAGCCCTCATTTCCTGAGTCAGTCTTCATTATCCCATGACTCTGTCACTTTGTCCGGTTAGTCCATTCTAGCCTTTCTTTCTTATCGAGAGATTGTTTGCGATCTGTTCAGACATTTTTTTCATCCAATCTCTCGAGGGAGCATATCATTCCCATCTTGGGGCAACTCTGTATCAGTTCATCTTATCTTCTTTGAAACAATGCGACAAACCGCATTGTCTCAAAGAGGGGCAAAATGTAGACACCCAAAATTGTCCAATCTAATTAAATAAATATTTTATTTATTTATTTAATCATCTAAGCTTAATTTTTCTATTAATTTAATAAATCTTTATTTATTTAATTAATTCATTTATCTTCTTCTAGCCTTATTTCTCATTTAAATAAATACATTTATTTATTTAAATTATCCTTTTCCTAAATTAAATAGATATCTTATTTATTTAATTATCCCACTTCTTCTATTAATTAAATAAATCTTTATTTATTTAATTAATTCATTAACCTTTTCTACCCATGACACATGGCATTCATCTCTTAATTCATATACTACCTACCCCTTTCATTATTTTATTATTTCTTTTACCTACCCTCTAATCATAGCCGACTTCCTTTTACACCTCTCAATCTTATCCCTCCATTTCATATAGTGTCTTCTATATAAGGAGATGCTTCCTTCATTATCAAAACCCTAATCAATTTATGCACTTGACTACACTACGCTTTTGACATATACGATCCTATTTGCAACTACATTCCGTTCTTTGTTGAGCTCTTGTGCACACATAAAATCTGAGAGCAAATATATCAAGCAAGATCAATGGAGATAGGAAGAGTGGAGATCAAAATCCTATTGAACATGTGATGGTATAATCTTTGTGATTTCATTTGATTTGCATTGTCTTAGGTAATCTTCATATGTTATGGTGGATCTTTGTTGTTGTTAGGCTAGGGTTTTGTCGTTGAATTCATTTAGCCTTTCAATATCGTTATTATTGTTATCCATTTTCACCATATACAGTTATTAATTTAGGGTAGTGTTTGAAAATGTTTAGGGTAGCACATGAAAGTTTTAGGTTAGCGCATGGCCTTAGGTTAGCACATGATGGACATAGGGTAGCGCTTTGGGTCAAAAGGGCAGCGCATAGGCTAAACCTAGTGCATAGGGTCCATAGGGGGTCGCATGGGCAGGGGGATGTAGCGCATAGGTTAGACCTAGCGCATAGGGTTAAAGAGGTAGCGCAAGCATGGGATAGATTAGCACATGGGTGGGGTTTTAGCGCTTAGGGTAGATAGGATAGCACGTGGAGAAAATAGGGTAGCGCATGGATATAGTTTAGCGCATAGCCAAATTTAATTAGCGCATGGATCGGGTTTTGCAAGATTGGATGATTTTTAAATGTAGAAAATTACATAGAAAAAGGCCAGTTTTGCCTGGGGAGGTGGATTTTTGTCATTTGCTGAACTTGTTGTCATGTTTTTGATAATTTGTCCAATATGAGTATTGATATAACTTGGTTTAATTTGCGATTGTTCAAGTTATTGATGTAGATATATGAATGTGTTGTTTTGATTGAACCATGATTTGATTTGCATCGTTTTAAGTTCATATGTGTGGAGCCTGATTTGTGTTACAAGCTGATATGGGTTGGAAACTTGAGTTGTTTTACAAGCTGATATGAGTTGGAAACTTGAGTTGTTTTACAAGCTGATATGGGTGGAAAACTTGATTTGTTTTACAAGTTTATGTGATGTGGAGATTTGAGTTGTTTTACAAGTTTTGATATGGTTTGTGAAAACTTGAGTTGTTTTACAAGCTGATATGGGATGATATGATGTGGAATTTGATTAGATGAGCAAATTGTTTCATGTTTTTTATGTGATTTTGATTTTGATATGTTTGTTTTGATGTGGAAACTGATATTGGACTTGTTTTGCTTTTTGACAAGAGCGATTGGGAGTGGTTCAGTCGTGCGAGCGGTTCTCCAGACCATGGGCGTTGATACCACGGTTGGCACATGATGACCTAGATGTCATTGAGAGATGCAACTTGTCATCTTTGTTGGATATGCCTTGGTTCACTATGAATCGGGGTTTACTCACAACGCTCGCCGAGAGATGGCATATGATACAAACACTTTTCACTTTGCTACTGGTGAGATGATGATTACTCCAGAGGACTATTATAGGATATTGCGGATTCCCGTAGCAGGTGCATTATTGCCATATGAGTAGACCGAGGAGGGTGGGATTGAGGCACTGCGACGCAATTTTTAGGATGAGACAGTGTGTGGATATGAGATCCCTTGGTAGGAGTTCCTGGATCTGGACTATGTGCCTCTTCCGTCCGTACTAGCAGGTTTCATTGGTGGATTCTTTTGTCCCGACCATAGGTTGAAGGGATTCTCTGTGGGTTGGGGATTGGTACTTGAGGAGATGGTGACCCAAGGCCGCAGGTTTGCTTGGGGATTGACCATGTTAGTTCACTTATACATGGACTTACATGAGGTTGTGTATCTGGGTTATGACAGTTTGTCAGTTGGCGTGACACTCTTATAGGTATGGTGTTGGGAGCACATTCCAGCAGCGAGGCCATTGGTGGATAGAGATAGGCCCGTTGGACGAGCCTATGCATATGGTTACAGGGGGCTAGTTGTCCAGTGTAAGCTGGGCAAACTGAGCACTAGAGGAGAGTTTTGGATGACATTGATACTGTCATCTGGCGACCGTATACAGATTGCAAGGTCTAGGCCGAGGATGGGCTAGAGATGCCTTATGTGTTCATGGGTCAGTTTTTGATAGGGCGGACGCCCTTTGTGATTGAGAGATTCCAGGTTGGCAGGGTTTTGCGGCAGTATGGTCGGCAGCAGGGGATACCACATGGGACTTGCTTGTATGCGCGCCGGAGGCAGGATATACTAGATTGGGGCCCTACTATTGATAGTGGAGCGACTATAGAGGAGTTCTCTAGCCTAGCGAGTCAGATATGGGACTATGCTCCCGAGATATTAGATGCGGGGATGACACATGAGTTCGCTGGTTTGTTTGCAGCTCATGCGGTGGCTAGGATATTAGATCCTGAGGAGATGCGGCCTGCCTTTGATGACGACAAGGATGAGGCAGGGGGAGATGGTGATGATGGAGATGATGGAGGTGGAGGAGGACGATGGGGGAGACAATATCAGGGGTAGAGATGGGGGAGGTCGGGTGGAGAGAGCAGTTCGACGAGCTATGATGGACAGAGGGAGAGGAGGGTTGGCAATCGGAGTAGGGGAGGAGGGGAGAGTGGGAGAGGTGATGGCAGCGATGGGGGGAACTGATGAGTGGAGGCGGCCAGCGCAGAGGAGGAGGACTGATGAGTTACCTCCACCAACATCGAGGACAGTAGAGGGATAGGGGGTATCCCTTCACAGGTGCCCCTATGGGTCTGGGTCCCGACACATGTGGAGGACACCCAGATCAGGACTCTGTAGTTGATAGTACAACAGCTGGAGGCACAACTATTGACACAGTAGCATCAGATTACCCAGCTGACCCTAGAGCATGATACGGAGATAGAGTGGCGCGGTCGAGTGAAGGAGCTGGTAGGGAGCATTCAGAGAGCGGCAGCAAGTGGTCCAATGAGGGACATCATGAGAGAGTTGTCCTTGAGAGTGAGGGAGGCGAAATATTATCGACGCCATTATGAGGATGCGGTGCCCAGGGAGCGCAGAGTGCAGAGCTTTATGCAGGCAAGATCGAGTCGATCTCGAGAGACTGGGTCACAGTCAGAGAGCAGAGGCATGATGGGGCCCTCGAGACAGGATCCTCCTAGAGATCCAGGAGCTGGGACATCAGCTATGAGACCACCCCCCTCAGGAGATAGTCATACTTGAGAGACGATGTCTCTATTGTATTTTGGATCATTGTTTTGTTTGTACTGGGCACAAACATGACATATTTTGTATATTTTGATCATTTTTGATATATATATATAGATGAAACCATTTTCTTTGATCATGTGATGTGTTATGGATGCATGTTCTATATGTTCTTTCTTTTCTTTATGATGATGTAATGCTTAGATAGATGATATGATGCATGATGTAAATGTATGATGTATGATTTGATATGCTGTGAGATGTATCTTGAAAATGAGATGTATGATTATGATAATTGGTGTGAGATGTATCATGAAAATGAGATGTATGATTACGCAATGATGTGAGATGTATCTTGAAAATGAGATGTATGATAATGATAATGATGTGCAATCAAATGAAAGATTCAAAATGATATGTAACTATGTGTAAAATGATATGCAACTATTTGTAAAATGATATGCACCTATTTGTAAAATGATATGCAATTATTTGTTTTTGGAGCATCCTCATTCTGCATTTGTCATTCTGATATAACCATATGTTATTTGTTTTCGATATAGGTATCATCATTGAGCATTGATTTGTTTGGGATATGTTGAAAATTTATACAAGCATAATGGTATAATTGAACCATAATGACCTGAGAAAAATTTACATGATGTTTGATTTTGCAAGATAGCACAAGCGTCAAGGTATAATTGAACCAGGATGACCAGAGTGCAGATTGCGTATAAACAAATAAGATTAAACCATTTATATGCGTAAAATGGAATCATGTCTTCAATGATATTCGTCATATCACGTCTTGAGACAAGTATCTACACAGGACAAGTGATCGCCTCCCAGATAGAAGACTAAAAAAATATTGGAGTTTTCCCATGATCTCTAGCTTTGAAGCATTGTTGAGAAAATGCAGAGAATCCAATAATTTTAAAAAGTTCAAAATGCGAAAATAGTCAAGACTTTATGCAATAATGCAACATTTAGTACTTCAGAAAATCATCCATCGTAGTGTTTTTGTGATTCTTGTTTTAGTGATCCAATGTTTTGTGTTGCGATGGAGTAATTTTTTGGTTGTTGGATGTGGTGTTTCTGAGTTTGGCAAATAGTCTTGATGTCTTGAACATGCCGCAAGTGTTTGACGATTATTGCCCCTAGCTAAGTGTACCTCTTGATGCGGATGCGCAAAGTGATTACCAAGCCATGGTGAGATGTGGTAAAAGGATAATGGATAAACTAGGATAGTGACTACGCTAAGTATGTCCTGAATGGATATGTGCTAGGCATCGGGCAATGGCCAATAGTACTCTACTATAGGGGTATAGATATAGATAAAGGAGCTGGCCTCTCACAATGGCGCCTGTTACTAGGTTTTCACCAGTTGCTTTTATTGTACCTTTTTATTTGCTTTTTCTTGATTTTTTGATTTTTTTGGTTTGTTTTGACTTTTACCATGCATTAGACTACTCAAGTGTAGTACTTCTTCAGATGATTGCTGTTAGCTGGTTCATCGAGCACATCTCCTTCTGAAGTTGTAAGCTGATAAGCACCTGATCCATAGACTGATATGATGACATAGGGACCCAACCAGTTAGGTTCAAATTTCCCTTTCTTTTCTCGATCTTGCTGATTTCTTGGATTTTCTTTGAGGACTAGGTCACCAACTTTGAAGTTGCGAGGGATGACCTTGTGATTGTAGCTTCTGCACATGCGTTGCTGATATGCTTTGATATGAGTGTAAGCATGCTGATGTCTCTCATCTAAGAGTTCTAGTTCTTGCGGTCGGTTGACTTGATACTCTTCATCTGGAATCAAGCCTTTTAGAGAGACTCTGAGAGATGGAATTTCTACCTCTAGCGGTAAAATAGCTTCTGACCCATAGACCAATGAGAAAGGTGTTGCTCCTGTAGGTGTACGGATGCTAGTTCTATATGCCCAAAGTGCTGGATTGAGTTGTACATGCTAATTTTTGCCTGCATCATTTACTGTTTTCTTGAGGATTTTCAGTATTGTTTTGTTGGATGCTTCTGCTTGACCATTCCCTTGGGGGTAGTATGGCATAGAGAACTAATGTTGTATTTTGAATTGTTCACATAGTTCTTGGACATCTTGGATTTTGAATGGTCATCCATTATCGGTGATGATAGAACTTGGAATACCATATCTGCAGATCAAATAGTTCAGGATAAAAAATGCAATTTGTTTTCCAGTTACTGTGGTCATGGGAACTACTTCTATCCACTTGGTAAAGTATTCTGTTGTAGTTATAATGAACTTGTGTCCATTTGAAGATGAAGGATGAATTTTGCTGACCAAGTCTAGTCCCCACTGACAAAAGGGCCAGGATGTTGTAAATGGTTGCAGTTCCTATGCTGAGGCATGTATCAGATTGCCATGGATCTAGCACTTAGGACACTTCTTGGTGAAGTGGTAAGAATCTTTTTCCATTGTAGGCCAGTAGTATCCCATCCTTAGAAGCTTTTTAGCAAGAGTAGTCCCACTTGAATGTGTGCCACAAATACCTTCGTGAAGCGTGTGTAAAGCAGAATCAGATTCATTACGATCAAGGCAACGAAGAAGAGTACCATCTAGACCTCGATGGTACAAAGTATCAGCAGTAAGGGTATACCGGGCGGCTTGTCGGATAAAATTATGTTTTTGGTTACGAGATTGGTCAATGGGTAGGATGTTGTTCTTTAGATAATCATATATGGGTCCATATAAAGGGGAATCAGAACCAGTTAAGGCATAGACAACATGGCATTTAGAGTGGTCATAGGCTAGGGAGAACAATTGCTCTACCAGGAACTCGTAATGACTTTGTTGCTCTGGAATTTGTAGTAATGAAGCGATAGTAGCCATGGCATCGACTGCTTTGTTGTTCAACCTTGGTATTTGCTCGAAGGTGATGTGTACAAAATATTGTTTGAAGTCATCTACCATTCGTTTATAGGGTAGTAGCTTGTCATCCTTTGTCTGATAGTCATTGTTAATTTGATTGACGACTAGTTGTGAATCTCTATAGACCATTAGCTCTATGATTTTCCATTCTACAACCATCTTGATGCCTATAACCAATGCCTCATATTCAGCCACATTATTCGTGCATGGGAACATAAGCCGATATGATCTTGGTATAGTGTGTCCTTCAGGAGTGATGAAGAGAATGCTAGCACCTGAACCATGTTGGGTGTAGGATTCGTCAAAGTATAGGGTCCATTGTGTGGTAGAAATAGCAAGAATGTCCCTATCCGAAAATTCAATCTCCATAGTTTGTTTTCCTGGTAGCGGTGCTTCAGCTAGTTGATCTGCAATTTCTTTTCCTTTGATAGCTCTTCGTTCTGTGTATTGGATGTCAAATTCACTGAGAATCATGACCCATTTAGCCAACCGGCTGGTAAGAGCTGCCTTGTTGAGTATTTATTTGAGAGGATCAATTTTTGCCACTAGCTTAATTGTGTGTGCTAGCATTTAATGTCGGAACTTTTGAGATGGGAAGATGACTATTAGACAAGCCTTCTCAATGAATGTATAGTTGAGTTCATAACCATTCAATGTCCTCCTGATGTAGTATATGGCTCATTCCTTTCCTTGTTGATCTTCTTGTGCCAACAGTGCCCCCAGTGATATATCTGTCATTGAAATATATAGAATAAGGGGTTTTCCTGCTACTAGTGGTACTAGAATTGGTGGGTTCATCAGATACTATTTGATTTGATAAAAAGATTCTGCACACTTGGCTTCCCATCTAAAAGGTACATTCTTATGGAGTAAATGATTGAATGGTAGACTTTTATCAGCTAGTTGAGAAATGAATCACCTGATTGATTGGAGTCATCCTTGTAGAGATTTGAGCTGACTAATATTCTTTGGTGGTGGCATCTCCATAATGGCTTATACCTTTGCTGGATCCACTTCAATACCTTTAGCTAAGATGATGTAGCCTAGTAACTTTTCTGATGTAACCCCGAAGACACACTTCTTAGGGTTGAACCTGACTTGGAATTTCTCCAATCGATCGGAGATCTTTGTTAGGATACCGAGATGTTCTACTCTGGTGAAGGATTTAGCTAGTAAATTATCCACATAGTCTTCCATGAAGGTATGCATCATGTCATGGAAGATTATTGTCATTGCCCATTGATAAGTAGCTCCTGCATTCTTTAAGCCAAAAGGCATAACATTCCAACAGTACGTTCCCCAAGGACAGGTAAATGTTGTTTTATCTTGATCCTCTGGGGCTATTTTTATTTGATTATATCCTGAAAAACTATCCATTAGTGAGAGCATTGCATGGTCCACTGTGAGGTCTACAATTATGTCGATACTGGGCAGAGGAAAGTCATCCTTTGGACAGGCTTTGTTGACATCTCTGAAATCAGTGTAGATCCTGATACTACCATCTGGTTTTGATACTGGTACTATATTGGAAATCCATTCTGCATAGTCTATGGGTCGGATGAATCCGACATCTAGTAGTTTTTTTAGTTCAGCCTTGACCATGAGTGCTACCCGTGGATTCATCTTTCGTAGTTTTTGCTTGACTGACTTAACTCCTGGAGAGATGGACAAGTGATGCATGATCAAATGTGGATCAATTCTGGGCATATATGCATATGACCAAGCAAAGTTAATTTGCTTTTCTGTAAAAAAGATGAGAAATGCCGATCTTTCCTCCTCTGTCAGAGATTCTGCTAGGTGTATGTTTTTGACTGCTTCTGTAGTACCAATGTTGATTGATTGAGTGGGCTCAATCAATATGGGTGATCACTCATGAAAATGTCTAAGAAGAGTGTCAAGTCTCCCATCCTTAGGTGCCTTAAAAAGGTTTTCACCTTCAAATGTGTCCTTTATTTTTACTTTTTTTGTGATCTAGAGCTACCATTGATTGGTTTTCAGCATCAGATCTTTTATTTGGTTCATTTTTGTGACTGAGAGACTTGGCACTCCCTATGGTAGAGCCTGTTTCTGGGTTAACGGTACATAGGTAGTGAATAATAGATTCATCATCTGGGAAAATTGGTATATCATGTATTTCGGGTTCATCCCAGTCAATGAAGTCGGGAAAAACAAGTGGCAAAGAATCGTTTGGTGGATCAAGTTTTGCTATTGTAAGTGTTAAGATAGAGGTTTCATCATGATTGGTCTTGGTTTCAAAGAAGTCAAGCATTTCATTGAGGTCTTCGATGGTATCATCTTCTGTATAGACTTGTTCATAATGTTTCTGTTCACTTTCCTTGGCGTCATAGATATTCCGCGGTCCAAATTCAAGAGGTCTATCTTTTGTGTTATGCTCTTCTCGAGAAAGGGATATGGAACCAGTATTGTCAGTGATATCTCCAGTAGTGTTTGAGTAGCTACCCCATTCATATTCATTGGAATCAGTCTCTGAGGCATCATCCTAAATTCTATCAGTACTGTAAATAGGTAGGTTGTATGGTGAAAATAGATCTTTGATGATGGATACCAGTTTGATAGATTTTGCTGATTCAGTGTCGGATCCTACTTCTACCTTTTGTATTTGTTCATAGATTGTGCCTTCTTGGAGAGGAAGAATGGTATTAGGAGATGATTTTATTGGTTTTTGATATATTGGTGTTTGAATATGAGTTACTACTGCAGATATGGCCTTCTTGTGATTGAGAAGCTTTTCCTGATGTTGCTTTTGTTCTTGATGTTCACTTGCCTTGCGGATTGTTTCTGTTGACTCAAATAGTGCTTTCTACTAGGATTCTTCTTTGTGCTTCTTCTTTGCTTTCCATTGAGGTTTTGGAGTTATGTGTGGTGTCTTTCTTAATAGGAAAGTGAGTTTGTAGGTCTCGGGGACAACTGAGAGGGGGGAGGTGAATCAGTTGTCTAATAAATTCAAACTAAAATCTTAATAACCAACTTATTGTTTAATACCGGTAAGATAGTTAATTATGCCGGTAAACAGTGTTAATAGGAAATGCTGTACCCGTAAGAATTAATGCATGAAACATAAGCACAAAGTCAACCACAACACATGACACGAATCTTTGTACGTGGAAACCCTGTAGGGGGAAAAACCATAGTGGGAAACCTTACCCACAATCAAATGATACTACTGCAGATAGTAAGTGTACAAGAGGGGTCTGCACATGCAGAAAGGCCAACAGCCTAGAGCTCACTGCTCAACCACAAATAGGAGTCACACTGACTACAGATGGATGGTTAAATCCAATGAGAATTGTGTGGGGGAAAAAGCGAGACTAGGTTATCATGCCCTAATCCTACCTCTTGTCACACATTATGGAATACAAAAGAGCCTAGAGGTATCGCACAATTGGCTACTTCTTTTTGTGAAAGAGAGAGCCACTGGTTACCTATTAGGGTTTCTATTCCTTTGTTGTAATTGAAAGGTAAGATTATGCAAGTCCAATTCCTAACCCTAAAATGCAAGTATGAACTAACAACAAGATTGCAGAATTGAACCTAGACAATGGAAAGTTGTAAACACAAGGATAAAACAAGAATGCAAATGCGTACCCGGAGTCAAAATCAGACTGAAAATGTTCGAGACGGGGGCGCGGGTGCCACTGTCCTGATTCTGCACCTGAAACTGCACCGGAAACTGCTGTTTTGCACTTTGGAACACTGTCGGAAACTGTTGAAAATGCTGTCTGTCCGGAGGACCAGGGTGCCCAGCGCCTCTGTCCTAGGGACCAGGGCGCCTAGCGCCCCTGTCTTGGTAGGACCAGGGTGCCCAGCGCCCCTGTCCCAGTCTTTTGCTCTGCAATTTGATGCAGAGTGCTATCTCAACCTGTTCTCTCCGGATTTGTATCCTGCGGCGTCGTCCGAGTCCCGAAACCTGCACTTATATCTGAAAAAGGGTGTATGGGCGGCTATATAGGGTTTTGCCTTAGTCAAATCCCCGCTTCAGTGATTTCCACCTCCATGAATAGCCAAGTTGTTTTGTAAAATGTATTGTGTGTGCAGACCTAGTGTGTGTGCAAGGTCCTAAAATGCAAGAAAGCAAACTAGAGCAACCTAGAAAGTAAACCCTAATTGCTTGTAAATGATAATGTAAATGCTCTAAATCAAGATGCAAAGTGATCTAAAGCATGAATAAATGAGATATTGAAGCTTATGCAAAGACATGAAAACAACATGAAATCATATCCAACCCTCAAGGGAGAGGTACAAGCCAATCTTCAATCGGTAATCTCCTATTGTTCTTCAATGTCTTCCAAGCCCTAAATGGATGAATGGAATTGATAAATGCTTGATAGAGGGATGTTGTAAGATGTTGAAGTCTTCAAAGATTTGCTCTTTCGCTGCATATGAGGTTCCTGGAAACAAAAATCTGATCCTTTCAAATGAAGAAAGAGAGCTCTTATGTATGAAACCCTAGGTCGCAATTTCATCTTTTGGCCGACCTAGAGATTGAATATCCTGCCAATTTCTTGGGGTTAAGCTTTATTTTATGATTGGATCGCGCTCCTAAAATTTCAAAAAAAATGTCCAGGACCGTGTGCACTCCGGGCGCCACGGTCCCAACAACTTTTCACCAAATTTTCAGGGCCGTCAGATATGATGATTTTAGAGAGAATCCCGAAGTTACAGGTGATTTCGAGATGTTTTGACCCCCGAAATCAAGCCCCCAAGTTTGAAATAGGACTTAATTAGGGTTTTTGATTAGATGATGTATTGGAGGAATAAAATGAAAAGGGGCACACTTTAACGAAAGGGCCCGACTTTATGATGTGAAGTATGATGAAATATGACCTTTAGACCTAATTAATTTGATTAATTAAGTGCTAAAGGAGCAATGCAATGCAAAATGTAAAATGCACTAAGGCAGGTGCTAAACTAGGTGTGAAATTGTACCACCCTAGCAAGTGCGTACAATTTACGATGCTACATTTAGCCCCCACTTTAGCGGTCATATGAGTACTACGTGCATATGCAAGCTAAAGTACAGAAAAGTAAACATCATTTGAAAAAGGATATATCCATAAGTTGTCGGATGAAGCCCCCAGCGGTATCTGCAGTACACAGTTAGGAACCGCACCCTTACAAAACACATGTTAGATCACAAAATCACCTAATGCTTAATAAAGAAAGTGATGAAATTTGTCAGTAGCTATATGCCCCCCCCTGTTTCGACTTGCTTATCAGGGAGGTGAAATAGGGTAGCATGTTTACTTGCGACAAATTGTATAAGAGAGCATTGATGAGGGACGTTCACTAAATAGGCTTCATCAGAGCACTTTTTGGAACATCCCGAGAGTAGGGGAATGAAAATACAATTTCTACGCAACAAACGGTTCGAAAATCGCATCTCCCAAACTCAAGTTATGATGAAATGAGTGACAGAGGAAAATTAGGGTTTGAAAGGTAAAGATAAAGAAATGAAAGTATATACCTTGAAAGAGACATTTGCATATGTCACTTTGTTGTTTTCTGTATACTATTCATTGCAGTGGAGGCCACATAGCCATCATCATGCCTTCACGATGACCGGAGCGTCCCACGAGGGTTGAGATCCTGCGGCAGGCCGTTATTGACGACGAGCCACTGGACGAGGTGAGTTGACTGAACATTTGACTTTTGATTTTTTGCATTTTGACTTTTCTGTGATCGTTTGCGGGCCCTAAAGGTTGACCCGGGCCCCACCCAGGGTGCCATGGTCCCCCCAGGGCACCATGGTCCCTGTGGGGCGCCCTGGTCCCCCCAGGGCGCCATGGTCCCCTCAGGGCGCCATGGTCCCTGACAGGGTGCCATGGTCCCAACTAGGGCACCATGGTCCCTGATAGGGCGCCATGGTCCCAATCAGGGTTTGGCATACGATGTTCGACAGTTTGCATGAGCGATTTTGATGATCAAGTACTGATTACGGTTATGTTTTTGTGTTGCAGGGCCTCCCGTACATGAGAGAGCATACAGCGGGACATATTCTTCGCAGTTTGCGAGATCAGATTCCGCGACTGACTCAGGCAGAGAGAGACACATTATCGATCGTGGGATTATGGTATGCGATCCTCATGCCAGCCATTCGGTTCCATCTTGCAATGCTGATGGCATTGATGGAGCGATGGGATCCTGACACATGCACATTTCATCTTCCAGTAGGGGAGCTGATGGTTACACTCGAGGATGTGTACTGTATACTTCATCTTCCTATCAGAGGAGCGACTGTTACATACGCGACAGATCGGTCAGTGGAGGATCATCAGAGGGAGCAGGTATATTGCATAGGGAGAGTCATGCCGAGCGAGATGAGAGGTTGTATCATGGTCAGCTGGCTCTTACATCCTACAGGGGAGGTACCCCTTCTGAGACGCCTTATGATCGCCATCATAGCACTAGCCGTTTGCCCTAATGGGCGAGGCATGCACATGCATGGGGGTTTCACATGGTGCATCAGAGCGATGGAGAGACACAGGAGAGTGTATGCTTGGGGTTAGAGTATGCTTGCACATCTCTATCACGACCTTGAGGAGTATGTATTTGGACAGGGTTGCAGTTTGATGACATGCACACTTGTGCAGGTATGGATTTTAGAGCACTTCACATGCACCAGGCCTGTTGGCTTTCCGCTGAGTACGGCTAGTGAGCGACCTAGGGTGTTTGCTTATCCACTTACCAGCGAGTGGAGATTTGGAGATCTGTTATATTGGAGAGTGATTTTTGATAAACTGACAGCCGAGGTGACAGTGTGGAGACCTTACCTGCGGATGCACAGATGGGATGGGATGGAGAGATAGTTAGCATGCTTACAGAGGAACCACCTACTGCAAGGATGATATTCACACATCATAGTCCCTTTCTACTTTGACCGAGTACGGAGGCAGTTCGGGCTAGAGCAGTGTGTTCCAGCCGATGTGCCCATCTATACTCGACACTCATGGGTCCTTCCCAGACCTAGAGCAGTAGCGAGACCGACGATAGATGACATCAAGACTATAGATATAGAGGGATCTGATCAGGATGTAGTCACTGATTATTCTGCAGAGCCTGGAGCACAACGCAGGTATGTCTCATGGTTTATGAGATCATATCTAGGTCCTATCTTTCCACCGGATCACTCGACAGGCCATCCAGGCCCATGGAGACATGGAGACCGAGATGAGGACCAGGGATCCAAGTCAGAGGAGCCAGAGGAGGGAGAGGTTTATGAGGAGGCAGGAGATCCTGATCCACCTACAGGCGATCAGCCCAGCGCCGAGGAGGAGGAGGACACAGATGAGGATGAGGAGGAGAGAACTGATGATGAGGAGAACGAGGATGTAGATGAGGATAGAGATGATGAGGAGGAGTCAGATGCAGCTCCTCACCATTCAGGGGATGATACCATAGCTCTGGATCCTCCTCTTATTCCCCAACAGGGGGGACATGAGGCGATACAGAGACCTGTTCCTAGTACCGTCCAGCCTACACCCATCGTGCATAGATTAGTCGAGCGAGGGGAGCCTAGTAGATCCCAATCACAGATGCTACCATATGATGATCCCTACTGGCATGAGGGAGACCCAGGTATAGTAGGTTTAAATTGATTATTAATGTTTTGATGATATAGAATGGTACTAATACAAAAATCTATTCTACTACCACAGCTAATGTGCAGGAGTGGCGTTCCCTGATTCAGCAGGTAGTGACAGACATTTCCACGATAGCACAGATCCCCAGTTCCTCACAGATTGCCTATAGGCCTCAGGGGAACGCAGGTCGGCATGAGGACTTGTTTTCCCCATTCCGAGTTCAGGTAGACATATGGAGGGAGAGAGAGAGTCTCCTATCAGAGGACCTTCAGCGAGCACGACGAGATCTAGCAGCAGCTCAGGCCGAGGCTACCACCTATCACACGATCCTTATGGATAGGGATCGTAGGAGTTCCTCTCGGAGTCACTCACGGTCTGTATCGCGCTACACACCCATGGGTCCACCTTCATGGCTAGATCAGGAGGGAGCATCCAGTCGACACTCTCCAGCCACTAGTCCTAGGGATAGGAGATGATTTTATGATGTAGGAGAGGTCACATTTTGGATGTATAGTGACCTATATTTGTATACGATCCACATATATATATATATATATATATATATATATATATACATGCTTCTCTTTTGTCTCAAATGTGTTATCTTTAATGCTTAAAACAATGTATATTTTGCTTTGATTAAATCTAATACATTTGGTAAATGTACATGTATGTTCAGAATTTAATTTCCATGTGATTGACTTCTCAATGCACCATGATTAAATTGATACATGTGTGACTTAATTAAATATTTAATCAAGTACTACATTGATGATAGGGAAGAAATATGCATTAAGTCTAAGAATCATATAACTAACGTGATTTAATTTTGAACTTAAACACAACATGATACGATTCTACTTAACACATAAAGACACTGTATAATATGCTAGCATAATGGAAATGTAAATCTTTTACAACTTACATAAATGAATTCAAGACAAACTATGAAGTAACGAAACACGCTTGTCAAGAACGAAGCAATATAGATTAAACATCATAACATTTAATTCTATTTTGCTTTAATTAGGAGATACTAACATATTACCCAATGCTGAAGAACTGAAAAGAAGATAAATAAGGAATGAAGAATTAAGCATAATATCTACGCAAGTGCATAGCATTTATAGGTTCTTTAAGAGGCGTACCATCTACATCCGCTATTTTGTAAGCACCTGATCCATAATCTTCAATAACGATATATGGTCCAAGCCAATTAGGACTAAATTTTCCCTTTTCTGCAGGTAAGGCATTCACATTGCGTTGATTCTCATAAAGGACTAAGTCACCTACTGAGAAGGAACGTTGAATAACCTTATCATTATAGCTTCGTTGTAGAGTTTTGTGATACGCTTGAATATGCTCAAGAGTGTTTATATGCTGTTCATCAAGCATCTCAAGCTGTTGAAGTCGTTGTTCTCTATAAGAGTCACCATCTACTATACCTTTGAGAGAAACCCTAAGTGATGGAATCTCTAGCTCTAAAGGCATAATAGCATCAGCACCATAAACAAGATTATAAGGAGAAGTTCCCATAGCAATTCGCACACTCGTTCGGTAGGCCCAAAGAGCATAGATTAGCTGGTTACTCCAATCCTTACCATGCTTATTCACGGTTTTGCGAAGAATTTGTTCAATTATTTTATTGGATGATTCGGCTTGACCATTTGACTGAGGATAGTATGGTGTAGAAAATCGATGTTTGATATGATACTTCTCGAGGAATTTCTTCACGTCCTTGTTCTTAAATGATGTCCCATTATCTGAGATTATAGTAGAAGGTATCCTGAATCGAGAAATGATGTTTTCTAGAAGAAATTGACAAATCACTTCAGCAGTGGTAGAGCGAAGGGGAATAGCTTCTACCCACTTCGTAAAGTAATCTGTTGCAGTTATAATGAAGGTGTGTCCTTGAGATGAAGGAGAGATTTTACCAATAAGATCCAAACCCCATGCGGAAAAAGGCCAAGAAGCTACTTGAGAACGGAGTTCTTGGGCAGGAGCATGAATCAGATTATTATGTTGTTGACATTGATGACATTTCTTAACAAATGAAAAAGAATCCTTCTGCATAGTTTGCCAATAGTATCCCATACGAAGCAATCTATGAACCAAGGATTTGCCTCCAAAATGCCCCCCACAGGCACCTGAATGTGCCTCTTCAAGAGCAACGGGGATTTCTGATTTGTTAAGACAGCGAAGGAGAAGACCATCATAACCCCTTCGGTAAAGAACATTAGAAAGAATGATATACCTAGCAGACAACTTGCGAATTCTAGCCCTGGTGTTTCTATTAGCAGAATCAGGAAAGGTACCATCGGTCAAATATCTTACGATATGCGAGTACCATTCATCTGAGTCTATAAAGTCACAACATGTTACCAGACTAGGATCGTCTACAATAGCTCGAGAAATAAGGTTGTGAATAACAAATTTAAGATCAACCACAGGGTCCTCTAAAGATACAAGAGAAGCCACACATGCCATTGCATCCGCATGCCGATTATCTTTTCGAGGAACAGGTTCCATGGTATAAGAATCAAATTTTTGTAATAAAGAGATGGCAAGGTCTTTATATTGTGATAATTTGTCTTGTTTTGCTTGATATATTCCTATTACTTGTCTTATAATCAATTGCGAATCTCCATAGATATGTATGTGTTTTATGTTCAGAGCTAAGGCTGCTTTTATTCCCGCTATAAGAGCCTCATACTCAGCGATGTTATTGGTACACAGGAAATTTAGATGATAGGATAAGGGAATGGGTTTCTTTGTAGGAGAAATCAGAACAACACCTGCCCCTGATCCCGTACGACACTTAGAGCCATCAAAGTATAACTCCCAAGTTTCATCTTTCTCTATAGAAAGAATGAAGTCATCAGGAAAAGACTCAGGGTTAGGGAAGGAGAAAGGTGAAGGGGCCTCAGCTAGGTGATCGGTCTACGCTTGCCCTTTAATTGCTCTTTGTGAAACAAATTTAAGGTCAAATTCAGTTAACATCATAACCCACTTAGCTAGGCATCCTGATAAATCAGTTTTAGAGAAAAGATGCTTCAATGGATCAAACTTTACCATGACGTGGACTTCTGAGTTTAAGAGATAATGTCTCAATTTCTGAGTCGCAAACACCAAGGCCAAGCATTGTCTTTCTATCGCAGAATATCGGGTCTCATAATCGAGTAAGGTATGACTTATGTAATAAACCGGACATTCTTTACCATCTTTATCATGTTGTGCTAATAATGCTGCAAGAGCATGAGAGGAAGCAGCCGTATACAGAAGGAAGGGTTTAGAAGGTTCGACAGGTTGAAGAATAGGAGGACTAGCCAAATACACTTTTAAATCTTCAAATGCTTGCTGACAATCCTCATTCCATTGAAAAGTGATATCCTTTTTAAGGAGTTGAGTAAAAGGAAAGGTACGATCCGCAAGTTGAGACATGAACCTACGAATGGCTTGAATCTTTCCTTGTAAGCTTTTAAGTTGAGACACATTTCTAGGAGGTGGCATGTTGACAATAGCATCTATTTTCTTAGTGTCCACCTCAATCCCACGATGCGAAACTATGAATCCTAATATTTTTCCACTATCCACACCAAAAACACATTTTCAGGGATTCAAGCGCATGTGATATTTATGAATTCTTTCAAAGATTTGACGAAGGATTTTAATATGATCCATGCGAAGAAAGGATTTGGCTAAAATGTCATCAACATAATCCTCTAAAATCTTATGCATATAATCATGAAAGATAAGGGTCATCGCTCGTTGATAAGTTGCACCGGCATTTTTAAGTCCAAAAGGCATCATTATCCAACAAAACGTACCCCAAGGAGTGGTGAAAGCGGTTTTGAATTGATCTTGAGGGTTAATAAAAATTTGATTGTATCCTGAAAAACCATCCATGAAGGATAACAAGGCATGTCCTGCCGTAGAATCAACTATCATGTCAATGTTTGGAAGAGGAAAATCATCTTTTAAAGAAGCCTTATTTAAATCCTGAAAGTCGGTACACATTCTTATTTTGTTATCTGGTTTAGCCACAGTGACAATATTTGAAATCCATGGGGAATAATCAATAGGGCGGATAAATCCAACCTCCAATAACTTTTCAATCTCAGCCTTAACAAGCAGAGCCACCTTAGGATTCATTTTTCGAATCTTTTGTTTCACGGGCTTAGCATCAGGAACTAAGACAATGTTATGAGTAACAATCTTAGGATCTATACCAGGCATGTCAGAGTATGTCCAAGCAAAGATCTCGGGGAATTCATGCAATAAATCTTCATATTGTTTTTGTTCCTCTCCATCCAAACATTTTCCAATTTTAATAACTTTCTCTTTATTGCAAGGGTCCATCTTAACATCAGTGGTGTCACTTATGAGAAGATTACTTTGTTGAGGAGTATCCTTTAGCTGAGGGAATTCTTTCACAATCTCATCATTATCCATCTCTTTTTCAAAGTAGGCTTCAGTGTTCAAACAATAAGGGAGTCCCCTATTGTGATGATAATGAGGAAGAGTGTCATATGCTCCTAAAAATTCAGCTAAAGCATCATCAGTAGGGAAAACGTCAAAAGCAAAAGCACACGAAGGATCCCCATCAATATACTCAGGGTGTTGCATTGATAGAGATGTAGAAATAACATGAACACTAATGCATGGTCTTTTAGAAGCTTTAGTGCGCTTGCAGGGATTATAGCCAAGTCCAAAGGCATAACTGTGAAAATTAGTCTCTAGAGGAACTTTTATCCCTTGTTCATGAGCACCGCAACCATTTCCATGATACCCATGCTTAGCAAAAATGCGAAAACCATGACCATAACGATCAGCCATTTCAGGAAGAGAAGGTGGTTTTTCATAAGACAAAGAATCAAACTCTTCATAATTAGAGGTGTGAGGAGAAGAAGTTTGAGAAGCGGCCACAAAATTATTACTCATAGGTTCGGGTAAGATTGATTGATTTTTAGCTTCTTCCTTCTTTTCAATTTTAAACTCTCTAGAAGGAACCTTATATTCACCTACAAAGGTGGGATTAAAATCAAGAGATCCCCAATCATCTTCTTCGAGGATCTTCCCAAGATCAAAATCCTTCTTATGCGTAGTTTCAAGTCGAGAAGAATCTTCTTCAAGAGCTCCAGACTCATCCGAAGAATTTTGATCATCGGAGAGCGAGGATTCACTGATAGGTATCTTATTTAAAGAGTCATCACTAGATGAGGACGGCTTAGAAGAACCCCCCTTGGAAGTAGATGTTTGCAAACAAGCTTGAAAATTAGTATCACCTATCAAGGTATATGTCTTATTGTTATAAATAAATTTAACTTGTCTATGCAATGTAGAGGGGACAACTTGCATACTGTGAATCCAAGGTCTCCCTAGTAGCAAGTTGTACGTTAGATTTCCTGACATAACATGGATAGGTGTAGGCAAAGTAACAGGCCCCACTGTGATGGGTAAGGTGATAGTACCTAATGAAGTTTTAGCCACATTATCAAAGCCTCGAATAGGACGAGAGTCCGGTTCAATTAAGGATGTATCCACATTCATCTTATGCAAAAGATTAATGCTACACACATTGAGACCAGAACCATTATCCACTAGTGTTCGCCTTATAGCAGTGTCTTTCATGATAACCACAATCATCAAGGGATCATATTGTTGTTGGATTTCACTAGTAGGCAACTCATCTTGGGTAAACACAATTTGAGCTTTAGGATTCATCACAGAGTTAACCAAAGATGCTATATTACTAGATGTAATCGGTGGAGGAACATTCAAATCTTTCAAGGCATCTTGTAACATTCCATGATGAGCGGAAGAAGTTTGAATCAAATCCCAAAGGGATATCTTAGTAGGGGTAGCTTTAAGTTGTTCTATGAGATCATATTCCTTACTAAGAACTTGCGAAATACGGGGAGCTTGTGGAAGAATCGATTGAGGATTCGGAAGAGAAACTGGGATAACAGGAGGAGGACTAGGCTGCCTATTATTTCTGGTATGATAAGTATGGGCAACCGCATGATAACTCTCTCTAGTTATTTGCTTGGCATAACTATAAGGACTTATAGGTTTTCTTCCTTGCACAATGATGATTGGTTTATTCGGAGTACGAAAGGAATCATGATCATACCCTCCTTGGACAGTAAGGAGAGGTGATTTAGGAACTTGAAAGGTGGGAGAAGGATAAGCTCCTTGGATTTCAAAGAGAGGCTTTTTATGCTCATTCAAGTTTATCATGTTAACTAATTTAGAAGTCTTGTTCTTGTTTAAAGATTTCGATAAAGCCACAAAGTCATCAAGAGCATCATCCAACAAAGCATGATCATATCTATTAAAGGGTTTATCTTTTGATTCAAAAGGAGACATCTCCTCATAGAGGGGATTGTTGAAAACAACCATGTTACTAGATTTAGTGGAAGAGTTGATAGGAATGTACCCTTGAGAGGACTCATTCAACTTATCTTTCTCATCGCAACGAAATGGCATAGTAACAAGGTTTATGAGTTTTTGGTAAAATGAAGGTTTGGTATCTTTAGGGTTCAAAAACTCATCTAAAGCTTCATCTAATTCATCTTGGCTATACTCATAATAATCATCATAAGCATGAACATTTTGCAAATAAAAGTCTGACATTCTGAAATAAAAGTTGCATAAAATTTAAACATACAATGTAAAGAAACACACTCTTTTTTTTTTTTCTTTTTTTTTTAATGAAAATGAAATGAAAACACACTAAATCTAGATCTAGATCTAACAAATGCAATGCAAGAAGAAGCAATGATAGATTCACATCGGGTTCACCAAAAATGTGTGGGGGAAAAAGCGAGACTAGGTTATCATGCCCTAATCCTACCTCTTGTCACACATTACAGAATACGAAAGAGCCTAGAGGTATCGCACAATTGGCTACTTCTTTTTGTGAAAGAGAGAGCCACGGGATACCTATTAGGTTTTCTATTCCTTTGTTGTAATTGAAAGGTAAGATTATGCAAGTCCAATTCCTAACCCTAAAATGCAAGTATGAACTAACAACAAGATTGCAGAATTGAACCTAGACAATGGAAAGCTGTAAACACAAGGATAAAACAAGAATGCAAATGTGTACCCGGAGTCAAAATCGGACTGAAAATGTTCGGGACGGGGGCGCGGGTGCCACTATCCTGATTCTGCACCTAAAACTGCACCAGAAACTGCTGTTTTGCACTCTGGAACACTATCGGAAACTGTCAAAAATGCTATCTGTCCGGAGGACCAGGGTGCCCAGCACCTCTGTCCCAGGGACCAGGGCGCCCAGCGCCCCTGTCCTAGTCTTTTGCTCTGCAATTTGATGCAGAGTGATGTCTCGACCTGTTCTCTCCGGATCTGTATCTTGTGGCGTCGTCCGAGTCCCGAAACCTGCACTTATATCTGAAAAAGGGTGTATGGGTGGCTATATAGGGTTTTGCCTTAGTCAAACCCCCGCTTCAGTGATTTCCACCTCCATGAATAGCCAAGTTGTTTTGTAAAATGTATTGTGTGTGCAGACCTAGTGTGTGTGCAAGGTCCTAAAATGCAAGAAAGAAAACTAGAGCAACCTAGAAAGTAAACCCTAATTGCTTGTAAATGATAATGTAAATGCTCTAAATCAAGATGCAAAGTGATCTAAAGCATGAATAAATGAGATATTGAAGCTTATGCAAAGACATGAAAACAACATGAAATCATACCCAACCCTCAAGGGAGAGGTACAAGCCAATCTTCAGTCGGTAATCTCCTATTGTTCTTCAATGTCTTCCAAGCCCTAAATGGATGAATGGAATTGATAAATGCTTGATAGAGGGATGTTGTAAGATGTTGAAGTCTTCAAAGATCTGCTCTTTCGCTGCATATGAGGTTCCTGGAAACAAAAATCCGATCCTGACAACTTTTCACCAAATTTTTAGGGCCGTCAGATATGATGATTTTAGAGAGAATCCCGAAGTTACAGGTGATTTCGAGATGTTTTGACCCCCGAAATCAAGCCCCCAAGTTTGAAATAGGACTTAATTAGGGTTTTTGATTAGATGATGTATTGGAGGAATAAAATGAAAAGGGGCACACTTTAACGAAAGGGCCCGACTTTATGATGTGAAGGATGATGAAATATGACCTTTAGACCTAATTAATTTGATTAATTAAGTGCTAAAGGAGAAATGCAATGCAAAATGTAAAATGAACTAAGGCGGGTGCTAAACTAGGTGTAAAATTGTACCACCCTAGCAAGTGCGTACAATTTACGACGCTACAAGAATGTACTGCACAAAATAGCATCTTCATATGCTGGATTCAGTACTAGTGTAATGCTGATATGCTTCTACAAAAACCTAGCTTCACCTTCAAATGATGTCTTCGTGTATATCTCTGCTTAATCTCACATATACCTTCTTATAATTCTTTTTCGCATTCCACACTTGATCTTACAAATAAGATCTTACATTTATACCATACCCTAAGACCAATTTTAGTAGGTTTGCTCTATAAGATATTACAATAAAACATTTTACAAATAATACAATAACCGATGCAATAACCGATTGAACATGTCAGCTTAATGCATTTACAACAATAATAAATCATCTCCATAGCGTGCCATGCTGATCTGGAAAAGATAAACCTGCCGGTGTAACCCTAGATAACCTGGACCTATTTGCCGGTGAAAGCAAATATGCAAATAAGAATATACCAATGATATTACTTCAAGGAAAAGTGTCCACATGATGTCTTCGACATTACCAAGTGTCTTCCATGTCATTGCAGGTACCGATGAACATTATATCCTGTCGGTTAACCATATACCGGTGATTGTTGAACAATTTACTGATTGCCGGTGAATGTTGCTAGATCTCCAAAGTAGGTGTGTTAGCACGTGTTGACATCAATGACAAAACCATACCAAAATACCCACAGAGTTTACAACCCAATCCTGTTTTGTCTCTACTGAGTTGTGAAGGAAGGTCTAGGGGTTCAGTGACTCCTTCTTTGCATTTTCCAATAGGTCCTTTACCATCATATCCCATTTGTTGCATGATTAAGTAGCCCTTTCCATATAGGTGTGTTGGTAGAACTATGTCCAGAGTAGTTGCTCTGTTATCTTCTTCCTCATCTTTGTATAACTAGCTAAGAATGTCCTTATCTTCTGATTCATGTGCTAGAGTGCCTAATTGGATTAAGGTACCATCAAATTTGGTGATGGCCTGAGTTACCTGATGTGTTGATGTAGTGGGTAATCCATGAGATTTGGGTGATGTTGGTAATTTTGCCAAACACATGGGTTCCAAAGAGTATTCTCCCATACCTTGTTCTCTGATTTGCATTTTTTGCTTGAAATCTCTAGGTAATGATTCGGGCTTTGCCTTTTGTAGATCTGATGTTGAGGATTTCTATTTTTCCCTATTATGGGGAACCAAACTATCCTAGGCTTCCCCCATTGCATTACAATGTTGAAATGGATTGTGATCAGCAGATATAGAGACCTCTTGTCCGTTATAGGGAAATTTGACACACTGGTGATACATAGAAGGCACTGCTTGCATTTCATGTATCTAGGGTCGACCTAATAAAATATTGTATGTGAGGTCTATGTCTAAGACCTGACACATAGTATCTCTTTGTACTGGTCCAACTTATATGGGTAACATCACGGTTCCTTTAGATGACCTTTCCTCATCATCATATGCCTTTATGGTAATCTTTTTACGTGGATCAATAGACTCCTCAGAGAAGCCTAATGCACAAATAAGTTTTAAGGTACATATATTAAGTCTAGCTCCTCCATCTATCAATACTCTTTTTACTTGGTGTTTATAAACGATGACTTCAATATGGAGAGGTGTGTTATGCAGATGATTTAAGGAAGTATTACCATGCTCTGAGAAGGTGAGTTTATGAGGCCCTATCATATGAGCAACCATGGCTTGAAATCTCTCCACATCCAGATCTTGAGGTACATTGGTTTCCAATAGCGCTTGTTCCAATATGTCTTTGTGTTTTGGCGACAATTTCAGTAATTCTAGTATAGATATTTGAGCCGGAGTTTTGCGTAGTTGGCTAACTAAATCATATTGGATTTTTGGTGTAGTGGTTGTCGACATGGTATGTCCCTTCAAGACATATTTCTGAGCTCTAGTTGTTACATTGATAGATTCATGATCATGCTGGTTTTGGATTGTGATGACATTTACATGATGGTCTTCAGCTGATATGTGATTGATGGTGTTATTGTAGATGTGGTTGATACGAGATCCACGTGTATCATTTGAGGTTGAAGCTCCATCTTTGTTGTAGTTTGGAAGAGAATTTTTAAAGGCTCCGTGGTCACCATTTATTTTGAGACCATCTACCATTAAATCACCTCGATCAATCATGTCCTGAACAATGTTTTTCAATCTCATGCAATCGTTCGTTCGATGACCTTTGTTATGATGAAAATCACAATAGTGTGAATCATTCCACCAAGGTGGTTTGATTTGGGGTTCGTAGTTGCTGATTGCAGGCAAAGAGAGAATCTTGTTTGCCGGGAGCTCTCTAAATGCTGACTCTAGTGATTGCCCCAGTGGTGTGAAGACACATTTTTGGAAATTGTTGGTGTCGTCGTGTGAATTGTTATTAGGTCCTTGATTCGTGGTTTTGTTTTGAGTATCGTTGGTGTTGTTTGCGTTGGGTTGACCTTGATTGGTATTTGATGCATATGTGTTAGCATCTAGGTTAGCACCTTTAGGATTCTTTGTAGCTTGAGGATTTCCTGATAATGTGAGCATTGGTTGCTTAGATTTTGGATCATGTGATTCATTGCTGCCTTCGTTTTTGTTTCGAGTCCAGAATCTAGACTTGTCTAAGTTGTTGTTTTGGTTATTGTAGTTTGATGAATTTGTTCCTTCTTTGAAGAATTTGAGCATTCCCTTTTTGACACATGCCTCTTCTACTTGAATGCTGTTTTCAATCAATTTAGTGAAAGACGATATGCATTGGAGCTTGAGCCTGTAACTCATCTCACCATTCAAGTTGTCGATGAAAATTTGCATTTTCTCCTTTTCAGGAATGTCTCGAGGATATCGTGAAACCATACGTTGCCAGTGTTGAAGGAATATTATGAATGTTTCATTGTTTTTCTGTTTGGTGTTGCAGACGTCTAGCATGGTTATAGCATGTTGAATGTTATAGGAATATTGTGTTATGAACTCGTTAACCAATTCATCAAATGATCTAATAGGAGGTGTAATTTTGGATAACCATTCCATTGTTTGTCCTCCCAAGCTTCTTGGGAACAACCTCATCAGATAGGTGTCATCATGAGAAAATTCAAGACTCATGGTACATAATTCTTTGACATGATCACGAGGATCGCTTTTCCCATCGTATTTGTCAAATTTAGGCACGCCCGAGTTTGGAGGAAAAGGGATCATGTGCAATCTTCTGTCAAAGGGATAAGGACAAATTTCGTTTAAAGAGTACCGCACTGTTGTCCCTTGTTGCATGTCTTGCATTTGTCTTCGTAACATTTGCATTTGTTGAGTAAGGGCAACCAAAGGCACATTGTTTTGCTGAGGGAAGAGTTCTTCCCTTGTATTAATCCTGGGTTGAAATGGTGTATGGAATGGTATGTTTTGCTCGGGGATGTTTTGTCTTGGTGTATGTTGCTCCGGTATGTTTTGTTCGGGGATATCTTGTTCAGGGTCGCGTGCTTCCCCTTCTTGTTGTCATTCTTGATATTCCTAATGTTGAGGTCTCGTTCTAAACACATTCGTGTCAAAGTCTTTAGGGAGTTTGACCCCTTTGCTTGTGAGCATGAGCAAGTATTTTTCTTTGTCATTTTCCATGAGTCTTTCTACAAGTTTTTGGAATGAATCACTTTCTTGGCATTCCTGAAGAAGTTCTTCAAAATTTTTAGTATCCTCTAGGTGTGGACCTTCAAAAGGATTTGATAACCTTTGATTCATACTGGATTCTGCTTGTGCCTTGCTTTGTTTGTTTTGTTGAGAGCGAGTAACAGGCATTTTAGTAGAAACTTTCTGTGACGAAGGGGACAAAATCCTCTTCAATATGTTGCTTGGGGGTTGGTGGTTCAAGTCGGGGTGTGTTGTAAGTGATACACTCGTCGGGCAAGAATGCCAGATTGATCTTTCCTCCACGGTTTATGATTTGATTAAATGCGGATTTTTGACAATATGCCCTAGTCTTTAAAGGCTCTTTATCAAATTCGTTGGATTTGTTTTGGATATAAAGTTTAACGTGATGAAGGAATATTCGATGAGATTTGAAGAGTTGATGATTGATGTATAAAAATTTATTTCTTTTGATAAATTTGGAAAAACTAGGTTGTTGTTTCTTCAACCTGGTGTTACGATAAATATTTTTTCTTGTCAGATTATGGGGATTAGTCATGCATAAGTGATCAATGGTTTCCTTTGAATTGTTTTGGCTTCAGTTGATCTTGCTTTGAAAATTCAAGTTTTTACTTTATCAAAGTGAAGGTTTAGATGCCCCTTCATGACAAAGCATGTCAAATGATATGGATAAAGTCTCCCAATATGGAAACTTGATTTGACAACCTGAGGTTTTAAGCAAGTGATTTTGAGATAAAATCTGTGAGATTTTAAAGGACCCTTTTGCCACTTGTGATAATGTTTCCTGATTTTGATAGGATAGATATGCTTTATCGTGTGATCAGTTTTGGATTTTTACAGCATTGGTTTGACACAAATTTTGCTCAAGAAATAGTTTTTAAAGCTCTGTTTTTGATACTTTGCTTTGACGAAAAATGATGCTGATGGGAAGAGGTTTCCAAAAATGTTTTCTAAATTTTCAAAATTCCTCACTGTTTTGCCCCCTATTTTTTTGGGTTTGGTCATGCACTAAAATAGAGACAAGATGTGCTACAAAAATTTCTTCACGTGCTAAATAAAAGACCACACACGCTAAGCTGCCCCTGACCACACGCTAAAATTTTTGACTGTTAAAATTTGTTTTCTGTCTGGCTTGAAAAGTTATGCGCTAATATGGGTCTGCTATGCGCTAAAGTTTGACTCCTGCGCGCTAAGTTGATGCTTCAACACACTAGGCTATTTTCCGGATGTGCTAACTGTTTAACACTGTTTTGAAATTTTGGAAGAATGCTACTGTTTTAACTGGATGCGCTAACTTGATGTTCTGATGTGCTAACAAATGTACCACATGCGCTAAGAAGTTGCTCTCACGCGCTAAACTACTCTGATATTTTCCTTTGGCTGGTTTTTGTAATATTTGGATTTTTTTTGTGAGTTTTTCAGTTTTGATGGATGATTTTCTGAAATAGTAAATGCAAGCACAACACCAAATTGACAACCATTTTGCGTAATCTAACAAAAAGTGTATGTTCTACGAGGATGTGTTCAAATCCCCAATGTTTTAACAGGTTTGGATCCAAATAATACACTTCAAGAAGACTCTTTATTCAAAGGTCATAAATAACATCATAGCCCACTAGTCTCGATACTTCGTCAGCTCAAGCAGCCGTCACCCCCTAGAGGGCGCCCGTTTTTTTGCCTTTTGCCAGAAATTAACTCAAAGTAAATTGCTTCACAATTGAGTAGTTATCTTGGGAGATTTATGGTGAGCGATCTTGGGGGCAGATTCTTCCCCACCCTTGCACTATGATATTATAAATGTCTGGTTACTAACTCGGCTCAAGGTTTCTATTTCTATGGTTCGTAATCAAGCTTCCTGTTCGACTGTCAGTGATAAACTCCCTCAGGAGGCTTCCCAACCTTTAGAACAAAGACTTTACGTATCTCAAGGATACTGGGGGAAGGCTAATTGCTGCGCACAACTATTGAAAAGGACTTTCGTCACTTTCCACTTTTGATTATAATGGGTTGGAATACTTGGCATTAAAGTTGTTTCCCACTTAGGTCATTCCCTTCACACTGGCCATAAATGGCTTTAAGAGTTGATTCCAACTCCTCAGGAAGGCAGGTCTGCTAAAGGTCGTATAATGCTTGAAGTACAGAAAGCTTTAAGAGTGGTCTAGATTTTTGATCACCCAGTTAAGGGGAGAGCATATACCTTCCACTTTCGAGACAAGGCAAACAATCTTCTTTTTAGCCTTCAAGACAATGATTTGCTAACTTCTACTTGGAGATGTTGCTCCAAAAAGCATGGTGTTCCTTTTATTTCCCCAAATCAATGATTATCTAATCTAGGAAAAGAACTGAGTCAACAAAGCAAAACTTTGATTTGGACAAAAAAAGAAAATCGGCAAAAAAGGGGAATAACGTCCCTCTTTGATTGTAACAAAAACTTATAGGTGAGGTTCTTTCCTTTCCAAAAAATTAAAATGAATCCTTTTATACACCAAAGGATGGTGAGGTTCTTTTTAAAGCTTACTTTTGCAAAAAGAAAAGTTTGTATTGTTCCTTTTAGAGCCCAAAATAAAGTTTTTCTCCTAATAAAGCAAGAAAATTTCTGATTGTGGTTCTTTTTATAGCCCAAAAATTAAAGTGAGTTCAATTTTAAGAAAAAAAAAGAAGTTCAAATTTTAAACTACCTTAAATAAGTTAGTAAAATTCTAACTATCTTAATAATCTTAAGACTAAGTTCCTATCTGCAATAAAATCGTTGGAATCCTGCAAAAGAACAAGCGAAAAACGTTAGATGACTAGTGGACTTCAACAAGTCTAATTTTATCCTCGGTTATAGATTTTATTTTTCTGATTTCTATCTGTCTATGATGCGCTACAGAATAAACTGTACGTGCTACAAAATAACAATGATGCACTAAAATAAGACAGAGATGTGCTATACTGTTTTAAGGATGTGCTACTCTGTGTTCTAAAGGTGCTACTCTGTTTTTCTCCCACGCGAGACCTACAGGAAAATATTAGTATTATGATGCGTTAAGGAAAGGACTTCATGCGCTAGATGATGGACCCAACGTGCTGAACAGTAAGTCGGATGCACTAGGTTGTTAACCAGATGTGCTAGGGAATGTTTCCCGCAGACCTGCAAAAGTGGTTAAATTCAAAAATCGATTTGATATATGGGGTGATTCCCCACGCCGAGCACCAGAAATGTATGCAGGAAAAGTGGATCGATAGAACTTGAAATGTGAAAAATGGAGTTCTAGGGAGCCTTGCTCACACACCCACAGGACTTCTTGGTGCAAGCTATGGAGTCATGAAGTATGGCTCAGCTTCCCAAGGATGGTTCCATGGTTCTCTATCTTACACGGTCCCTCAAACCAATGTTTTTGCTCTCAGATCATCGAGAAAAATGGTTTAGGGATGACAAATGCAAGAACGAGGGATGCTTTTGTTGATTTTAAGATGAAATGCATCCTAAGCTATGCATGATCCTATAAATGCAATAAACTAGTTATAAGATGACAAGATTAGTAACAAGACTATCTTAGCATGCTATATTAGTCTATGATTAAGCTAAATGATAAGGAAAATACTCTAAACATGCATATTTAGATTAATTCCTATTGAAAAAAGAGACTAAATGATGAACACAAAATGATATATGAAAGTTTGAATGGATTTTAGTATAAGTATGATGCTAAAGACTTGGATAATGAAAATGGAGGAATGAGAGCTCTATTTATAGCAAAATAAGGCAATGGATGGTCAGGATTGAAAGAGGAAATCAAGGGTTGAGTTTGAAAGTTGGGAATCCATGTTTGCAATTGGCACCAATGAAATGGTGACAATTGTCAACATAAGGTTGGTTGAGAGGAGATGTAAGAAGCATTAAATGCTTGAGAAGACCTCATGGTTACCCTAAGGGTTAAGGGTTCATGTTAAGTTAAGATTACCCATTGGATAAAACTTTTATCCAAAGGATAAATTCTTATGCAAAGGATTAAGGATAACCATGGTCAAAGCAATAAATGCTTGATGAGACCCCTGGGTTACATGGAGGTTGAGTTTATGGAAATTCTTTAACCATGCTAAAGGGTTGAGTTAACCATTAATGGTTATGAATACTTTGGGGACAAATTTGTAAGAGTCCTTCCAAATTTGGGGGTATTCAACAAGTTAGCTTGTTGAATGGATAAAGGCTTTAATGCCTTTTGAAGACTTTACTCCAAATTTGAGAAGTGACCTCCTCAAATTTAGGGAAAAGGGATAATGGATGGGTTTGGGTTAATTAATTAGGATTAGAAGAATCTAGAAGAGGTTAGAAAGAGGGCTAGGATGCAAGTGGGAGGTGTAGGATTTTGCAAGTGGATGGAGAGAAAATAGAATTAATTTAAAATAAATTGCTTTATTTCAATTTGGTTGCAATTAAATAAATTAGATTTATTTAATTTAGGATAACTATTTTAATTAAATTTGAATTTAATTAAAAAGTGGACAGGGGCTTTAATTGAATAAATAAATTTATCCTATTAAATGGTATAGTGAATTTAATTGAGTAATTTACTTAATTAAATAGAGGAATGCAGGTAATTTAATTAAATAGAGAAATGAACATAAAATATTCATTTAGGAATATGGTCATTTTTATACGTCTACAATATCCAAGATGAATAATTATTTACACCAACACCCCCCCTTAAGTGCAACTTAGGGGAATGCACTTAAGTCTACAATGCAACTAAGCAATGGAAGATGGGTCTCGGCTACTAGGCCATGTTAGGTACCCATGAACAAATGCAAATGCATGCAAACCAATGCAATGAAATCTCTCAGAAAGCGGGAAAAGAGAGAAAAACCCAATGGGAAACCGCCCCCCCCCCCCAAAGAGAGATGAAAAACTAGATACAAATAACTTTCATAGAAGTATGTGAAGGACAAAACCCCATGTGAGGAAAAAGTCCCCCCCATATGAGAGAAGAAGAAGAGAGACTAGGAAGCCCCCCCTCAATCTAGAATCTACACCAATGATAGAAGCTTGAAGATGAATGAAGAAACTGCTCCATGAACGTCGAACAACATTCCTCCCTATATGAAGAAACAAAACCAAATGTGTACCCATGAAGTCTCCCCCACCATGAAGGGAAGATGAAGCAAAAATACTGATGATGAAAGAAATATCTGAAAACTACTCAAGTGTCCCCATGTCGATGCTGAAAGGTACCCCCTCCAAAGGTGGTAAATTGTGCCACACTGCTGAAAAAGGCACTCTAAGATCTAGTGGAGATGGATTTAGAACAATATCCAAAGACTCATATGTATCCTCAAAAGATAAAAATACCTCCTCCAAATGTTATACAAAAGTATCCACAATCATGTCAACCTCTAAAGATTTATCATGTAGAGAATGCACAAGAGGGTTAGAGTTATCCCTCACAACAATCAAAGAAGGATCATCTTCATCAAAGAGAAGATGAATGCCATGAATGGTGTCTCCCAAATCTGCAATGTAGGAGTCCACAAACAAACCTGCAATGTCTGTCAAGTAGGCATCCCAATCAACTGAAGCTGGAAGACATGAAATATCCTGCTGCACTGAATCATAAGAAGGAAAAACTATCGCACTAGCTGCATCATCAGGTGCAATAGGTGGTGTGATATCAATAGAAGGAGATGAAATGCAAGGCTCAAGAACAGGGTCACATGTGAGAATCCCCAAGTTCAAATGCCCAAAGTTCTCCTCAAAATCTGAATCATCAACATAGGAAGAACCAACCTTATCAATAGGACCAAAATCTGAAAAAGAGTACAACCGAGATGCATGATCAACCATCCCAGTTGCAATGATAGCTCCACTCTCCAAGTCTATAATGATAACTGAATCAGGTGTGAACTCCACAATTTTCCTAGTTGCCCCATGTGTGATTTGATAGATGGAAAGAAGATTATTTATCAAGTGGGGTACACACAACACATCATTGAAAGAGTTATCCCCAATGGCAATAGATCCTCTCCCAATCACATCCATGTATGTATGACTTCCCATCAAAATTTGCAGCATGTGGCAAGGCTCAAATGTAGAAAACATAGAGTGCAAAGATGCCATATGATGAGAAGCCCCTGAATCTAGAAGCCATCTCCCTGAATCATGACTTGTAGTAGCACAAAGAGCTTGTCCATTTCCTTTATCTGTCCCAAAAGAGTGATCCTTTCCTTTATCCTTGAAAGAAGAAGCCGGTGTAGACATTCTAGAAAGTAGGTTGATTCTATTCTTCTCAAGAAGATTCTTCAACTCATCAATATCCTTCTTATAACAATGATGTTCATCATGTCCTGACTTCTTGCAATATCCACAAAAAAGATTATCCTTATATGATTTCCTCCTAGGTGAGAATGGTGAATCACCTTGTTGTGGAGAGGAAGATTGTGCTCCATCTTGTTGTGGTTTAGATTTAGGTTGCTTTTTATTCTTGCCTTTTCCTTGATTACTTTGATTCCCTTTGTTAGCCACCAAAGCTTGTGACTTTGAATATTTGAGAATCCCCATCGTGGTCAACTTAGATTGCTCAAGTATCAACATCTCCGTGAGTGAATCAAATGAGGGAGAAGTGTATGAGGAACCTTGAGCTAACCTATGCATGTGAAAGTTAGATACAAAGGCCGCATACTCTGAAGCAAGCTTGTCCAACAAGTTATAAACCAATTGAGAATCCTTTTTGTCAATTCTACAATCCTTTAGCTTTGCTCTTAGCTCAGATTCTTTTGTGACATAATCTTGGATTGTATCAAAATCCTTGGGATCCAAAGTTGTGAGTTCACTATCAAGCTTGTAGCCCTTAATCTCATCAACTTGACCATACAATTTCTTAAAAATATCCCAAGCCTCTTTAATTGTAGTACACTTATCAATGTGAAAAATGAGGTCATCTGATACATACTTTCTAAGAGTTCCAAGTGCCATAGCATTCTTAGTAAGCCATTCAATTTGAGCATTAGGATTAGATGGTGCTGTAATAGTTTCATTTACATAATGAATGAGTCCTTTTTCCATTAGTTTACTCCATGCCTTAATTTTCCATGATGCATAATTATGAGGAGTTAAAAGTGGAAATTTAGGAGAACCCATAGCACCAAAATGAAAAAAAACAAGATAGAGAGAGACACAATCACACAAGACACCCCCCCAAAATGGTGATTTTGGCACTTTATACATAGTGCATATATAATGGGCCACTTGCAAATAAGGCAAAGTGGACTTCTGATTTCAATTTACTTCTCAAAATGAGATCTAAGAGACTTCAAAAAATACTGCTAGTGATCTAAACTAAGATCCAAGCGAAATACAAGTACCAAATATGCCAAGAATGGCCAAATAATGAAAGTACAATTTCTATTTAAAATCACTGCAAACAAATGGCAGATTATAGAAGTAGATGAAAAAATATGCACTTTAAAAAAAAAACAGCACCTGAAAATGAGTCCATATGAGCCCAAACGAAGCCTCCAAAGTTGTAAAAATCGGGATTTCACAATTTCTGAAAAACCTGTATCTAAAAATAAAAAAAATTCCACACCACTGTACAGATCATGAAATTCTACCCCAAAACAAAAAAATTGCTTGAAAAAATGATTCCGGATGAGTGAGATATCGCTATTTGAAAAATGCCTGCAAAATTATAATTTCTAGAAAATTTCCGCCGCAGCGTCAAACTTTAAATGCCTCTAGATTTGGCCTCCGAAGTTCGATTTGGATGAAACAAAAGACAAAAATAACTTTCTTGGACCTCCTCAATCCAATGGTAACCTCATATTTGACCCATCAATCTTCAATAATAACCTGCAATAGAAAGTTCCAAAATACAGAATACCAAATAGCATCAATTTCTCTCAATTAGCAAACCAATGACACTCTAATGGCTCTGATACCATGTGAGACATGGACCAATTCTGATACCATGTGAGATTTTGCCAAGATCAAGAGGCAATGGAAAGCACAAATAAGAGAGACAAAATATATGATAGAAATAAACTGTATTCTATCAAGATTAAAAATATGATCAACTGGATCATCAAGCGTTACATACAATGAATATGAGCCTGCTTATATAGGCAAGGCTATATGGATATGTGAGCACACAAACATGACATGTGGCTCAATAAGAAACAAGGGTAGGTAGGAAATAGGTGTGGGTAGGTAGGAGAAAAAATATAATATTCCACATGAGGTGGATCACCCACTGAATGTGGAGTGTAACAACAAGATCACACCATAAAAGGTGGAGATTCTCCTACACACACTATCCCAATGTGGCACAAACACCCAAGTGTCTCATACCCAAACTACTATGAAATGCATTTCCTAAGTAAACTTAAGTAAGTGTAATAATATCCAAGATGAATAATTATTTACACCAACATTAATCAATTACCCTTAATCCCTATAATCATGTCCTTTCCCTAAATTTGACGAGGTCACTTCTCAAATTTGGAAGAAAGTCTTCTAAATGCATTAAAAACTTTATTTCTTCAACAAGATAACTTGTTGAGTTCCCCCAAATTTGGAAGGACTCTTACAAATTTGTCCCCAAAGTCTTCCAAACCATTAATGGTTAATTCAACCTCCCTTCATGGTTAGAGACTTTCTCTCTAACTTAACCCTTATCTAACTCAAGGGTCTCATCAAACATTCATGGTTTTGACCCTAGTTGTCCTATCTAACCCTTGCACAAGAGTTTACCTCTTGGGTAAAAGTTTTATCCAATGGATGACCATAACCCAACCTTCACCCAACCTCCTAAGGTAACCTTCATGTATTCTCAGGCATTTAATGCCTCTTGTATCTCCTCTCAAGCCACCTCTTGTTGACAATTGTCACCATTTCATTGGTGAAAATTGTAAATATGGATTGAGTAAATTTCAATCCTAGCCCTTATTGAGATTATTCAATCTCAACCCTCCATTGCCCTATTTTCTCTATAAATAGAGCTCTCATTCTTCATTCTCCATATCAAGTTTTTATGCATCTAAATTATAGTCTCATAACATTAAGCACATTATCTCTTTTTGATAAAATAGCATTTTAGATCATTTTTTATAGCACTATAATCTTAGATATATCTTCTGTTAGACGCAATGTACCACTGAGAGGGGGGTGAATCAGTGGTTCACAAACTTTTCCCTTTGTCTATCCTATGTGTGTATACCAGTTATCAGATCTAACATAAAGCTAACTTATCAATTAGATGGGAGACTATCACAAAATGCACTCACACATAAAGGGGACATCACATAACACCAACATATATGAGGAAAACCCAAGATGGGAAAAACCCTGATGAGAAATATTACTGGAGTCTATTGCTCCAATCCAGTCTCATAGTGAATCTTTGATTACAATGTTTAGGGAACCAACTCAAGGAGCACCAAACCTTGATTTAGGGCACCAACCTAAGGAGCACCAACCCTTGCACCGAGCTTCAACTCAATGATTACAAAATCATGTTTTTGATACCTAAGTTATCTTCTTGTTACAAAAGAACTTTATAACTCTCAAGTATGTCTCTCCATCGGTTCTCTTCTCTACAGATCTCTATCAGTTCTCTATTCACCTTTTCTCTCTAGCAACCTTATCTCCTACTGCAACCCACTCTTTGTTGCACCTTGCTCTCAACTTCACCCTGGTTGGTTTATCCTCTTCTCCTTCTCTGTCAGTTCTTCTCTCAGTCGGTTCTTTCTTCTCTAAGCTACTCTGCTGCTCTCCATTGGTACTAGACTCTATCGGTTCTATGTCTGCCATCTCTGTTGGCATTTGCATGAAGATTGCATTAATGATATGTTATGTTGTCATTGATGTCAATTAAACTAGTAATGATATTGTTGATATTGTTGTAATATTGTTACTGTAATTGATAGGAAGAATTTGTGGAGTGAACCGGTAACTAGTGTAAACCTTATCTATTGATGTAACCGGTAAGCCCTACCTGTTGTTTTAAATGACAAACCCTAACCAATTAAGTCTGGTGAATTGGTTATATTTGTTTATGATATGATGATGAATGACAATTATTATGACACATATGATTATTGTATGAAGACAATTCCAAGAGATTTTGGCGAGTTGTTGTAATGGTTTTTGTCTAGGGAATGAGCAAATGTATTGCATCTAATGCAAAGCGCGTGATGAGTTACTAAGTTCGATGAAGCGGTGATCAAGGAGCGATCAAGATTTTCTTGATTGATGTGCAAAGATTGCTATGTAATCCAACGGTCATACTTGAACCAATTTGTTTGTAATCTCTATGAGAATTAGGTTTTTGTTGTGTTACCAACCTAATTGATTTGTTTATAAGGTCGATGAAGTTGTTTAGTTTAATGAGTTGGCAAAGAGATAGATACAATTCAATTGAGTGTGTGGTTGTTGAATCGGATGATGTATCTACAGTTTGAGTAAAGGCAGATAGGAGCATGAAATGGATCTGATCAAGCAAGTGTAGTGCTATTCAGACAGATCAGGAAACTCCTGTTGTTTTCTAACAATTACACTAGAATTGAAATCCCCTAACCAGGTAAGCTCTAACAAGCTTGGTGCTATTCAAATCCTCTAACAAGGTGGCCCATTAGAGTGGATTTTCAAATCCTCTACTGAGGTTACTCCTTACAGGTTATTGCTTCTAACAAGGCATTTGTAGGCAATTTCTTAACCGGGTGATTCCTAACAAGATTAGTTCTTAACAACACTTTTGTAAAGCTTTTGTGTGAGCTTGAATTTCATCCTTAGAATATTACCTGCAACAAGTTAGTTTCACAAAATACAATGGAAATGCATACAGGAAATCCAAAATCCACCAATGAAACTGCATGAAATAAATATTAAAATAAAACACTATTTCACCTTCATGGCTTATGTCTCATTGTGTTCTAACTCCATTGTTCCTAGTTGCAGACGGTGTGCTCTCAGACAATGCATTGTTGGCCTCCAAGATGACATATGAAGAATGGACTGATAACTTGTAGTTAACTAATAGTATGATATGCAAAGCTACATGATTATGCTATATGATTATATTGCTAAAATGATATTTGCTATTTGCTAATTGCTTCAAAAACTCACAGATGCATATGATTGATTGAAAACTATTTTTGAAGACTAACCCTCTCAACTGAAGCTCTTGATTTTATAGACCTTGAGAGGATTAGATGATGTAGCTCAGATCATCGGTCTTGATCAGATCTGCAAATTTGAATGGCTATGAGCAAAGGTGAAGGTTGAGAGAAAGGGGGGAGGAGAAGACAAGTGTCACTCATCTCACCTTGACTGGGTTGCTGACTGAGAGAATCTAGGGATGGTTGGAGGAAATTTAGGCATGGTAGGACAAGTGGACTCAAGTCCTTCCCAAGATGTAGGGGGTGTTGGAGAGAATATAGGAAATGGTTATGAAATATGTGTACGTACACAATTTTCATTAATTTTGGACGTTGAGGATAAATCATGAGTTAATATTTAAGGAATATTAATTTCCTTAGCCACATGTTTGATGAGTTGGCAAAGGGAAGATGAAGTGGAGATGGAGGATGAGTTGGAAAAGGGATTAAATAATTTTGAGAATTATTTAATATTTGAGACTATAGGATAGGAGAATAATTATTAAATATTAGATATTTAATTGCTTGGAGGAGATAATTAAATATTAGATATTTAATTAACTTGGTTAGAGGAATAATTAAATATTAGATATTTTATTAATTTGGTTAGAGGAATAATTAATTAGAGGAATAAGATAGATGAATTAATTAATAAAATATTACTCAATAGAAAGACATGAAAATGAATTAAATAAATTAATCTTTTTAAATTAACTATTTAATAGACGAATAATTATTAAATAAATATAAAATATTTATTTAATTTCTCATAGCCAATTTTTAGGTGTATACATTTTGCCCCTCTTTGAAATGATGTCAAGACAACATTGTTTCAAAGATTAAATCAAGTCTCGATAGTGCATCTGATAGAGATAAAATCCTGATTGTGTGCCCCCTCAAGAGATTGATCGTGAAATTGTCAAAAATTTGGGTTTGAATAGTTAATTTTAGGATAAATGATAAAAAATTTAGTCAATTAAATTCATTTGTAAAAAAAAACAAATTAAATTGCCCCATTGTTGAAATTAATTACTCTTCTAATAGTAAATATAAAATTAACCAAGGTTAATTTAAATTCATTGTTATCCTTGTCAGCTTTTGGAGAGAATATTTCTTGCTGAGGTGGTGAAATGGTGATTCCCGTGGAGAACCATCGATTTGAGCATGTGTGACGATATCAGCGACCGGTCGAGTATGATTATCTGGTATGTTTCCTATCCCGAGCTTTGTTTTTCAAGTTTTCGTTCAAATTTTCATGTTTTAGGCGTGTTTTTGAATTTTTGAAATTTTTTTAATTTTTGCGATTTTAGATTAGTGCATTTGCAATTTCCTTTAGCGCATATGCCATTTCATTTAGCGCAAATGCTTGATTTAGCGCTTTTGCTTTGTATGTTAGTGCAAATGCATAGATTGTTAGCGCTTTTGTGTGTTTTAGTGCTTTTGTTTGATTTGTTAGCGCAAATGCATGAAATGGTAGCAATTTTGCATAGAATAGTGCATATGCATTGTTGTTTAGCGCATATGCCTGATAGGAGAGCATTTTTTCTTAGAATAGCGCATATGCATTGTTGTTTAGCGCACATGCTCAAAAAGATAGTGCTTTTGTTCAAAGTTGGTTTTTTTGATAAGTGCGAAGGTTTAAAATCACTTTTGATGATTAAATTTAACATGTGTAATACACATTGTTGATAAAATAGAGTCTTGATTGAGTGATTGCGTGATTGATAGATAGCTTTGATTGCTCAATCGAGTAGCTTTGAGTAGCTTGATCGATAAAGTAGCTCTGATTAGCTTGAGTGATAAATTGGATAATTGAGTAGCTTTGATTATCTTGATTGATAGATTTGATGATTGAGTAGCTTTGTTTAGCTTGATTGATAGATAGATGATTGAGTAGCTTTGTTTAGCTTGATTGATAGATAGCTTTGATTAGCTTTGTTTAGCTTGATTGAGTAGCTCTAAGAAACCGATTTAGTTTCTGATGCAAGAACTTAACAGAGTTTTGAGTAAACTCAGTGATTGATAGTAAACCATGATTGATAGGTTTAAAATGATTTGATAGCTTAAGTTGCTTTAATTTGATTTGATAAATTCGATAATTGATGATTGATTCAGTTTGATTTGATTGATAGATAGATAATGATGATTTGATTGATTTCTCTTTAAAAAATAGGAGAAATGTGATGCTCTCCAGTGTCGGGAGAAATTACCGGCCATATGTCATTTAGTTCCAGAGTTATCCCAGGCTGAGATTAGATACATAGATGCCTGTGGTTTACGTTATTTATTGTTTATGCCAGAGATTACACATAACAAAGGTTTGTTGACTACATTAGCCGAGAGATGGCATAGTGAGCATAACGCTTTCCACCTACCAATGGGTGAGATTAGTGTTACCCTAGAGGATGTCTACAGGATTCTGCATATCCCAGTGATTGGGGAGCTAGTGCAGTATGATTATTAGGATCGCGTTGGGACCGAGGCTTGTAGAGTCATTTTTGCTAATGAGAGCATCAGTAGAGGAGAGATCTGATGGGTAGACATGGTGATGTACTATGAGACTCTTCCTATTATTCTTGCTGGTTTGATTGGGGGATTTATATGTCCTGACAGGTGATCTTGAGGTTTATCGGTTGGATGGGGTGAGGTTATACTGAGTATGATGCAACATCGTACACAATATTCTTGGGGTGTTTGTATGCTAGCACATTTATATCATGACCTTCAGCAGGTTGTGTATGATGAGAGTGCTAGTTTATCTACAGGATGCACGCTATTGCATATCTGGTTCTAGGAGCACATTGCTATTACTCAGCCTATCCATCACAGAGTTCATGGAGAGAGGTAGTCATATGTTTATTTTTATGGAGGTGTTCTTACTCAACCCAAGCTGGGTAAGATGGAGTATTGGCATTGGGTTCTTGATTCTTTGGATAGCATCACTTGGAAACCATATGTTGATTGTGAGCCATGGATGGATGATGCACAGAAATTACCATTTATCATGCAGAGTAGATATCTCATTGGTCGGACACCTTTCATTATTGAGCGACAGTTGATTGGTTGGATTTTGAGATAGTTTGGTATCATTCAGCCTATGCCTACTGGTGTGACAATATATGTGCGACAATACAGAGATAGGCGAGATTGGGGACCATCTTTGTCATTTGAGATTGCTCGTGCAGAGTTTGTTGCTACTCCGAGAGTGGCTTATGATATGAGATTGCACATTCTTGATCCTGGGGTTACTGTAGAGTATGCTCAGTAATTATTAGCTCATCCATTTCCTCAGATTACAGATCTAGTAGATCCTCCTCCTAGCTAAGGAGATGACGATGATGATTCAGATGATCCTGTTAGTAGGAGATGGAGATGTAGACGAGAGCTTAGAGTTGCGCATGAGGCTGGGAGAGGTGGAGATGATGGTGGGGATGGAGGTGGTAGTGGTGATGGACTTGGATGGAGAGGATGACGATTGAGAGTCTGCAGAGAACCATTTGGACCAGCTGGCAGGATTGAGAGACCACATCCTATGGGTGGGAGAGATATTAGACAAATTGGGAGGGATACTGGTAGGGTAGGGATGAGATCACCTAAGGATTGCTAGTGATAGGGGGCAGGGTGACTGGATTGGATGGGGGTTGTGGGAGAGGCCTTGATTTTGGACTGATTCAGCCATATCCTAGAGTTATTGCAGCTCATGGTGGTGATGATGAGGATCCTGAGGATCATGTTCCCTTGATTAGACGACGGGTTCAGAGAGTTACTCAGATTGAGATTCCAGCAATTGGACAGGTTGGTGGGGAGGGGATTGGGGTTCATGCACCACAACAGGATTTACCAGAGTAGGATATGCCGGATGTGGTTATACCAGAGCATGATGTGCCAAGGCATGATACTATTGACAGTCTGAGAGCACAAATTGATCAGCTTCGAGCATAGATACAGACTCTTATGACTGAGAGAGCCACAACTATTAGGAGATAGCAGGATACTCAGGGTCCTCTAGATCATATTTAGTAGGTTGGATCAGATACTCTCTCAGCGGACACTGTTAGAGCATTATTTCGGGCTGGGAAGGAGACTTCCTACTGGCGACGATGATATGAGGAGGCAGTTGTAGAGAGCAAGAGAGCAGGTAGTTATTAGACCACCGTGTTGATGGATACTAGCAAAGGTGGGGTCATGAGACCTCCTCAGAGGAGTGGTGAGCATGGTAGATAGGCATCTAGAGGATCTTCTCGCCCACAACCACAGAGATGGACAGAGTCAGGTGGTAGTAGTACAGGACAACCATGACTTGATTTGAGGCACTTGTATTGTTTATTGGATATCATTGTATACTTGGACTTTTATTGTTTTATGATGATCTATATGCAGACATGGATTCTATATGATGATGCTTTTATTTATGCATGTTACTCTATTTGATGATGTTCTTATTTATGCACGTATGCTTTGATTTTATGGATGCAAATGAGTAGATGAATAATGATAATAACTTACACATGATGCAAATGATAAATGTTTTTTTTTTTTTTTGATTTTTATGATTTTACTTATCCTGGATGCAATTGAAAATGATTACTTAACTTAAATGATGCAAATGATCTATATGAAAATGCAAATGAAATGATTGCTTAATGCTTATGATGATGTATATACAAATGAAATGTTTTTTTATTTTTTATGCATGCAACTAAATGATAAATGGAATGATAATGCAAATAATAATGATACACTATATGATGAAATAATATGTACCTATGATGAATAAAATGAACTTAATTGAATGCAATTAATGCAATGATTTATACAGAGTTACACATGAATGATTGATTTGTTTTTGATTTATATGTTATGCTTATAATGATTATGAATCTAAGTGAAAAGATACAACTAAATGATCTTTAATGGAATGTTAATGTAGATAATGATGATACACTACATAGTTAATGAAATGCACTTAATTGAATGCAATTAATGCAATGATAAAATGCAGCTAAAATGAAATGGATAATGATTAAAAATGAATGCACCTACAATGATTAAATGCAAATTGTTTTTGTTTGTCCAAGTATACTCAATCTTTATTTATGATCGTTGACCTGCTAATGAAATAATATGCTTATAATGCAATTGATCATGAATGCTTATAATGCAAATGAATAATGAGCTGATGAAATGATCTAACTAAAAATTGTACTCCCATTCTTCATATGCTATAGGGTAATAGTACTTGATTTCATCACTGAGCTATAAATGTTGTAAGAAAATACAAGCAACTTGACATAATGATTCAAGATGACCTGAGTATTTCTTACATGGATTTTGATATAGCAAGTTAATACAAGCAACTTGATATAATGAAACAAGTTGACCTGAGTATTGCTTGCAGAACAGACAAGGATTATCCCCTTTCATGCATGACTTGGAACGTCCTCCTTGATCTTCTGTCGATCATATCCTGAGACAAGGTCATACCATAGTAAGAGATAAACCACAAACAACAATCAAAGAAAATAATCATGCCCCACCATAGCTCCTCTAGTCATGGACATCCTTGAGTCACATAGAGTACATGATTAGCAATAAAATCAAGATATAAACACTGAATCTTGTATGTCATTCACATGTTCTTATGGTCATTAACTGATATAATCATCTTGATGAATAATCTTTGATAATCCTTTATAGCTTGCTGATTGATTCTTCAGTTTCTGAGTTTGATGATTCAGTTGTTGATGAGATGCCTTGATTTTCATTGCTTTGTTGCTTGTTATCTATTTCAAAATCCTAGATGTTTTTAGTTTTTTCTAAGTTTTTCGAATGTTTTAGATTTTCTAAGTTTGTAAAAGATCACCTTAGCAAAAGGAATTTGGAATTTTTTCCCCCAGCGGAAACAAAATTATTATGGATATATGAATTGATCAAGATCCAAACCATGACAGAATAGAAATGTAGATTGATAGATACTGATAAAATCTAAGACAGTGACTACGACAAGTATGTTAAAAGGTTATAACTGTTGGTAAGCTGCATATTTCTTGCTAAATGGTTCAGAGCAATGGATGTGAAAGATGGAAGTGGTAAGTATGAGAGGATGGAGTGGATAGGTGCGCAAAGAGATCTCATAGATGGAGGAACTCACTTTTTAGATAGTGCCTGTTTACTAGGTTTTCACCATCTAAATTTATTGCATTTTTGTTGGATTTTATATATACTTTTTATTGAGATTTTTAGGACTTTATAAGCTTTTTATTGATTTTTTCAGGACTTTATATCTCAAGCATAGAATTTATTGAGATGAATAGAATTGATAGGTTCATCAAACCAATCATCTTCTGGAGTAGATAATTTGTATGCTTCTGATCTATATGTTGCTACTATGACAAAAGTTCTTAGCCAATTTGGTTCAAATTTTCCCTTCTTTTCTCAGTCTTGCTAATTTCTTGGATTCTCCCTTAGAACTATGTCTCCAATCTAGAAAATGCGTGGCTTGACTCTATGGTTATAGCTTCTTGTCATTCTTTGTTGATATACTTTTAAATGATCTGTTGCATTTTGGTAATGCTCCTGAATCAGTTCTAGTTCCTGGAGTCGAGAGACTCTTTGTTCTTCTTCTGGTATAAGACCATGCAAGGATACTTGTAGAGAAGGTATCTCTACTTCTATAGGTAATATAGCTTCTGATCCATAGACCAAACAATATGGATTTGCCTCTGTTGGAGTGCAGACACTAGTTCAATATGCTCAAAGAGCTGGATTTAGCTGAATGTGCCAGTCTTTTCCAGCTTCATTGACTGTTTTCTTCAAGATTTTTAAAATAGTTTTGTTTGATGCCTCAGCTTGACCATTACCTTGTGGATAATATGGAGTAGAGAATCTATGTTGGATATGAAACTATTCACATAGCTCTTTCACGTCTTGATTTTTGAATGGTCTTCCATTATCAGTGATAATGGTCATAGGAACTCCATATCGACAGATTATGTAATTCAAGATGAATGATGATATTTGTTTTCCTGTCACTCTTGTTAAAGGCACTGCTTCAATCCACTTAGTAAAATATTTAGTAGCAACCAAAATAAAATTATGTCCATTAGAAGATGAGGGATTGTTCTTTCCTACCAAATCCAGGCCCCACTGTGAAAATGGCCATGATCCTATCATAGGATATAACTCTTGTGCTGGTGCATGAATTTGACATTGTTTACACTTTCTAGCATAGGTGAATGAGTCTCTTTCCATAGTAGGCAAAAAGAAACCCATACGAATAAGTTTCTTAGCCAATGTTAAACCACTTGAGTGTGTACCACAAATACCCGCATGAATGTCATTAAGAACTCTCCCAGATTCATCTTTTTCAAGACATCTCAATAATGTACCATCTAGACCACACCAATATAGGATATCAACAATAATGGTATAGCGAGAGGACTGACGGATAAAGTTTCTTCATTGATTACGAGATAATTCCAAAGGAAGGATATGATCTTTTAAATATTGGTAGGTTTGATCGTATAAGGATTTATTGGTTCCCGATATATGGCAAATTTGATAGGTATGCTGGGATTGAATGGTAGGGGTTAAGATATATTCCACAAGAACTTTGTAACGTTGTTGATTCTCTTTATTTTGTAAGAGAGATGCTATTGTAGCCATTGCATCTGCTGCTTTATTCTCATTTCTGGGAATTTGGGTGAATGTGATTTCTTTAAAATGTCCTTAAAATTCCTCCACTAGCTGTTTGTACAACATAAGCTTATCATCCTTTGTTTGATATTCATCATTTATTTGATTAATGACAATTTTTGAATCACCATAGACATGTAGTTCTTTAACATTCCATTCAATGGCCATTTTGAGCCCTATAGCCTATGCTTCATACTCCGCAGTATTATTGGTGCATGGAAATCTCAATCTATACGATTTCAGAATTATATGTCCTTGAGGTGTTATAAAAAAGATTCCTACACCTGATCCATATTGAGTATAAGAACCATCAAAGTACAATTCCCAAAAGTTTGTACTTACTGTCAAGATATCTACATCAGGAAATTCGATGTGCAAAGGCATGTCATTTTGTAGAGGTGCATCAGCTAATTGATCAACAATGACTTGTCCCTTAATGGCTTTTTGATCAACATATTCTATGTCAAATTCACTCAGTATCATAACCCATTTGGCTAGTCTCCCCGTTAATGTTGACTTGCTCAATAAATATTTGAGAGGATCTATCTTTGTTATTAGTTTTACAGAATGAATCAACATATAATGTCGTAGCTTCTGAGTTGCAAATACAACTACTAGACATATCTTTTCAATTGATGAATAATTTAACTCATATCCAACAAGTGTTCTGCTAATATAATAAACTGCTCTTTCTTTTCCTTCATCATCATACTGAGCTAGGAGAGTGCCTAATGATACACTTGTTCCTGAGACATAGAGTAACAAGGGTTTCCCTTTGGTTTGTGATATTAGTGTTGGAGGACTCATAAGATATTCTTTTATTTGCAAGAAAGCTTCTTCACATGTTAGATCCCATTTGAATGGAACATTTTTATGTAGAAGATGGGTAAAGGGAAGACATCAATCAGCCAATTGGGACACAAATCTTTTGATTGATTGCAACCTTCCTTGTAAAGATCACAATTGACTTATGTTCTTAGGTGATTCCATCTCCATGATAGCTTTAACTTTTCTAGGATCGACTTCAATGCCATGAGCTGATATAATGTACCCAAGGAGCTTTCCAGAGGTTACCTCGAATGCACATTTCTTTAGATTTAATCTCAATTGATACCTTTCCAGCGTGTCAAAAATCTTGCTTAAAATGTTCAAATATTCTTTTCTTGTGTGAGATTTTGCAAGTATGTCATCGACATAATCTTCCATAAATGTATGCATCATATCATGGAAAATTGTCATCATAGCCCTTTGATAAGTCGCTCCTGCATTCTTAAGCCCAAATGGCATAACATTCCAGTAGTACGTTCCCCATGTACAGGTGAAAGCTGTCTTCTCTTGATCTTCAGGTGCGATTCTTATTCGATTATATCCTGAGAAGCCATCTATTAATGAAAACATCTCATGTCCTGCCGATAAGTCCACTATGATATCGATGTTTGGTAGTGGGAAATCATCTTTTAGACATGCTTTATTCAGATCTCTAAAATCTGTACAAACTCTTATGGTTTTCTTTGGTTTTGATACTGGTACAATACTTGAAATCCATTCTAGATAAGCCACTGGTCTTATGAAACCCACTTCCAATAGTTTTTTTGAGCCTAGTTTTTACAAGGAGAGAAATATGTGGGTGCATCTTTCTTAGCTTTAGTTTAATAGGTTTTGCTTTTAAATCCACATTAAGATGATGCAGATAAGATCTGGGTTAAGTCCTGGCATATCTGCATAAGACCAAGCAAAATTTATTTGTCTTTGCTTAAAGAATTCCATGTATTCTTTCCTCTCTCTTTCTGATAATGAGGCAACAAAATGAAGTATTTTAGGATCCTTTGATGTATCAATGTTTACTTCTTCTATTGGTTCTATCAGGATAGCAGATCTCTCTTGAAAATATGTAGGAAAAATGTCAAACTTTCCATCTTCTGGTGCCTCAAGGATGTTTTCACCATCAGATATTTTCTCTTTTGATTGATCTAATGTTGCCATGAAATGGTTTTCAACAATAGGTCTCTTTCCTTGTTTTATTTCACTTTTGCGACTGAAAAATTTGACATTTTCCTGACTATGAGAAACATTACTTGATTCTGTAGTGGAAGATATATTAGGTGGTATGGGTTCAATAGCATTAAGGTACACAGCTAAGTCATGATCATTGGAAAGACATTTAGTTTGGGGTTATCTAAATTCTCCCAATCAATTAGTTCAGGATGACGAAAAAGTAAATCATAATCACTGTTATCATTAGGTGTTTCAATGTTCCAGACATAATGATCATAATTTAGCATAGAATAGGTATTGTCATAGATTGAATGTTTTTGAGAATTGTCTTTCTCAAGTGTTTCCGAATTAGTCTTAACAAGATTAGTATTAGCATTTTGTAGTTCACACTCAAGTGGTTCTTCAATTGACGTTTGTCCCTTAAATGAATGGATTATATCAACACACACATCTTTGGTACTGAAAATTTCTTCTTGATTGACTTCATTTACATTTTGGAGTTGATAGACTTGTGTGTTGGCATTTGGCATTATAACAGACAATGGGAGATTGTTGGCATTTCAATAAGGATATTGAGAAGGTTGTTGATGATTAGAAATATAACTGATTAAGGATGTTTACTGTCTTGACATTATTATTTTGTCATTGATGTCAAGAAATTGATTTTCTAATTCAGTATGATGTTGCCATATCTTGAGAAGTATGATTTGAAGAGTATAAAGATGTCGATAAAAAACACAGAAAGAATATGATGAATAAGGGGATGAAGAAGGTATTCAATGGGCAACTATTACCGAGTTAGACAATGATGAGATCATGATGTTTAGATTGTTTTAACATCATACATATGTTGTAAATTGTAAGGTTAATACTATACTATGTTATCGAGCAAAGAAACTAGTCGATAAACCCTAAGGAACCTAGTTAGTAAACCCTAAGGTTATCGCTATCGGTTAATGAAGGCAGAATGTCTACCGAGTGAAGTTTAGTATTTACTGAGTTGTTACCGAGTTGTAACCGAGCTGTTACATAATACATTAAATGGTTACATGTGTTATTTAATGAAGGAAGCTGATGAGATGGAACTAATTAAATGATTGGTATGTCGTGCATGAAGTTTGTTAATGAATCTATGGAAAAGGAAAATTGGCATGATGATCTACAGCTCAGATTGAACCACAATACCCTAGCACAAGTTCCAAGAAATGTATGCAAGTTCCAAGGAAGGGTAAAACATTTTCAGATCGAAGGATACATTGAACCTAGTCAAAGTTTGAAGATCTGATGGCTATGATTGATCATGGGAAATGTGATCAAGGAGATTAAGTGGTTGGCAAATTGTTTATAAATAGGGAACTATTGATAAACAATGTATGCAGGCAAATGTATGCACAGAGATGCTACATAGTGATTACCGAGCACAAAAGCTTGAAGACCTATTTGAATAACATAGTATAAAAGCCCAGCAGATGGACAAGATTAGTTCTATGTCTAGATTGTATTGAGCAAATAAGAAACTGCTTTAGCATTTTAGATGTGAAGTTGCAGATAGATTTTTATTACTGTTATTTTGTGAAAGTGACAAAAAATCTCTTAACCGAGTGGACTTAACAGTCTTATTTGTAAAACCCTCTAGCAAGGTGACATTTTGATTGAGTGTTTGAAATCCTTTAACAAGGTCACTTCTAACAAGGTGAAGATCCTAACAGATCTGAGGGAAATCCCTTAACCGAGTCACATCTAGCAATGTGTTTGTAATCTTTAACAGGATTTGCTTTTAACCAAGCATACTCTAGAAGAGTATATTTCTTAGTGGGTTTGAAATCCCACAGTGGTTTTTCCCTATTTGGGTTTCCACGTTAAATCTGGTGTTATGAGGTTTATGATGTTTATATGCTTTTGAGTTTGCATGTTTAACAGTTTTGGTTATATTATTGAAGTATATGTTATCGAGGTTGAAACTGATGTTTTTATGGAAGATTAAGTTTTTATGATTCACCCCCCCTCTCATCTTGTTGGCTATTGGATCTGTACTTACATTAAGTATTAGAACTATCAATTGGTATCAAAGCTTTGGACTCTGGAAGAAAATTTTAAAGGTACTTGAGGCAAAGATCCAAAGATGTGTAAGAGGGATGCACCAAAGCTGAACAAGTCAAGTTTCTCTACATGGCAGAAAAGGATGAAGCTGCACCTATCAGGAGTTGGAGAATATGCTATATATTATCTGGAGAATGATTTCATCACACTGAGCACCTATCCATTGACAATGGAAGAGATAAAGGCAAAGCAAGAACATATCCAAGAAATGATTGAAATAACATTTGCATTGACCGACTTAGAGTTTAATGATCTAGAAGGCTGCAATGATGCAAAGGCTATGTGGGATAAGCTCATATCAGTATATGGAGGAGATGAACATGTTCAAAGAGAAAAAGTAGATAGTCTAAGAGGACAACTTGAATCTATGAGGATGAATGAAGGTGAGAACATAACTCAGTACTGTACAAGACTAAAGGAGATTGTCAATCAAATCAAAGGAGCAGGTGGAACTATTGAAGAAAAGGATATAACAAGTAAGTTGTTAAGAACCCTTCTACCGGCTTATGCAATTAGAGTCTCTACAATCAATGAATTGAGGTTTGTACCTAATATGCCAATTTCTTTAGATGCTACTATTGGTAAGCTACATGCATTTGAGTTAAGTAACTTTGATAACAGTGGATCTTTAGTAAATAAAGTTGAATCTGCATTTAGTTCTTTTCATCTTGATGAATCTAATGATTACAATGAAAGAAAGTATAAGTACTTTGAAGGAGATCACAGTGGAGCAAGTGAAAGATTTCGTAAGAACATGGAAGTACACAAACTGTATGAGGAAATCAGAAAGCAGGAAGAGTTTGAAGCACTATTAGCCAGAAGGTTACCGAGAGGCAAAGGTAAGTATAAAGGAAAACTACCTTTGAAATGTTTCACTTGTGATAAAATAGGACATATGGCTTCTAATTGTCCTGACAAAGAATCTACTGAAAAGAGAGATTACTGAGATGACAGACAGAAAGAAAATCATTACAGAGGACACCGAGACTTTAGAAGAAGAGATAGAAAGACATGCTTAATAGCTGATGAGGAATCCAATGATGATAAATTAGATGAAACTGATACAAAGGAAGTAGTTTATGTGGCTATCAAAGATGGATCAGATGAAGAAAGGTATGAAGAAAAATCCCTAATATCTCACATAAATACTAATGATTCTTGGATCATAGATAGTGGATGCTCACATCATATGACAGGTGATAAACACAAGTTTGTTATGTTAGAAGATTATGATGGAGGCTATGTAAGATTTGGTAATGATGCACCATGTTCGATGAAAGGTAAAGGATCTATAACACTTCTTGACAATGCAAGATGCAATGATGTTTATTAGGTTGAAGGTTTGAAATACAATTTGTTGAGTGTAGCACAGCTAAACAATATAGGTTACCTAATAGAATTTCAGAAGGGAATTGTCAAAGTTCATGACAAGAATGGAAAGTTAGCTACTACCAGGACACAAAAAAAAGGTAACACATTTCACCTTGACTCAACTCGGAACAAGTGTTTGTATGCAAAGATAGATGATAGCTGGTTATGGCATAAAAAGTTTTGTCATGTAAATTTTGATAATCTGATCAAAATAAGTAAGAAGCACCGAGTAAGAGGTCTACGGAGTCTTGAAAAACTTGAGAATGCTATGTGTCGAGGATGCCAGATGGGTAAGATGACAAGATCAAGCTTTACAAGTAGGTCTTACACTTCTAAGGGAATTTTAGATCTTGTGGACACTGATCTTTGTGGTCCTATGAATCTCAAAGTTATTATGGTGATAAATATTTCATATTATTTGTGGATGACTATTCAAGGATGATGTCAGTAATGTTTTTAAAAGAAAAATCAGAAGCTTTTCAAATGTTTAAATGGTACAAAGCAAGAGTTGAAAATGAAATAGGAAGACAACTGAAATGTCTTAGATCAGATAGAGGAGGAGAGTTCACATCTGATGAGTTCAACTTATTCTGCAAAGATCATGGTATTAAAAGACAAGTCTCTGCACCGAGAACTCCATAGCAAAATGGAATAGCTGAGAGAAGAAACAAATCTATTGTGGATTGTGCTAGAACACTGATGATCGAAAAGAAAGTGCCACAAACATTTTGGAGAGAAGCAATAAGCACAGCAGTTTACAACCTGAACCGAGTACAACTAAAGAAAGGTACTTTAAAGACACCATATGAAATCTGGTATGATAAGAAACCTAATGTAAGTTATTTTAAAATATTTGGAAGTAGATGCTATGTACACAAAGATGATAGAAATGGCAAGTTTGATCAAAAAAGTGAAGAAGGAACATTTCTAGGTTATTCTTCTAGAAGCAAAGCATTTAAATGTCTGATCAAATCATCTAAGAAAATAGTAGAAAGTGCAAATGTGAAAATTGATGAATTTGCAGAAAGAAATGATGAAGGAAATTCCAAAGAACTAGAAGATTATGATGAATTTGTCTATGTTCAATCGACAAGTTTTACCGAGAAAACTATTGAAGAAAATATCCAGTTACAGAGTGATGAAGAAGATCATACAGAGCCTACCGAGCCTGTATTAGCCAAGTATGTCAGAAGGCATCATGCACCAAGTCAGATTATAGGAGATAAGGATGATCCAGAGATGACAAGGAATAAACTAAGACAGAACACATGTTTGATATCTGAATTTGAACCGAGAATAGTGAAAGAGGCATTTAACAGTGAAGATTGGATAAATGGTATGACAGAAGAGATTGATCAAATCAAGGAGAATGACACATGGACACTAATCCCAAGATCGAAGGACAAAAATGTAATCCGTACAAAGTGGATTTTCAGAAACAAGCTAAATGAAAAACGTGAGGTCATTCGAAATAAAGCAAGACTAGTTTGCAAAGGTTATGCTCAAGAAGAAGGAATTGATTATGGTGAAACTTTTGCACCTGTGGCTAGACTTGAAGGAGTAAGAACATTGTTGGCATATGCTACTTTCAAAAACTTCAACGTATATCAAATGGATGTCAAATCTGCATTTCTGAATGGAATATTAGAAGAAGAAGTTTTTATTGAACAACCTGAAGGATTTGTTGAAGACAATAATAAAGATCAGGTATGTAAATTGAACAAAGCATTATATGGCCTGAAACAAGCACCTAGAGCATGGTATGAAAGATTGCACTCTTATTTGATTAAGATTGGTTTTATAAGGATATGTGAGAATAGCAATATGTACATGACGAATGATGAAAACAGAATACTGATCTCAGCCATATTTGTTGATGAAATTATATTTTGTGGAAATGACTCTCTTTGCAAGAACTTTGGAAATGAAATGAGAAAAGAATTTGAGATGTCATTAATTGGTGAGATAAAGTATTTTATAGGTTTATAGATACTGCAAATGAAAAATGAGATTTTCATTACTCAATCCAAGTACATAAAGGAAATCGTGAAGAAATTTGGAATGGAGGATTCAAAACCAGTAAGTACTCCTATGACTACCAACTATAAACTATCAAAGAATGATGAATTTGCATCTGTTGATGAGACACTTTACCAATCCATGATTGGAAAGCTACAATATGTTGTTCACAGCAGACCAGACATAGCACATGCAGTAGGTATAGTTGCAAGATTCTCTGCAGATCCTAAGGAAACACACATGACAACAATCAAAAGAATTTTTAGATACTTGAAAGGCATAGAGGAGTATGGCTTAGTATATCAGAAAGGAAATGATTTTGATTTAAAAGTTTATAGTGATGCTGATTGGGTAGGCAACATTGATGACAGGAAAAGCACAAGTAGAGGAGCTTTCTTTTTAGGAGAAATACTAATGAGTTGGCTTAGCAAGAAACAAGGATGTGTTTCACAGTCAACAACAGAAGCTGAATACGTTGCTGTAGCATTGAATTGTACCAACATTGCATGGATCAAACAACTATTGGAAGGAATAAATGAGAAATTTACTGAGCCAGTAACTATATTCTGTGACAATAATAGTGCCATTAACATTTCAAAGAATCCTATTTTGCACTCTAAGACAAAGCACATCTCTATCAAATATCATTATCTTAGAGAAGAAGCTTAAGAGAAGAAAGTGGTGTTGTAATATGTTAGCACAAAGGAACAAATAGAATATATCTTCACCAAGCCACTACCAAGGGACACTTTTGAATATCTCAGAAGTAAGTTAGGGGTCCTACCCCTATCTTCTACTCACTGACCGAGTTCGGTGAAAGCATCAATTCGATGACTCTATCCAATATCTTTTAAGAGTTGATGATGATTTACACACTTTAGGATGTTTTCTAAAGGTGTGTAGGAAATAATGCAGGATACAATACATGGAACATAAATTGAAGAAAAAATGCTCTGACTGAGACTTAGTTGATACACAACAGTAGGAATTCACTTCATACATGAAGAAATTATGTTTTAGTTCTTTACTTTTTGGCATTGTTGTCAAAGGGGGAGAAGACTGATTAAAAAGAATGAAATTGAAGATTAAAAAAGGGGAGAAGACTGAAGCAAATAGGAGAATTCTGATGACAGCAAGAGAGCATTTCAGCATTTCAGAATCACAGCAATCTGAATCTTTTTAAGGTGAAATCAATTGGTTTTTCCATCAATGCCAAAGGGGGAGATTGTTGTCATTTGGCATTATAATAGACAATGGGAGATTGTTGGCATTTCAATAAGGATATTGAGAAGGTTGTTGATGATTATGGATATAACTAATTAAGGATGTTTACTGTCTTGATATTATTATTTTGTCATTGATGTCAAGAAATTGATTTTCTAATTTAGTATGATGTTGCCATATCTTGAGAAGTATGATTTGAAGAGTATAAAGATGTCGGTAAAAGACACAGAAAGAATATGATGAATAAGGTATTCAATGGGCAACTATTACCGAGTCAGACAATGATGAGATCATGATGTTTAGATTGTTTTAACATCATACATATGTTGTAAATTGTAAGGTTAATACTATACTATGTGGTGCAGGAGCACCTAGCTTCATTTCATCACAGGTTTGATAGCAGGTTTGATTTGTATTAGTCTTGAGTTGGAAAGTTTGTCTAATATGTTTTTGAGTTGTTCTAAGTTGTTTGGATGAGTTTTGAACTCATTGTGTGGTCATGTTTCCTATTTTCATCTTTTTGCTCAAAGTTGCCGGTTTGGAGTTGCCTGGCAAAATGTTGGGAAAAGTGAGTTTTCAATGTGTTTTTGTTTTGAAAAGTTTTTAGACATGCTTTGTGCTTGGTTTTTAGATGTGAGTAGTGTTCTTAGGTGATTGGTAGTCTTTGAGGTCAACCTTGCATCATCTAGGCATTAAAAGTTGTCATTTTAGACATGAAAATGTCAAATTTGAGTGCTCTTGGACATGTACCTATTTGTACAGGAGGATAACTAACTTGTAGAGGTATTTACTCTCCTACTTTAACCATTGTAAGGGTTGATTTTGTGGAGATATGAAGCATTTTGAAAGTTTGCACTAGTTTTTCTCTAAGTTTTAACTCCATGTGAGTAGCAGTCCGTACACCTGCTGTAATTGGCCATACTGTTCTTACATTTTCATGTTCTCTTATGTTTCTTGAAACTTTTCCCTTTGGTGGCATCAAATTTCATTAAGTTTTGAATTCTTAGCAAAATTAATTGGTTTTGATAGTTTCACTGCCTTGTCTAGGAATTTGGCAAGGATGCTTGACCAACTTGGCTTGTTGAAGCCCTAAATGTTCATGGCTTCCCAAGAACTAGTTGGTCAACTTGTAAGATATGTAAATACATGTTTTTATTTCAAAAATGTAGGTGCAAGAAGTTTTGTGGCCATGGAGCCCTAGGCAAGTGTGCCATTTGGCTAGGGTCTTTGAAGAAGTTTGATGCTTTGCTTTTCTATAGAAAATGTATTCATCAGGTGGACAAACCTGTCTTGATGTTCAAGTTGTATGTGAAAGAAAAGAGGCTTTCTAAGCCATGATAAAAATGGTTGCATATTTCAATTTATGAAAATTGTGTAAAAACTAGTGAGTCACTATTTTGGTGTTGGTTTCCACTCATTTTGCCTTCTCTCCACCATATATTTGTGTTTGGAAAACATTGTATCTCCTTTCATTTGTTTGCTAACAAGAACAAGGAGTGGTCTTTGACCCTGCCCATGGGTTTTGAGTTTGCCAAGATCAGTTAATGATCCTTTAGGCAAAGTTGTAATGCCCAGCTGGCTATAACAGTCAATTGTGACTGATTTTTGCATTTTAGTGAGTTGATTATGCAATATTCCTTTTCCAAATAGTAGGTATGAAGGTCAACAAACATTCAAAGATCAAGAATTGATCAAAGGCATCAGACAGACCTTTGAAAAAGGAGTTTTGACAGTGGTAAATGTAGGTTGAAGTGAAAATGCAGTGAAAGAGGAAAAGTGTAGTGATAACAAGTTTTGACAGTGAATGTTTCATTGGTTTGTAATTGCCTAATGCCTTTTTGTGCATGGCTAATGTGGTTCTCCTTTGTCACTAATTTTAGACACATTTACATGTTTTGGATGTAATTGGTACTCATGCAATGATATGTTTGTGGAAAGCAAGAAAGGGAAAACTTGTAAATGTTGCACACTCCTTATGAGCATCTTTTGTAAAACCTTGTTCTTTAATCTTTGAAGGTGTAAGAATACTTTATTTTGGTCTAATTAGTATGTGATATGGTAGAACTAAGGTTGCATGATTCACATTGAAGGATTCTAGCTTGTAAGTTGTTTCTTGCCATCAATACCCTAGCAAACCCTTCTTTTTGCACCCATTTTTGCGACAGTCATGGAGGAGGCCTAATGGACCCTAAGAAATAGAAAATACTCAAGAACTTCTAAAAGGGTATCAAAATATAAGGTTCTTTTTGTCTGGAAGTCCATCATTGGAGCAGGATGAGCACAAAGCCCCAAAAGGAGGGCTAATTCCTGGTAGCCCGTTTTAGGCCTAAAATATGGTTTTTGTCAAATCGGGTACACAAAGGAAGGTTGTAAAGCATAAAACCCATCAAATCAAGTTGAAACAAGTTAATGTTGCATGCATTTAACACATTTGGTGAGATAGGCTCCATAAGTTGGTTTGTAGCACTTGTGAAGGATTACTACACTCCAAACCATAGGAGGCCAAAGACACCCATGGGGGTAGAACTTGACACAAATTTGTAATTCAGCAAGAGGAGACCTTGTGTAGTCATAGAAGAGGTTAGGGATAGAGGAAATGAATTCCAATTGAGGGAGTAAGATGGTAGACTACAAAGCCTAAAACAATGGAGTTGAAGCCCTGGAGCAACCAGGGAGTGTTTGACTTAGGGAGGTGGATCAAGGAGAGTTGCTAGGTTGCCTATAAGCTTTTTGAATTCTGATTTTGGTGACTACACCTTGAAACTAGCAAAGGACCTATCACTTAGTAAAAATACAAGCCTAATTGGGCAACCCCCTTGCCCTACCTCCCTATCATAGTGGTATCAGAGCACAGTTACACTTTGGAAGAAGTAGCAATTTGGCAACCATGGTGACAAATGCTGAGTTAGCCAAGAAAATGGAAGATCAGGAAGAAGAAAATAGGTTACTCAGAGTGAAGCTAGACCTCCTAGAGCAGAAATTGGGAGAAGTAGAAGTGAAGGCAGATGAAGCGAGCAATAAGATAGATGGAATAGAAGACAGGGGTAAGCTATTAGCTATAGAGGATGAAAACCCTCTACCAGACCCTGTGATAGAGAATGAACCCTTTTTGAAAGCCTTGAAGGCTATGAGTGGGAGAACACTAGGAGTCCCACTATTCATTGGTAAAATGGACCCAGAAGTGGTCATGGGGTGGATTGAGGGTCTTGAGAACCATTTTGAATGTGATGGTGTGACAGAGGCCCAGAAAGTGAAGGTGGCTAAGTCCAGGTTGAGAGGAGCTGCCTTAACATGGTGGAAGTTCATTCAGGATGAACGTGAGAAAGAGGGAAAAAAGCCCATAGCAACTTGGAAGGGAATGTTGTCCAAGATCAGAGAGACTTACATTCTTGAGGACTATGAAATACAACTTCATAGGAAAAGGCAAAACCTTAGGCAAAAACAGTTAGATGTCAGTAGCTACACCGAGGAGTTTTAGAAGCTATGCCTTAGGTCAAAGATCCAAGAGGATGAAAGTGTCAAGGTTGCTAGGTATCTCAATGGATTGAGATGGAACATTCAGGAAGAGTTAAGTTTGTTGTGTCCTAAAAAAGTCTAGAAGTGCTATCAACTTGCACTTAAGGTAGAGAAAAGGAGTAGGAAGAAGCAAGAGTAGCATAACAGAGGTAGAGGATGAGGTAGAGATGGTAGAGGCCATAGAGGCAGTTTTGGGGGAAGACACATAGATTAAAGGTCCCAGGGAGAATCTAAACTTATAGAGAAAAGTGGGGATTCTCAAAGCAAGCCCAACTATACGGGTAGGGGATCAAGCAACCCAGGAAGGGGTAGATCTAGTGGACCAGGTAGAGGGTCTTACTTCTCCACCATGAAATGCTATAACTGTCAGAAATTGGGTCATCCTACTTATAGGTGTCTAGAAAAGCCTAGTTCTTCCCATGGAGGTGAAAAGAGAGTGAACTATGTTCAGGAGGAAGGAAGTAGTACAAGAAATCCAACAATGAACCTAGCACTCGAAGATGGTGAGATTCTAGTGATGAGGAGAGTATTGATGCAAGAACCTCACAAGTGTGAAGTGTCTTAGAGAAGAGCATTGTTCAGGATCAAGTGCAAAATCTTAGGCAAGGTATGTAAGGTGGTTATAGATTCAAGTTCCACAGATAACATTATCTTAGAGGAGGTAGTTAGCAAATTGAACCTACCTAGAATGAGGCACAGTGAACCCTACAAGGTAACCTGGTTAAACAAGGGGCAACATGTCCTAGTTAATGAAGAAGCATCAATAGACTTTAACATAGGTGAATATAAGGATAGGATACTATGTGACATCCTTCCTATGGATGCTTGCCATCTACTATTGGGTAGACCTTCACAATTTGATAGAAAGGCACACTATGATGGTGAAAAAAACACATATTCCTTTCAAAAGAATGGCATTGTCTACAAAATACAGTCCCTTAGTGAAGAGACAGAGAACAACAAACCAGAGACACCTAAAGTGTTATTAGTCAATGAAAAAGAGTTCATCCAAACCATGAAAGAGGGAGATGGGATTGGTTATGCACTTGTAGTGAAACCTAAGGAGGAGAAGAAAGAAAAACAAGTTGAAATCCCACAAGAAGTGCAGAAAATTATTGATAACTTTAAGTACATCATTAGTGATGGACAACTAGCAACATTACCTCCTCCTAGAGCCATTAGTCATCAGATTGACTTTATACTAGGAGCTTCTTTTCCAAACAAAGCAACTTATAAGATGAATCCTAAACAGAACAAAGAGGTAGCTAGGCAAATTCAAGAGTTGTTGGATCAAGGATTAATAAGAAAGAGTATAAGTCCTTGTGCCGTACCTACAGTGTTAGCACCTAAGAAAGGGGGAACATGGAGACTATGCACAAACTCTAGAGCCATAAACAAAATCACAATAAGGTACATATTCCCTATTCCTAGGATAGAAGATTTGATGGATTGTTTAGGGGGTGCAAGGTATTTCATAAAAATAGACTTAAAGAGTGGTTACCATCAGATAAGAATAAAAGAGGGTGATGAGTGGAAAATTGCTTTCAAAACAAATGAGGGTCTTTATGAATGGTTGGTTATGCTTTTTGGACTCTCTAATGCTCCCAGTACCTTTATGAGGTTAATGAATGAAGTATTGCAGGATTTTCTTGGTAAGTTTGTGGTAGTCTACTTAGATGATATTCTCTTTTTTAGTAAGACTAAAGAGGAGCATTTGAAACACTTAGCCATTGTTTTGCAAAGATTATCTGATGAGCAGTTAACCATAAATCTTGAGAAATGTGATTTTATGAAGCAAGAGCTAGTCTATCTTGGTTTTGTTGTGTCCAGTGGAGATCTTAAGATGGATCAATCTAAAGTTGTAGCCATAACAAGTTGGTCAACCCCACAATCAGCCAGTGCAGTTAGGAGTTTTCATGGTCTAGCCCAGTTTTACAGAAAGTTTATTAGAGGGTTCAGTGAAATTTATGCACCCATGTTAGATACAATAAAGGGCGGTCATAAGGTTAAGTTTCAATGGATAGAAGCAGCCAATAAGGGGTTTGAGTTATTCAAAACTAGAGTTGCTACACAGCTAGTGTTAATCCTTCCTAGTTTTGATAAGCTCTTTACTATAGAATGTGATGCCAGTCGTCTTGCAGTAGGTGTAGTCTTGAGTTAGGATAATAGACCAGTTGCTTTCTTTAGTGAGAAATTGAATGATGCAAAGAAAAAGTACTCATCCTATGATTTAGAGTTATATGCATTGGTGCAAGCACTCAGAAAGTGGAGGCATTACTTGCTTCCTAGAGAGTTTGTTGTGTATACAGACAACCAGGCAGTCAGTTTTTTGAATTCTCAAGATAAACTCAACCATAGGCATGTGAAATGGGTAGAATAACTACAAGCATATACCTTTACTCTTAAGCACAAGAAAGGCCAATGTAACAAAGTAGCTGATGCTTTTAGTAGGAGATTGTTGACTATTCATGAGATTGAAGTTAAGAGTATTGGTATTGATTGCTTTCAAGATTTGTATCCTAATGATGATGATTTTGCTACTGCTTATAAAGTTTGTCACGCTTTTGAGAATCATTTCCATAGTGAGTATGCTAACTATACATTGCAGAATGGTTTGTTATTCAGGGGAGGACAACTGTGTGTTCCTAAAGGTTCCATGAGAGAAAACCTTATCCAAGAGAAACACAATGGGTGTTTGACTGGCCATTTTGGTCTCAATAAGACCTTAGAGTTGGTTCAACGCTTCTATTACTGGCCTAAGATGCAGAGAGATGTCAGAAGGTATGTTGAGCAGTGTATGGTATGTTAGAAGGCCAAAGGTAATAGCACTAATGCTGGTTTATATCAACCACTTCCCATTCCTTCTAGGCCATGGGAGTGCATCAACATGGATTTTGTTGTAGGTTTACCAAAGACAAGCAGGGTATGACAGTATTTTTGTGGTTGTTGATAGATTTAGCAAAATGGTTCACTTTAGACCTTGCAAAACTACTAATGATGCTAGTCATATTGCTTTCCTTTTCTTTAAAGAAGTTGTCAGGATACATGGTTTGCCATCTAGCATTGTGTCAGATAGAGATGTTAAGTTTTTGGGTCATTTTTGGAAGACTTTGTGGAAGAAATTGGGTACTAACTTGTCTTTTGGCTCAGCTTATCATCCACAGATAGATGACCAAATAGAAGTAGTGAATAGAACATTGGGTAATCTAATCAGATGTCTCACCAAGGAGTATGGACAAAGCTGGGATCAGCTCATTCCATAGGCATAATTTGCCTATAATGATAGTGTAAATAGATCCACTGGTAAGAGTCCATTTCAGATTGTTTATGGTATGCATCCAAAAGGTGTTTTTGAGTTACATGATGTGACTAACTTGCAACATGTTAGTGGGACAACAGAGGATATGGCACAATCTCTTAAAGACATCCATGAACAAGTTAAGCAGTCTTTGCAAGACACCACAACAAGAGTCAAGGCAAAGGTGGATGATTCAAAGAGGGATGTCCAATTCTCAATTGGAGATTTTGTGATGGTGCATCTCAACAAGTCCAGATTGCAAAAGGGAGTTCCTACCAAGTTACAGATGAGAAGAATAGGGCCTTGCAAGATTTTGGCTAAGTATGGTCCTAATGCTTATAAGATTGATTTACCTATTGATGTTTCCTTGTCTCCTATCTTTAATGTTGCAGATTTGGTACCTTTCAAGGGGCAGCCTCTAGAAGAGACTCAGAGAGCTTCAGACATTTTACATTCCCTTTCTGATCTATCTCTCCCCTCTTCTTCTTTTCCCATTCCTGAATAGGTACTTGATTCCAGGATCATTAAGAAGACTAGACAACATGACTACTTTGAACATTTGATCAAGTGGAAGGATCAAACAGCCTCTAAAGCCACTTGGATACCTGAAAGTGACTTCCACAAGGCTGGTATTCCTCTCTCTTTTCTGCCCAAAGGAGTCACATGACTTCTTTGTCACCGAGGGAGTATGGTACAGGAGCACCTAGCTTCATTTCATCACAGGTTTGATAGCAGATTTGATTTGTATTAGTCTTGAGTTGGAAAGTTTGTCTAAGATGTTTTTGAGTTGTTCTAAGTTGCTTGGATGAGTTTTGAACTCATTGTGTGGTCATGTTTCCTGTTTTCATCTTTTTGCTCAATGTTGCTAGTTTGGAGTTGTCTGGCAAAATGTTGGAAAAAGTGAGTTTTCAATGCGTTTTTATTTTGAAAAGTTTTTAGAAATTCTTTGTGCTTGGTTTTTAGGTGTGAGTAGTTTTCTTAGGTGATTGGTAGTCTTTGAGGTCAAACTTACATCATCTAGGCATTAAAAGTTGTCATTTTAGACATGAAAATGTCAAATTTGAGTGCTCTTGGACATGTACCTGTCTGTACAGGATGATAACTAACTTGTAGAGGTATTTATTCTCCTACTTTAACCATTGTAAGGGTTGATTTTGTGGAGATATGAAGCATTTTGAAAGTTTGCACTAGTTTTTATCTTGTTTTTCTCTAAGTTTTAACTCCATGTGAGCAGCAGTCCGTACACGTACTGTACTTGGCCATATTGTTCTTACATTTTCAAGTTCTCTTATGTTTCTTGAAAATTTTCCCTTTGGTGGCATCAAATTTCATTAAGTTTTGAATTCTTAGCAAAATTAATTAGTTTTGACAGTTTCACTGCCTTGTCTAGGAAATTGGCAAGGATGCTTGACCAACTTGGCTTGTTGAAGCCCTAAATGTTCATGGCTTCCCAAGAACTAGTTGGTCAACTTGTAAGATATGTAAATACATGTTTTTATTTCAAAAATGTAGGTGCAAGAAGTTTTGTGGCCATGGAGCCCTAGGCAAGTGTGCCATTTGGCTAGAGTCTTTGAAGAAGTTTGATGCTTTGCTCTTCTATAGCAAATGCATTCATCAGGTGGATAGACCTGTCTTGATGTTCAAGTTGTATGTTAAAGAAAAGAGGCTTTCTAAGCCATGATAAAGATGGTTGCATATTTCAGTTTATGAAAATTGTGTAAAATACAGGGAGTCACTGTTTTGGTGTTGGTTTCCACTCATTTTGCCTTCTCTCCACCATATATTGGTGTTTGTAAAACCTTGTATCTCCTTTCATTTGTTTGCTAACAAGAACAAGGAGTAGTCTTTGACCCTTCCCATGAGTTTTGATTTTGCCAAGATGAGTTAATGATCCTTTAGGCAAAGTTGTAACGCTCAACTGGCTATAACAGTCAATTGTGACTGATTTTTGCATTTTAGTGAGTTGATTATGCAATCTTCCTTTTCCAAACAGCAGGTATGAAGGTCAACAAACATTGAAAGATATAACATTTATCAAAGGCATTAGACAAACCTTTGAAAAAGGAGTTTTGACAGTGGTAAATGCAGGTTGAAGTGAAAATGCAGTGAAAGAGGAAAAGTGCTGTGATAACAAGTTTTGACAGTGAATGTTTCATTGGTTTGTAATTGCCTAATGCCTTTTTGTGCAAGGCTAATGTGGTTCTCCTTTGTCACTAATTTTAGACATGTTTACATGTTTTGGATGTAATTGGTACTCATGCAATGATATGTTTGTGGAAAGCAAGAAAGGGAAAAGTTGTAAATGTTGCACACTCCTTATGAGCATCTTTTGTAAAACCTTGTTCTCTAACCTTTGAAGGTGTAAAACTAATTTATTTTGGTCTAATTAGTATGTGAGATGGTAGAACTAAGGTTGCATGATTCACATTGAAGGTTTCTATCTTGTCAGTTGTTTCTTGCCATCAATACCCTAGCAAACCCTTCTTTTTGCACCCATTTTTGGGATAGTCATGGAGGAGGCCTAATGGACCCTAAGACTTAGAAAATCCTCAAGAACTTCCAAAAGGTTATCAAAATATAAGGTTCTTTTTGTCTGGAAGTCCATCATTGGAGTAGGATGAGCACAAAACCCCAAAAGGAGGGCTAATTCCTTGTAGCCCGTTTTAGGCCTAAAATATGGTTTTTGTCAAATCAGGTTCACAAAGGAAGGTTGTAAAGCATAAAATCCATCAAATCAAGTTGAAACAAGTTAATCTTGCATGCATTTAACACATTTGGTGAGATAGGCTCCTTAAGTCAGTTTGTAGCACTTGTGAAGGATTACTACACTCCAAACCATAGGAGGCCAAAGACACCCATGGGGGTAGAACTTGACACAAACTTGTAATTCATCAAGAGGAGACCTTGTGTAGTCAGAGAAGAGGTCAGGGATAGAGGAAATGAATTCCAATTGAGGGAGTAAGATGTTAGACTACAAATCCTAAAACAATGGAGGTGAAGCCCTGGAGCAACCAGGGAGTGTTTGACTTAGGGAGGTGGATCAAGGAGAGTTGCTAGGTTGCCTATAAGCTTTTTGCACTCTGATTTTGGTGACTACACCTTGAAACTAGAAATGGACCTATCACTTAGTAAAAATACAAGCCTAATTGGGCAACCCCCTTGCCCTACCTCCCTATCACTATGTTACTGAGCAAAGAACCTAGTTGGTAAACTCTAAGGTTATCGCTATCGATTAATGAAGGCAGAATGTCTACCGAGTGAAGTTTAGTATTTATCGAGTTGTTACCGAGTTGTAACCAAGCTGTAACATATTACATTAAATGGTTACATGTGTTATTTAATGAGGAAGCTGATGAGCTGGAACTAATTAAATGACTGGTATGCCGTGCATGAAGTTTGTTAATGAATCTATGGAAAAGGAAAATCGGCATGAAGATCTATAGCTCAGATTGAACTGTAATACCCTAGCACAACTTCCAAGAAATGTATGCAAGTTGCAAGGCAGGGTAAAATGTTTTCAGATCGAAGGATACATTGAACCTGGTCAAAGTTTGAAGATTTGATGGCTATGATTGATCACGGGAAATGTGATCAAGGAGATTAAGCGATTAGTGAATTGTTTATAAATAGAGAACTATTGATAAACAATGTATGCAGGCAAATGTATGCACAGGGATGCTACATAGTGATTACCAAGCACAGAAGCTTGAAGACCTATTTGAATAACAGAGTATAGAAGCCCAACAGATGGACAAGATTAGTTCTATGTCTAGATTGTATTGAGAAAATAAGAATCTGCTTTAGCATTTTAGATTTGATGTTGCAGATAGATTTTTATTACTATTATTTTGTGAAAGTGACAGGAAATCTCTAAACCAAGTGGACTTAACAGTCTTATTTGTAAAACCCTCTAGCAAGGTGACATTCTAATTGAGTGTTTGAAATCCTTTAACAAGGTCACTTCTAACAAGGTGAAGATCCTAACAGATCTGAGGGAAATCCCTTAACCGGGTCACATCTAGCAATGTGTTTGTAATCTTTAATACGATTTGCTTTTAACTGAGCATACTCTAGAAGAGTATATTTCTTAGTGGGTCCGAAATCCCATAGTGGTTTTTCCCTATTTGGGTTTCCACGTTAAATTTGGTGTTATGAGGTTTATGATGTTTATATGCTTTTGAGTTTGCATGTTTAGCAGTTTTTGTTATATTACTGAAGTATATGTTACCGAGGTTGAATCTGATGTTTTTATGGAAGATTAAGTTTTTATGATTCACCCCCCCTCTCATCTTGTTGGCTATTGGATCTGTACTTACATTAAGTATGAGAACTATCATTGTGTACATGATAAAGAGGATTCTTTTAACAAATTTTGTCTCCTTTCAAACTCAGCTTCTTCTGGACTAATAGTTAATCCAACTTGTCTTTTTCATTTTTCTTCTATGGTTCTTGCATATCTAATCCTTGGTTGCACTTCTTGTGGCATTGTGTCGCTATTTTTGTCATTCTCTTTTCTTTTCGCATACGCCTCTTTTCTCTGAATTCTAAGTTTCTCTTGTCTCCTTTCTAATTTTATCTTTTGTTTCTGTAATAGACAAGTCTTCTTTTGTAATAGCTGCTTGATCTTCATTGTGTTCTTTACTTGATGTAGTAGATAAAACATCTGGTCCCCATTCATACTCATTGGAATCTATTTCTGAATTTTGATCTAAGATTACTCCACTATACCATACTGGAATGTCGTATGGTGCAAAAGTTCTCCGATTTCTGTCATTTCTATTTTTACTGCTTTTGGAATATCTTGTTCATATTTTTCTTTTGTTTGTATTTCTAGGACTTGCTGACAAGATTTTTCATTCCCTGGGATGATAATCTCCTCTTCTTTCTTTTCATGTTGTTCTTGCTCTTTTTGTTTACTAGTTACTATTTCGGCCGCTTGATGTAGCTTTTCTTGCCAATTGTCTTCTTTAGAAACTGATTTCTTTCTCCATTTTTGCTGTTGATGATTATGTTTCTTTTGATTAGACTTTAGGTATCCCAAACCAGATTTATCTTCTGTTGATTATGAGTGCGGACAAATATTTTCTAAAATACCTTGATGTTGCTTGCCAATTGGTCCTTTCCCTTTATATCCCATCTTTTGCATGATTTCATATCCTTTGCCATATTGTTTTATGGGAATATTGACTTCTGTTGCTATTGCTATAGTTTTATCTTCATCCTTGTATAACCAATCAAGAATACTTTTGTCTTCATTTTCTTCTTTAAGAGTTCCAGCACTAACAAATGTCCCTTTAAACATATGTTTTAATTTTCCTAATGATTTTGATTGAATATATGTAGGTTTTCCATATGACTTAGGGGAAAGTGGAAAATATTTCAAAGAATACTTTCCCATCCCTTCATCATTTAACTTGAGCTTTTCTTCAAAAGTTTCCCATAACTTTGCTTGAATTTCCTTGGTAGGATATACTGATTCTCTATTATGTGGAACTGTGGTATCTTGTGTTGTCTTCAAATTATTGCAATATTGACTGGAATCTACAATTATAGTGATTTCTTTTCCTTCATGGGGAAATTTTACACTTTGATGGTATGTAGAAGGAACTACTTGCATCTTGTGAATCCATGGTCTTCCTAGAAGAATGTTGTAGGAGGGATTCAATTCTAAAACTTGACACAATGTATCCTTTTCCACAGGTCCTATCCTTATTGGTAGCACACCAGTTCCTTTAGAAGAACGTTTTTCTTCATCGTAAGCCTTGATGGTTATTTTCTTTTTTGGGTCTACTGCATTCTTTGAATATCCCAAAGCTTTTATCAAGCTTAAAGCACAAATGTTTAAACCAACTCCTCCATTTATGAGTACATGTTTGACATGAGTTTTATTAATGGAGACTTTAACATGTAAAGGAGCAATGTGAGGATGTTGCAAGGATGCATCATCATTTTCAGAAAATGATAAGCAATGAGGAGCTATAAGATGTCCTACCATGTTTTGGAACTGATCTACATCCAAATCTTTTGAAGCTGTTGTTTCCACTAAAGCTTTCTCCAAAATTTCTTTATGCATAGGTGAAACTTTGAGAAGTTCTAGAATTGATATTTGAGCAGGTATTCATTGTAATTGCTCTACTAAATTGTATTGTTGTGATGTAGACGTTGGGTCTTTTGCTATACCTGGAAAGGTTACCTTTGCTTTGCTTCTTGTGATAACATTGATTGGTTCTGAAGATGGGTTTTCGTTAACAATGATCACATTTACTACATCATCGTATGCATAAGCGTAATTCACTTTGGTTTTCCCTTTGTCATTTTCTAATCAGGATGCTTCACCTTTATCATAGTTCGGAAGTGGAGTTTTAAAAGCTAAGTGTGATTCGTTTGTCTTATGGCTATCCACTACGATGGTTCCATTATCAATTAGATCTTGGATAATGTGTTTCAATATTTTACAATCATTTGTTAGGTGTCCTTTATTCTGATGGTAATTGCAAAAATGATTGTCATTCCACCAATGCGGCTTGACTGGTGGTTCATAAATTCTTGCTTCTGGTAAAACAATCAATTTGTTAGCAAGCAAAGTTTTTAGAGCTGATTCTAAAGATTCTCCAATGTTTGTGAATTTTCTTCGAGGATTAGAGAAAAAGGACTTGGCTTTATTATTTTCTAGATTGTTGTTGCTTGGGATTTGACTTGATAGATTGAAAATTGGTTGTTGTTGTTTCGCAGTATTGTTATCATCATTTCCTTCATTGCTGACATTCCTATTCTTTGACCAGAACTTGGGTTTGTCATTGTTGTTGTTGTATGAATTATTGTAAAGTTTTAGTTCTCCTTTCTTTACCATTGCGTTGTTTATTTTCAAACCATTTTCAATCATTTTGGCAAAAGAGGGAGGACATTGCATCCTTAGTCGATAACTCATTTCACTGATAAGATTATCAATGAATATGTCCATTTTTTCTTGATCAGGTACATCCCGGGGATACCTATTAAACATGCATTTCCATCGTTGTAAAAAGATCATGAAGGATTCACCATTCTTTTGTTTAACATTGCAAAGATCTAGCATTGTTATTTCATTCCTTATATTGTAGGAATATTGTGAAATAAATCTATTTACAAGTTCTTCAAAGGATTTGATCCCGGATCGTAATCTTGAAAACCACTCCATTGATTGTCCATTTAAACTCCTAGGAAAAAGATGCATAAGGTAAGTTTCATCGTGAGCAAATTCCATGCTCATGGTACAAAATTTCCTAATGTGATCTTGAGGATCAGATCTTCCATCGTATTTGTCATATTTAGGAATCTCGCAATGTTGCGGAAATGGTATCATATTTATCTTTTTATCGAAGGGATATGGGCATATGTCTTCTAATGAATACTTCTTGGAACTTGTCCCATTTTGCATGTCTTCTATCTGTTGTTGTAGAGTTTGTATTTGTTGAGTAAGGTTTGAAAATGGATTATCCATATTGTTTCTTCTTTTGTCATCCCTTTCTTTCCTTGTTTCTTCATTACTTTCTTTGTTCATATCTTCATTATTTTGCTCATCTGTGTTTTGGGTGTTACTTGTTTCCGCATCTTGTTTTAAGCTTTCTATATTAAAGTCTTGTGGTAGTTTAGCTCCAGATTTTGCCAACATTAAGAGATATTTCTCTTTTTGTTTTGCCAATAATTTTTCCATTAGCCTATCAAATTTGAAATCTTGTTCAAGGTTTCTAATGGTGCTATTGATGGCTTCTTCGTCAATAGTGGTAAATCCAAAAGTGGTATCTTCTTCCTCCATTTGTTGTTGTTTTCTAAGCTGTTCGTATTGGGCTCTAGTCCAAACGGGCATGTGTTTATTTCAAAGTTGTCGAAAGTTCCCAAGGACAAGGTCAATAGGTGATTATTGGTTTAGGAAGATATGCTTTATTGATCTTACCACTATTGTTTGTTCATTGGGATAAAGCGTCTCTTTGTTGAAAAGCATGTAAGTAGTGATGAAAATGGTGTAGGAATGTCCTATGTTTTAGTAAGATCTTGCGATTGATATACAAGAATCTTATTCTCTTCTGAGTAGCTTTGTAACTGAGTTTTCTTTTCTTAAGGTGATATTTAAAATTCATATAAGCATTTGACAGTTTACAAGTTTGATTCCAATGTTGGTGCAATTTTGGTTTTGATGTAACCTAAGTTCAAAATAGGAAAGATATATCCAAGATTAGGAACCTAGTATAGATTGATCAAGCTTCGTGATAGAGGATTTGATTATCTTGATGAGAGACTTGTCAAGGATGTTGATTTTTGCACTTAAGATGTTTGAATCAATAGCTTGTTGAATGTTAATGTTTATAGAACCTTTTAGGAATAACCTATAGGATTAGCAACCTAGTTGTTTGAGCTAGTTTGAAAATACGCGATGGTTTAGAGACAAAACCTACCTCGAGAATTATTTTGATATTTTGATGTTTTGATACTTTGATTTTGAGTTGGTGTTTCAAGTGTTGGAATGCTTTTTGTTTTATCCTTTTGATCACACTTTTCTAGAAATTTGTTGATTTTGATCTTTTGTAGATGATAATTTTCTTCAATTTTTGACCATTTGGAACATGTTACAGACATAGAAGACACAATTTTTAATAAATAAAAAGCACAAGCAAGTACAAATCCTTATGACAGGTTGAGACAATAGTTGTTAATGTAGGTAGGAAATGTGGAAATAATCAAAGAAACATAAACAATAGCCTAGTTCAATCACAAAAACTCAATTGCAATGATAACAATCCTAAAAACACTCAATAAAGACATGAAAACAAGACATCAATTCAAATGCAAACCATTGCAAACTTGAATGTCTCCTTCATGTGGCTCCATTGTCCTTCTTTCTCCTTCAAATAGCTTTGTTGTGGATCTCACCTACTAGTGCATAAGCATGATGTGAAAGCAAGTAGACAAGACGATAGCGCAAGAATACTAGAAGCGTGATTGATTCGACCAGGTAGGGATCTTGATTGAAGAAAATCATCCAATTTATAGACAAATTGGAGAAAAGATCAAATTAGCATGAAGAGATTCGAATGGAAATTGCAAATCAAGAATGTCAATTATGACAAATTATGACGAATTTCTATGCAAAAATTGATTGATTGTCAATTATGACAAAATTATGACAAATTTCTATGTCAAAATTGATTGATTGTCAATTATGACAAATTATGACAAATTATGACAAATTGAAATGTCATTCCCATGAAATTAGGAGAAAAATAGGAGAGAATTGAATTAGAAATTAGGAAAATTAGAAAATTGGAAAATAGGAATTAGGAAATTAGAAAATTAGGAAATTAGGAATTAAGTGAATTAATTAATAATTTTTCATTTATTAATTAATTCACAAAGAGGGAATTTAGAAAATGAAGAAATTAGGAATTAAGTGAATTAATTAACAATTTTTCATTTATTAATTAATTCACAAAGAGGGAGGAATTGGTTAGCCAATTAAATGAACATTTAATTGTGACAAGAAGACTTAGGATAAATAAATAAATTATTTAACCTAGAGGGAGATATGACAAACAAGGTTAAATGAATAAATCATGAAACCCTAGAAGATGAATTAGAAAATGCAAGAATGACAATTAGGTCTTGATTGAAGATAATTGATATCGATTTGATTTGATCATGATTCTGACTTGATAAAAGACCAATGCTGACAAATGATTTGATTGAGAAATGCACCAATTGATGAGGAACAATGACTAATTGATCCAAATTGACATGATTGAGAAGGACGACGACGATCAATGACAAATGGATTGCAAAATGACAAAGTTGACAAGGACAAAGATCGACCAAAATCATGATTGAAGATTGTTGTTGACAAGACCAAATTCGAGAGTGAGATAAATGAAGAATGCAGAAGAAGGACTTGATACTCGCAAATGATAAAGACCAAGTACGCAACATAGAAGAAATGTTAATGCGACGCAAAAACCTAAAATAAGGCAATGCGCCAATGTTAAAATATGACTCCGCAAGCGTTGACCAGTTTTAGATGTCTACATTTTGCCCCTCTTTGAGACAATGCAATTTTAAGTGTTGTTTCAAAGAACAATAATGAAAATGCCCCATACACTGACAATGACATATGCATGCCCCCTCGAGGAATTGGCCGGAAACATCTAGAAAAGAGGCCAATTGATCAATGAGAATGACAGAACATGATAGGATCGAACGGACTGCCAAGATTGACGGAAGAAATGTTAGTAAGAAGAAATTAGACAAAGGATAGTTAGAGAAGAAGAAAAACTTGCTTTCACAAATGCATAGAAGTAGGTGAGAACCTTTATTTAATGTAGCAAAACGGATGCAGAGCATCATGGCATTGAAGGCCAGAGCTGAAATGCAACCCTTTTTTGCAAAAGACAAACACATCGCACACAAGGAATGAGTGAAACATCCTAGGGTGCATACATCAAGGGTCGAGGTATGTGCGGCGTTCACAAAGTGAACGTACTTATCACAGACACCCAAGGATATAGTTGCCCCAATTTGTAACAAACATTCCACAAACAACAATCACAACAAAAAAGAAAGGGACCATGAACCATCCCGGTCACTCTAAATCACTCAGTGACATCATCGAGCAACATAGGAACATGATCGAAGCCAAAGATAAATCAATAAAAATATAAGACTCGCTAATTCCAACAAGTCAAACAAACATCTTGATCTTTATTGTCAAAAGTTGAAAGTGTCGATAGAACGATCATGCTGTCTGGTTTCAGGACATGCGGTACCCCGTCTAAGATAGGACACAGTCTGGTTTCGAGTATACCACACCCTGTATTAGACCCATGATAATATTGACAAGGATCAATGGTAATGTTGATGCTATTTTGATTGATGTGATAATTGTGATCAGCTTGAATGTCTGGTTTGATTGAAAAAGTTCATCTGTTTATGCATGATTTCATTAAAGCACAGTGTGTGATTGCGTGTCGTTGGATGTATACTAAGTGATCTATCTATGCACAAAGGGGATATTTTTGTTTTGTTTTTCGAGTTTTATAATGTTTTTGTTCATTTTTTCAGGACTTTTGATGACTTTTTAGGGACTTATTCAGGACATTTTTCAATTTTTATGATTTTTTTAGGACATTTTTCAATTTTTTTGGATTATTTCAGGACATTTTTCAATTTTTTTGATTTTTTAAGAACATTTTTCAATTTTTTAGGGATTATTTTCAGGACATTTTTCAATTTTTATGATTTTTTTCAGGACATTTTTCAATTTTTATGATTTTTTCAGAACATTTTAGCCAAAAATGAACACATGATCTTTTTTTGATGTTTTTGAATGTTTTCAAGATTTTTTTTTCAATTTTTTTTTATTATTTCAAGACATTTTTCAATTTTTATGATTTTGCCCCCAGTGTCTAGCAAGGCAAGGAATATGACAGGTGAATAAATAGGCTTTTTGAAATGTTGGTGGATAGAGGGAAGACAAAGGCCTTTTATTATGGAGACAATACGGATGCAATTTTCAAGGGCTATTGCATGATGGGACAAGAGACTGGATATGACAATGTAAAGCAGTGACATGGCATGAGGGACATGTCAAGAGGTTTTTGAAACTATGTTTAACTTTTGCATCCTTATGTCAGATCAAGATCAAGGAATGAAAAAGAGTGTATGGATAGTGTTAAGAAAGACCAAGAATGGATAAGGGATATGGACTGAAGGTCGGGATAGGATACAGGATAGTGGCAAAAAGTTGCAATAAGCTAGGGAATATGGATGAAAGGGTATAATAAGCAAATGGATAAAGACCAAAAGCTATGATGGACTAAAAGCTGCAAACAAGATGCATGATGCTCATGACAATCCTCAGCCTTATCAAGATCAAAGGTGGAAAGGGAAACTGGACATGAGGGACAATAGGATATGAAGGGTAATGATAGGGTATGATAGGATAATGAAGGGCAATAGGATATGAAGGAGGAAACCTGCCCCCAAGTGTGGTGTGCAAGAAGTTCATAGATTACGCATGACACCTGTTTGCCAGGTTTTCATCACGGTACTTGCCCAAGGCACCTGTTTGCCAGGTTTTCACTAGAGGGCGAATTATTTTTGCTTTACTTTTTTTTCTTTCTTGTCTTTTTTTTTCACTTTTTTTTTTTTTTTTCAATTTTTTTGTGTATTTTGACATTTTAGTCGAAAATGGACACATGATAGGGGATGAAAGAAGGACTCAAACATCTTTTTGTTTGGATAGTAGCCTTGAAAAAAATGGACCATGACCTTTAAAAGAATGCTCAAAGACGTTGGTAGGATAAGGACATGGAAAATAAGATGAAACTAAAGCAAGGATTTATGTAAAGGATTGGATCAAAGGGATCGAAGGATGAAAAATATGCATTGGATATTGGATAGGGTATTGGAAGAATTCGGCTTCAATGGATGGAAATTTTGGCAAGATTGACATTGGCACACACCTTGAGGGGTGATGGACTGATGGAGAAAGAGTGGGTTTTGGATATGGAGATTTTGATGAAGGAATAGCTAGGGATTTGTGGACATAAGGACCCAAAATGGAAGAAGGAGGAATAGACTTGGACAGTTTGGATGGAGGAATAACAATTTTGGATGCCAAGTTGGATGTTTCTTTAGGCATTTGTGCTTCAAGGAGCCGCTTAGGGATCCACATGGTTTTTGATTTTTCATGCTTTTGTGGTTCCTTAGAGTGCATTGCTTGCACAAGGGATTTAGGAACCCATATATATTTTGACTTTGCTTTATTTTGCTCAGTGGGCCTTTGTGGCCTTTTGGATATTTCTTTTTCATTATAGATCATATTGTTCTTTGTTTTGACATGTCGATTATATTGGACATGTTGATCCTTGAATACATGTGGATTGCTAGACTTATGACTTTTATACTTGGCATCCAAATTACTTGGAGGGGGAAAGGAATGCATGGATGGATATGAATGAAATGGAGTTCTTTTGGATTGATGAAATTTACTCAAGGATGTATGCCTTTGCTGACCTTGCATAGAGAATGAAGGAATATAAGGACCTAAGATGGATGGAGAGTATGATGGGGAAGGGATATGTTTGGACTTTGAAGGGATGTTGGATTTAGTAGGGGTACCCACATCTTGAGGAATTTCACTGAAGCCATGACCCTTAATATTTTCTTTAACATGAATGGATTCTTTCTTATGAAGATCTACTCCTTTGCCTTTATGAATATCTTGACTTGTAGGATACTCTTTTCTTTGGGAAGAAGACACGAGTCCATTATGAGGTGGATATGATATGAGAGAAATAATGAGATCTTGAAGTGGATCGGATTGCACCAAAGTGGAAGAACCCATTATGCATGTCGAGGGTTCATGAACATCTTGCACTGACATGTTAGGATCATGAGTGGGATTAGGATCGTGAGTGGGACTAGGATTGTGTTGTGGACATGGTTCAATGATAGGCTCTTCAAGAGATGGAATGGGAGAAATAATGGGATCATCAAAAGGAATGAGATCTTGGAGTGTATATGGAGCATTAAGACAAGGAGATGGAGGAACAAAAGGATCTTGTGGAGGATTTAAAGTAATAATTTCTTGACAAGGAGGAAGATCATTGAAATCCTCTTTAAAGGTGCTTTGCTCTTGACTTTTAATGGGATCATCGGAAAGGATGGAAGGGATATCTTGATCTTTCTTAGGAAGTGGAATGTCAATGGGATTTGAAAGGACATTTTGTTCATGAAATGGAAGGGGATCATTTGGGATTGGATGGACTGGGATATCTTGATCTTGTTGGGGGAATGGAGTGTCAATAGGGCTTTGGATAGGATGGACAAGAATAGGGGAATCATCATGAGTGTCTTGGAAGATGGGGTCTTGGTCAAAAATTGGATGGGATGATAAGGTTTCAAGATCTTGATCTTCATCTTTTTTAAGACACGCTTCTTCATGCTCTAAATTATCCTCTTGACATGGGGTTAGACTTTGGATATGAATGGGGGATTCTGGCAAGGGATTAATGCTTTGGCATGAAGGAAATGCACTTTGAACATTTGTGATGGATTCTGGCAAGGAATTAATGATTGAACATGAAGATGAGGGACTTCGAATGGGGTCCTCTAAAATAGGTAATGGCAGTAAAGTGCATGGTGGCATTGGGTCTTGTATTTCTGAAACATGACAAGGATGTGCATCATGAATTGGATTATTTTGGCAATCAATTATGGATAACCCTTGGGTAATTGCATCCTTGGGTGTATTGTTTGATGAGGACAATATGGAAGGTTCTTGTGAAACTTCTAGAGGTGTAGGAGTAGATGCCATTGGAGAGTCAATTTGTTTGTGGGGGGATGAGGCATTGCTAGACATAAGTGTATTATCTTGATCTTCCTCAATAAACTCACTTGGTAATTTCCTTAAGATCATTGCAATAAAGCCACCTTTCTTTCAAGGTTTTGACATAGTTGTATCTGGAATTTGAACTTCTTTGGAAAGAATTTGGTTCTGATCTGATGTCATGTTTTGATATTGGACTTGGTTCAATTGTTCTGACATGTTTGAAACTTGGGTTGGTGTGTGCTATAACCTTTGTTTTTGAATGTTTGGTTGTGGTTATTGACATTGATATGTTGATTGAACTTGCTGATATTCCACCATTGGTTGAACTATTTGTTGACATTGTATAGTTGGTTGGACATATTGTTGAAATTGGACCATTGGTTGTGTTGGTTGTATATGTTGGACCATTGGTTGTGTCTATTGGAAATGTTCAAACTGTTGAACAATTGGTTGTGATGGTTGAAAATCTGATTGATAGTAAACACCTTCTTGTTCTTGTTGTGGAGGCACATAATGTTGAAATTGATGTTGTCTCTTTTCTTGAAATTGTTTCATCATCTCTATTTGTGAGAGGAGAGCTAGTATGTCTGATCGTTCAAGAAGAGATCTTACATCAATTGGCTCAATCTTTGGATTTCAACTTGGAAATTTTCAAAACATTCTGGACATTTGTGATCTATTCTTCTCAATGTTTTTCACTCTTTCTTCCAAAATCTCATTTTCTTGAGCTAGTTTCTCCTCTAGTTTTTGTATTTGGAGACTTGTTTCATCATGAAAAGTTTGATCAATATTGCCTTGTTGTTGGGTTGGATATAATTGGGATTGCCTTGGATTAAAATTCGATTGCATTGTCGATTGATATGTCAAACTTTGTTGCATCATTGGTGCTTGAAACCTTGTTTCAATAGAGATGTCACTATGCAATGTTTTCGGGATTTTTTATTTTAAAAGGATGATGTATGATATGCAACTAAATGCAAACTAAACAGACGGAAATGCAATCTATGGCAAGAATGCAACTTATGTTTTTGGTTGTTTTTCAAGATTTTGACAAACTCATGAATGCAATTCTAAAAATGAGACCCTTAGGAAATTGAAATGATGTCTAGACCTCAAAGGACAAAAGGACCAAGTAACAATAGGACAAATTGACAACGTCTCCCCTATATGCTTGGATACTAAGCTAGGTTTGATGAAATGACATTGATGACAAAAGACAGAAGGTTGATAAGGTCTAGACTTCTTAACAATGACTTAGGGTTTATCAAAGATTTGTATTACTCAAGTATGACAAAACCTAGTTTTGACACTATATGCAAAGGGACAATTACTATGCAAATGACCCTAATATGATACGATAATGATCTAAGCTTAATGAAGAAACCTAGGGTATGCAAATGCAAATGTATGACAATGTCAACCTAAGTTTGAATTATGAAATGGTATTTCTCTAATGCAAGAGGAGACATGCAAATGAATGACCTTTATTGATATGCAAAGGGGTATGACCTAGGTGAAACCTAACCTTGGTACTTGACAATGAACTTTGCAAAATGCAAACCTAGGATGAACCTAGACCTAAGTGACATGAATGTTGAGACAATATTTTGAAAAATGTTTAACAACCATGTTTGAAAGTGTTTTGAACTTTGTTGGATGAAATGTTCTTGTGTTTAACCTTGTTTTGAATCAATTTGCCTTGTTTTTTTTAAATGAAACACAACTCAACTTTTGACAAATAAAGAAGACAAGATATTTCAACTTAGACTCAAGACAATCATGCTCATTCATGCATTTCTTATGGTAGGCAAGGACAGTAGGTACTTGAGAGGTAGACTCGTTATGAGATTCAAGGAGAATACATAGATGCTTGACCCCACGGGCTCCCCTCCACGACACTCACTTCTCAGGGCAGCCAAGCATCAGTCCCCATGGAAATATCCCCATGGCAAACTTAGTATCTCTTCCAAGTATCCGAACTTATCCTTCTCAAGCAACTAGAAGGATTTTTGGCTTCTAAATACAAGGTGTTTAGTAAGGATTTATGTTAAGCGTTACTCCTTGGTGTCACGCAAGTGTGATAGAGACATTAAGCCCACCAAGATACCAAACAAATGTAGTCACGCAAGCATGATTTAGACCATTAGGTCCTACTTAGATGTTGATATGAGAAAGAGTTCAAGGGTCATCACTTCCCAAGTAACTACAATTCCCACGTAACCCTTCCTTCAAAGCTTTCACCCATCAAGTATTTATTTATAGTGAGTTAGAATGCCAAGGTATTCTAGCTGTACTCACTTTGGGTCATTCCCTTCTCACGATTGTCACTTGCTTGCAAAAGAAAATGGTTGGGAAGGCAGGCCCTCTAAAGGTAACACACAATCAAAATACGAGGATGGTATTGAAGATCTGGATTTTTGATCACCCTAAGAAGGATGAGAGCATACTCTCCTACTCCAATGTCAAACTCAACAATAAAAGAAAACATACATTCATTCGATCCTATTTAGAAATCACACTAAGTGCCTAATTATGAATTACAAACACCAAGTTTAGTTGGAGTCCAAGGCAACCTGCAAAAACACCAAGTCAGAAGTTTGATTTTCTTAGTCTTTGACTAGCGAACCTGCATACAATGTGTTAGTAGTTTCATTTGTTGTCTTTGTCATGCGTATGCCAAGGTGCTACACAGAGAATTAGTACCAAAAAAACCAAAAAAACAGAAATAGAATGCAAAACAAAACAATTTGCAAGTAAAAAACACTGCTTTTTACCTCTGTTTCTGGCCCTACACAAGCACAGAATGTCTCTCACAGGCACAAAATGCTTGACACAGGTGCAGATTGTCCTTGACACAGGCGCAAAATGCTTGACACAGGCGCAGACTGTCTCACACAGGCGCAGAAGTTCTCAGAAAACCCTGCATTACCCTGTTTCTTGGGTTTTTCACCTACAAATCAACTCAAAAGCACTCAAAAGCATGGTTAGGGGGTTAGTTCATGTCGGGTTCACCAATTAATGTAGGTAGGAAATGTGGAAATAATCAAAGAAACATAAACAATAGCCTAGTTCAATCACAAAAACTCAATTGCAATGATAACAATCCTAAAAACACTCAATAAAGACATGAAAACAAGACATCAATTCAAACGCAAACCATTGCAAACTTGAATGTCTCCTTCATGTGGCTCCATTGTCCTTCTTTCTCCTTCAAATAGCTTTGTTGTGGATCTCACCTACTAGTGCATAAGCATGATGTGAAAGCAAGTAGACAAGACGATAGCGCAAGAATACTAGAAGCGTGATTGATTCGACCAGGTAGGGATCTTGATTGAAGAAAATCATCCAATTTATAGACAAATTGGAGAAAAGATCAAATTAGCATGAAGAGATTCGAATGGAAATTGCAAATCAAGAATGTCAATTATGACAAATTATGACGAATTTCTATGCAAAAATTGATTGATTGTCAATTATGACAAAATTATGACAAATTTCTATGTCAAAATTGATTGATTGTCAATTATGACAAATTATGACAAATTATGACAAATTGAAATGTCATTCCCATGAAATTAGGAGAAAAATAGGAGAGAATTGAATTAGAAATTAGGAAAATTAGAAAATTGGAAAATAGGAATTAGGAAATTAGAAAATTAGGAAATTAGGAATTAAGTGAATTAATTAATAATTTTTCATTTATTAATTAATTCACAAAGAGGGAATTTAGAAAATGAAGAAATTAGGAATTAAGTGAATTAATTAACAATTTTTCATTTATTAATTAATTCACAAAGAGGGAGGAATTGGTTAGCCAATTAAATGAACATTTAATTGTGTCAAGAAGACTTAGGATAAATAAATAAATTATTTAACCTAGAGGGAGATATGACAAACAAGGTTAAATGAATAAATCATGAAACCCTAGAAGATGAATTAGAAAATGCAAGAATGACAATTAGGTCTTGATTGAAGATAATTGATATCGATTTGATTTGATCATGATTCTGACTTGATAAAAGACCAATGCTGACAAATGATTTGATTGAGAAATGCACCAATTGATGAGGAACAATGACTAATTGATCCAAATTGACATGATTGAGAAGGACGACGACGATCAATGACAAATGGATTGCAAAATGACAAAGTTGACAAGGACAAAGATCGACCAAAATCATGATTGAAGATTGTTGTTGACAAGACCAAATTCGAGAGTGAGATAAATGAAGAATGCAGAAGAAGGACTTGATACTCGCAAATGATAAAGACCAAGTATGCAACATAGAAGAAATGTTAATGCGACGCAAAAACCTAAAATAAGGCAATGCGCCAATGTTAAAATACGACTCCGCAAGCGTTGACTAGTTTTAGACGTCTACAGTTAAATCTCACATGGAGTTTCCCTAAGGCTACGCTTATTCAAAGCGGATATTTAGATGCTTGACCCCACTGGCTCCACCCTCGGCACTCACTTCTTCAAGGCAACCAAGCACCAGTTTCCATGAAATCTCCTCATGGCAAACTTTATATCTCTACTAGGAACCGTATGTGTGTGAGCCGCTTCAGAGGTCCGACCTCCTGTGCCAACAACTAGAAGGATTTTGGCAACTAATACAGGTGGTTTTTAGTAAAGGCTTCCAGTCATGTGGCCATACATGCGGCACTTTCAGCTCTGTAAATATAGAAGGTTCCTAGCCTATAGAGGTTATGCTCCATAGGGTTTATGAGGAAACATAGTGTCGGTATGAACTCATCAACACATGTTGTTTGAAATTTCGTCACGAACACGATTTATTTATAGTGGATCGGAAGGACTCGGTATTAGCCCATTTCCACTTCAGGTCGTTCCCCTCTCACTGGCCCCCTCAAGGTAGCTTGGGAAGGCAGGCCCTCTAAAGGATTAATTGCTTGAAAGTAAAGAAAGCGTAAAAAGAGTGGGTTTGGCTTTTTGATCACCCAATTAAGGGGAGAGCATATACCTACCACTTTTGAGACACAAAATACAAGTGTTCTTTTTAACTTTCCATAGAAATGTGATCTATCCTCTACTTGGAGATGTTGCTCCAACAAGCATGGTGTTTATTTTATCCTTTCATAGCAAATGATTTTCTAATCTAGGAATTGGAAATCCTGGTCAACAAAATGAAAATCATTGCAAAAAGTAACTTGCTTCATAAGAGTGGACAAGTTGATTGTTCTTTTTAACTTGCAAAAAATAAGATTGATTGTGCTTTTTTACCTTTGCAAGAAAATGAAAGATTGTTGTTCTTTTTAGAGCCCAAAATTTGAGGTGTGAATCCTAATTTTGCAAGAAAGTAAATGTTTGATTTGTTTGTTCTTTTTACCTTGCAAATGTGATTATTTTTAGAGCCCAAAAACAAGTGAGGTACTTTTTAGAACACCACATTGAAAAATGAAGTTCTTTTTACCCAAAAGGAAATATGAGATCTTTTTAACCAACTTTGAAAAAGCTAGGAAATAAATCACTAAATCCTAACTTAACTCCTCCAAATCTGCAAGAAATTGTTAGAAACCTGCAAAATAGTAAAAAGTTAGTGAAAAACCTTAGGTGGGCTTCCACAAGCCTAATTTCAAATCACGATTACAAACGTTTTTGTCAAATGCGCTATACTATGATGCAAAAGTGCTAACCTGTGTTACAAAAGTGTTAACCTGCGTTACAAAAGTGTTAACCTGCGTTACAAAAGCACTAATTTTTAGACAAAAGCACTAACCTGCATGACCTATGCGCTAACGTATTATGCAAAAGCGCTAATCTTCTAACAAAAGTGGTAACCTACATGACATATGCACTAACCTATGATGCAAAAGTGCTAATTTTCTGACAAAAATGCTAACCTACATGACATATGTGCTAACCTATGATGCAAAAGCGCTAACCTACAATGCAAAAGTGCTATCAAAATTGACATATGCATGAATCTGCATTACAAATGTGTTAATTTTATTTTTTGAAAGATTTTTAAAGGTATATGTGAGGTCTAGCCCCACGGTGGGCGCTAAAATGTGTGAGCTTGAATTTCATCCTTAGAATATTACCTGCAATAAGTTAGTTTCACAAAATACAATGGAAATGCATATAGGAAATCCAAAATCCACCAATGAAACTGCATCAAATAAATATTAAAATAAAACACTATTTCACCTTCATGGCTTATGTCTCATTGTGTCCTAACTCCATTGTTCCTGGTTGCAGATGGTGTGCTCTCAAACAATGCATTGTTGGCCTCCAAGATGGTATATGAAGAATGGACTGATAACTTGTAGTTAACTGATAGTATGATATGGAAAGCTACATGATTATGCTAAAATGATTATGCTATATGATTATATTGCTAAAATGATATTTGCTATTTGCTAATTGCTTCAAAAACTCACAGATGCATATGATTGATTGAAAACTATTTTTGAAGACTAACCCTCTCAACTGAAGCTCTTGATTTTATAGACCTTGAGAGGATTAGATGATGTGGCTCAGATCAACGGTCTTGATCAGATCTACAGATTTGAATGGCTATGAGAAAAGGTGAAGGTTGAGAGAAAGGGGGAAGGAGATGACAAGTGTCACTCATCTGACCTTGATTGGGTTGCTGACTGAGAGAATCTAGGGATGGTTGGAGGAAATTTAGGCATGGTAGGACAAGTGGACTCAAGTCCTTCCCAAGATGTAGGGGGTGTTGGAGAGAATATAGGAAATGGTTATGAAATATGTGTACGTACACAATTTTCATTAATTTTGGAGGTTGAGGATAAATCATGAATTAATATTTAAGGAATATTAATTTCCTTAGCCACATGTTTGATGAGTTGGCAAAGGGAAGATGAAGTGGAGATGGAGGATGAGTTGGAAAAGGGATTAAATAATTTTGAGAATTATTTAATATTTGAGACTATAGGATAGGAGAATAACTATTAAATATTAGATATTTAATTGCTTGGAGGAGATAATTAAATATTAGATATTTAATTAACATGGATAGAGGAATAATTAAATATTAGATATTTAATGAATTTGGTTAGAGGAATAATTAGTTAGAGGAATAAGATAGATGAATTAATTAATAAAATATTAATCAATAGAAAGACATGAAAATGAATTAAATAAATTAATCTTTTCAAATTAACTATTTAATAGATGAATAAGTATTAAATAAATATAAAATATTTATTTAATTGCTCATAGCCAGTTTTTAGGTGTATACAACTTTAATAGGCTAGGCTCCTAACAAGGCAAACTTTAGAACAGTTCATATAGTTATCTTGTGAGTCTAATCTCATAGTGGTTTTTACTTATTTTGGTTTCCATGTCAAAAATATTTGTTTCAAGGGGTGAATGTTTTTGTGGTTATGTTTTCATGGTTGATTTACTTAACTACTTAACTATTTTTGATAAGTCATGATAACCAGAAGCATTGAGAAATGAAGAAGTTCTTTACTATTAATTTGTTGTAACAGTCAACCGGTTTATCTTATGAGTTTTTATCTTGACAGAGGTATTACATTGTTAGTTCTAAGTTTACTTTGAGAGATTCATTTTTGAGATTGGTGAAGTTTGTATTAGTTTTTCTATCTATTGATTCACCCCCTCCCTCTCATTAGTTGATCGGATACTTATTCTTTCATCATACCATTTATTAGTATCAGATCATATCAGGTCCTCTAGGGTCTAAGCCTAACAACTTGAGGTAAAGATCTGGAGATCATGATGAATAAGGAAGGTCTGAAGTTTAATAGAGATAAGTACAGGATATGGAGTGACAGAATGAAAATTTATATCAAGAGTTTGGGAAGCCTGTATTGGGAACATGTCGATACTAAGTATGTTGCACCTACTGGGATGTTGATTGATGATCAGAAGAAAGAGCAACAAGAAAATCGTCAAGCATTGGAGGCTATTATCAGTTCTTTGTCTGACGCAGAGTATGTAGATGTTCATGGTCTTGAAAATGCATATGAGGTATGGAAAAAACTTGAAGAGATTTATAGCGGTGATGAACATGTTAAGATTGCTAAAGAAGAGAGTCTAAGAGGAAAGTTTAATGACATGCAGATGGCTGAAGGTGAGAATATCCAACAGTATGGTCAAAGGATAAAAGAGATAGTTGGTGAAATTGAGAGCACAGGAGGTAAAGTGGAAGATTCCATAGTGATCAGTAATGTACTGAGAACCCTACTACCGGTCTACGCTATCTGAGTTGCAACTATTCTGGAGATGAATCCATTGAGAAAATTAAGGTAACTCTTGACTCAATCATTGGCAAGCTTACTTCTTTTGAATTAAATGGTTATGATGGTAGTGTACAAAAATCTGAGTTTGCATTTAGAGTTTTTGTTTCTAACCCATCTGTGAGGAAAAATAGAGATGCCAATCCTAGTTATGAATCTAGGTCCAGCAAAGAAGCTGATGATGAAGATAGTTTAGTTGATCTTGAAGATAGTTTAGTTGATCTTGAAGCATTGTTGGCCAAGCGGTTGCCTAGAGGTACAGGTAAATATAGAGGCAAGTTACCCTTGAAATGTTTTGCATGCAACAAGATTGGACACATTGCTGGTAACTGTCCTAATGGTTATAGTGAGAACAAACGAGAGAAATTCAAGAAGTATAAGGGTAAAGGCAAAATAGATTGTCTTATTGTTTTTGATGGAGGTATCAATAATGAGGAATCTGATGGTGATGATGAATAAATGATGAACAGTTAGTACCAAACTGGTATTGAGAGGGGGGGGTGAATTAGTATAGGCAAAAATACTTTTCCTCAACCGGTTTGACTGCAAACACTGCACTTTGACTGGCAAGCACTAACACTGGTCTAAATCAGATTACTACTGGTAAGACATAGTGAGAATGTGAAAGACATAAACCGGTAACCCTTAGCTTTCCATACAACCTAATACCTCATTTCCACTTCACCCTTATGCAGAAATAGGTAATCTATCAGCAAAAATATAATGACCACTGGTTCAACATATTTTACCAGTTTGACATAAAACACTAAACCATCACACATGACACACTGATTTTTCACATGGAAACCCAACTGGGAAAAACCATGGTGGGGATGAATACCCACAAGATGTTCTTGAACTCTTTTGAAGTCTGCTCTGTTAGGAGCCTAGTCCGGTTAAAGACTATTACAATAGGTTATGCTAGGAACTGATCCTGCTAGGGATCACCCGGTTAAGGGATGGCTAAATACCTTGTTAAAGGTTAGAACCCTGTTAAAGGTTAACTCGCAAGAGGATTTGAAGAACTCATTGAATTGAGTCACCCTATTAAAGGATTTACACAAAATCTTATTAAAGCTACCCGGTTAAGGGATTTTTCAACTGCTGAAATGGTTAGAAGTCAATAGGTAATACATTGATCTGATAACAACACTCAATGCCAAGGCAAGTCCACTTTAGCTTCTCTTCTTCTGCAATCACACTCTGTAGGTATCAACACATTTATCTAGTCCGGCAAGAATCAAGTATCACTCACTGGGATACACACATAACATTTGCCAACAACTTCAAAATAAAAAGCATCATCGACCTTATAGGAAGTAGATAGGTCAGTAGCATAAACCCTAAACCCTAAACATTTAGGTTTTACATTTCAATCGGTTCAATCCTGACCGCTAATCATACTACATTGAATACACCAATCTTGAACAGATCTCAAGATGTTCTCCAACATTCATTCTTTGCCGCTTCAGGAAACTGATAACCTATCACGCGCTCTCCACCATTTACAAAGACTTTGCACATTCCCGAGGTAGATAGGATCAATCTCCATGCAAGATCCTCAAGGAAATCCTTCACACTCACAAGGCTGACATGGCAACACTTATCTGGTCTTCATTACAATGCTAAATCATCACAAAATGTCATCGATTGAATTGTACAAACTTAGAATGCATCAACCAGAAACCCTGAAGCTGAGACTACCAACCGATAGTCATGCCAAATGAAACCTCGATACAAAACTTCCATTTACCAGTTCTCATTCCAACATACCGGTTCACCTCAAACATACCACTTCACTTTTTCATAAATACCGGTTTACATCATCATTCCGGTTCTCTTACCAGTTTGCTTACTACAACATACTGGTTCATACTTCAACATATTGACATCAATGACAACATACAATATCATCATGTCATCATGCTCTGCACATATGCCAACAATCTCCCCCTTTGGTATTGATGGCAATATACAAAGATATCTTTCTGCTTCTTCTTCACGTCTTCTCCCCAATATGACAGATATCTTTTCTTCTTCACATCTTCATCCCCTTTGACAACAAGTCCAAAGTGGAGGCATACACATCTATGATCCACTATGTTGCTCCTCCTAAGGAGAAGCATCCTTCAACACACCAATCCTGAAAAAGATATCAATGTAAGACCTGATTGATGTGGAGCACACACCTTTAGGTCACCTCTTGAAGGGGAAACACCCCTCATTCACCTCTCAAATAGGTAAAGGTAGCCTTCGGTAGAGGCTTGGTGAATATGTCTACTAATTGCTCCTTACTAGAAACATGTTCCAATACAACCTCTTTGTTCTGAACCTTCTCCCTCAAGAAATGATACTCGAGCTCGAAGTGCTTGGTTCTAGCATGTAAAACCAGATTCTTAGAGATGTTAATTGCACTTGTGTTGTCACAAAATATACTTACCAATTTAGATACAAGAACTTTGAAGCCATTCAATACATGCTGCATCCAAATTGTCTGGGTGCAGTTCATAAATGCTGCAACATAGTCCGCTTTTGTTGTGGACTCAGAGATACAACTCTGCTTCTTACTCATCCAGTAGACTAGTCTACCACCAAGAAAGAATGCACCACCAGTTGTGCTGTTCTGGTCATCCACATTACCAGCCCGATTAGCATCTGTAAACACTTTCAGGTTGAAATCATTACTATATGGATACCATAATCCATAGTCAATAGTTCCCTTCAGATATCTAAGAATCCACTTGACTGCTACCAAGTGGGATTCTCTTAGGCTTTTCTAGAATGGTGTAGTAATGCCCACTACATCTGCAATGTCTGGTCTGCTATGTACTACATAGTGCAATGCAATCTACCAATCATTGATCGATATTCCTTCTCATTTACCAACACTAAGTCATCCTCTTTTGATAATTTACAACCAATCACCATTGGTGTACCAACCGGTTTGCTGTCTTCCATGCCAAAGGTCTTCAACACCTCTTTGACATACTTGGACTGAGTGATAAAGATTCCATCTTTCATTTATTGAATCTGTAGTCCAATGAAGAACTTAATCTCTCCTACAAGTGACATCTCAAATTCCTTCTTCATCTCATCTGTAAAGTCATGACTCATCTTGTCATCTCCACCAAAAATTATGTCATCAAAAAATACTTCACAGATCAAAATCTGATCTCCTTTTGATTTCAAGTAGATATAGCTATCTTCACTTGTTCTTTCAAATCCAATCTTCACAAGATGGGAGTGCAAGCATTCATACCATGCTCTAGGTGCCTGCTTTAGTCCATACAAGGCTTTGTGTAGCCTACACACCATGTCACTATCTTCTGATAGGGCAAACCCATCTGGTTGCTCTATATATTCCTCCTCTTCAAGTATTCCATTTAGGAGTACAGATTTTACATCCATTTGATATACTTTGAATCCCTTGAAGGCTGCATATGTAAGAAGCATACAAATCCTTCTAATCTAGCTACTAGAGCAAAGGTTTCTCCATAGTCTTCTCCTTTTTCTTGAGCATATCCTTTACACACTAGTCTGGCTTTGTTTCTAACCACTGAGCCATCTTCATTCAGCTTATTTCTAAAAACCCATTTGGTACCAATGACATTTTTATGCTCAGGTCTAGGTACCAAAGACCATGTACCATTCTTTTCTATCTGGTCAAGTTCCTCTTCCATTGCCTTGATCCATTCTTCATCTATATGTGCCTCTTTAAATATTTTAGGCTCAAATTCAGAGATCATGCAAGAATTTTCTCTAACCTTTCTTCTTGTAAGAATTCCTGCATCCTTGTCTCCTATGATCTGCTTTGGATCATGATTCAAATTTACATACCTAAGAATGATCTTAGTTGTTTCCTCTTGCTTTTTTTCTTCATCTTCATCTTCATCAGCATCAACAAATACTGGTGTAGGAGCACTGTTATTGGTGCTAGGTTGTTTTGCAACCGGTTCCCAGAAGGTTATTACCAGTTCCTCTCCTACTTGCTCACCGCCGATTTCCTCAGGTTTCTCGGAGGTTTCATCAACTCTAACATTGATACTTTCAACAATTCTCTGAGTCCTATTGTTGAAACACTTAAGAGCTTTACTCTTGGTGGACTATCCTAGGAATATTTCCTCATCACATTTTGCATCAAACTTACTCCGATGTTCACTCCTCTTGATATAATATTTTCTACCAAACACTCTAAAGTAGCTTACTACTGGTGTCTTACTGGTCTAATACTCATAAGGAGTTTTATCCTTTCCTTTCTTGATGACTACCCGGTTCATTGTGTAAATTGCAGTGCTCACCTCTTCTCTCCAAAAGGTGTGAGCAATGTATCCTTGTTATCACCATTAGGATAGTTTATAGCAATGTGTCCTATCCTATTGCAAGAAAAGAATTTCAAAGGGAGCTTACCTCTATATTTACTAGTTCCCTTAGGAAGTCTCTTGGCAAGAAGAGCTTCAAATTCCATCAAGATATCCTCATCATCCATTTCTCTACTTTGTCTTGGTTCACCACTGGTACTAGATTCTTTACCCTTTCTAGATGGTGCTGCATATGCTCTAAAGGCTGATTCACTCTTCTGAATACTACCATCATAATTATTTAGCTCATAAGCTATCAACTTAGGACTGATTGAGTCTATGGATACCTTTGTCTTGTCTATAGACCTCAACTCCTGAATAGCAGCAACCCTTATTGCATAGATGGGTAATAAGGATCTCAAGACTTTGGTAACAACAGTGGAATCATCTATTTTACCACATGCACTCTTGATGTCTCCAACAATAGATTTGATTCTTATTCCATATTGTTAAATGGTCTCTCTTTCAAATATTTGCATGTCTTCAAACTTTCCCCTAAGGCTCTCTTCCTTAGCTTGTTTCACATGCTCATTACTACCATAGATATTCTCAACAGAATCCCATACTTCTTTAGGATTGTCTTTATCTTGAACATCAATAAACTCAATATCAAATAGACTCCTAATTAGGGCTTCCATGACTTGTCCATTCTCCTGAATCTGTCTCTTTTGATCATCGGTGAGAGTACCGATAGGGATAACATAAGCATTCTCAACATATCTCCAATTTTGAGCACCCATACTTCTGATGTATATCTTCATTCTGTCCTTCCATATGTTAGAGTTGTCTCTATTGAACTTTGGACCTTCCCTCTTCATCATTAGAGTGTGATCTTTTCCTCAAGTGGTTAAGCTTACAACACAAAGGACCTGGAAGATGCTCTGATACCAATTGATGAATAAATGATGAACAGTTAGTACCAAATCGGTACTCAGAGGGGGGGGTGAATCAGTACAGGCAAAAATGCTTTTCCTCAACCGGTTTGACTGCAAACACTGCACTTTGACTGGCAAGCACTAACATTGGTCTAAATTAGATTACTACCGGTAAGACATAGTGAGAATGTGAAAGACAAAAATTGGTAACCCTTAGCTTTCCATACAACCTAATACCTCATTTCCACTTCACCCTTATGAATAAATAGGTAATCTATCTGCAAAAATATAATGACTACTGGTTCAACATATTTTACCAGTTTGACATAAAACACTAAACCATCACATGAAAGGCATCACACATGACACATTGATTTTTCACGTGGAAACCCAACTAGGAAAAACCATGGTGGGGATGAATACCTACAAGCTATTCTTGAACTCTTTTGAAGTCCACTCTGTTAGGAGCCTAGTTTGGTTAAAGACTATTACAATAGGTTCTGCTAGGAACCGATCCTGCTAGGGATCACCCGGTTAAGGGATGGCTAAATATCTGGTTAAAGGTTAGAACCCTGTTAAAGGTTACCTCGCAAGAGGATTTGAAGAACTCATTGAATTGAGTCACCCTGTTCAAGGATTTACACAAAATCCTGTTAAAGCTACCCGGTTAAGGGATTTTCCAACTGCTGAAATGGTTAGAAGTCAACAGGTAATACACTGATCTAATAACAACACTCAATGCCAAGGCAGATCCACTTTAGCTCCTCCTCTTCTGCAATCACACTCTGCAGGTATCAACACACTTCTCTGGTTTGGCAAGAATCAAGTATCACTCACTGGGATACACACATAACATTTTCCAACAACTTCAAAATGAAAAGTATCATTGATGTTATAGGAAGTAGATAGGTCGGTAGCATAAACCCTAAACCCTAAACACTTAGGTTTTACATTTCAATTGGTTCAATCCTGACTGTTAATCATACTACATTGGATACAACAGTCTTGAACAGATCTCAAGATGTTCTCCAATGTTCATTCTTTGCCGCTTCAGGAAGTTGATAACCCATCACGCGCTCTCCACCATTTACAGAGACTTTGCTCATTCCCAAGGTAGATAGATTCAATCTCCATGCAAGATCCTCAAGGAAATCTTTTGCACACACAAGGCTAACGTGGCAACACTTATCTGGTCTTTATTACAATTCTAACTCATCACAAGATGTCATCGGTTGAGTCGTACAAACTTGGAATGCATCAACCGAAAACCCTGAAGCTGAGACTACCAACTGATATTCATGCCAAATGAAACCCCAATGCAAAACTTCCATTTACCGGTTCTCATTCCAACATACCAGTTCACCTCAAACATACCACTTCACTCTTTCACAAATACCAGTTTACATCATCATACCGGTTCTCTTGCAAATTTTCTTACTACAACATACTGGTTCATACTTCAACATATTGACATTAATGACAACATACAATATCATCATGTCATCATGCTCTGCACATATGCCAATAGGTGATGCTAATGAATACATTATGTTTGTAGCCATTAAAGAAGATATGTCAGACCAAAAGGCATTATTATCTAAGATGGTTAACTCTAATTATTGGATCATTGATAGTGGTTGTTGATATCACATGACCGGTGAGCGGAGAAAATTTATTTTCTCTGAAAGAATTTGATGGCGGAGTTGTAATATTTGGTAATGACTCACCCTGTATGGTTAAAGGTAAGGGAACTATTTCTCTTAATGGAAAGAGTAGTGTAGATGATGTCTACTGGGTTGAGGGTTTAAAGCATAATCTTTTAAGTGTGGCACAACTCAATGACAGAGGATACCCATTGGAGTTTAAAAATGACATGTGCAAAATCTATGGCTATAAAGTGAACTGATTGCAACTAGGAAGAAAACTAAAGGTAACTTGTTTGACCTTAATCCTAAAGTCAACAACTATCTAATTGCAAAGATATATGATAGTTGGATTTGGCATAGGAGAGTTTGTCATGTAAACTTTGATAATATTGTTAAAGTGAGTAAGTCCAAGACAGTGAGAGGTTTGCCTAAGTTAGACAAACCGGTTAATGCTTTATGCAAAGAATGTTAGTTGGGAAAGATGACATCCTCAACTTTTAAGAGAAAATCCTTTTCAGTGGAAAATACGTTAGATTTGGTTCATACAAATCTTTGTGGACCAATAAGAACAAAAAGTATTCAAGGTGATAGACATTTTATGATCTTTAATGATGATTTCTCAAGGATGATGTGGGTCACATTCTTGAAGGATAAGACTAAAGCTTTAGGTAAGTTCAAGGCATTCAGGGCCTTAATTGAGAAAGAGATCGGTAAGAAGATAAAGTGTCTGAGGACAGATCAAGGCGTTGAATTTACTTCTGAGGAATTCACTAGGTATTGTGAAGAAAATGGTATCAAATGACAACTTTCTGCACCAAGGACACCACAACAGAATGGTATCATAGAGAGAAACAACCGGTCAGTTGTTGAAGCTACTAGGACGATGTTGATACAAGGAGGTGTAGTGAAAACTTTCTGGAGAGAAGTTGTTAGCACAACTGTCTACACTATGAACCAAATTCTGGTAAAGAGAGGTAAGGACAAGCCTCCTTATGAATATCGGTATGGTAGATCACCTGATGTTAGTTATTTCAGAATATTTGGAAGCAAATGTTTTATTAAGAGAGGTGATTATATTATCAAATTTGAGGCTAAAAGTGATGAAGGTATATTTCTTGGCTATTCCACCAAGAGTAAGGCCTACAAGTGTTGTAACAACCAAACACAAAGAATTATTGAGAGTGTTGATGTTTGAGTGGATGAAAATGCTGAAGTCTCAAAGGAAACCAGTTTGGAGAAAATGGATCAAGATCCTTGCTTTTTGTTATTGGAACCAGAAACTATGAAATCTAAAACTGGCAAAGCAAATATTGATGTACCAGTTCAACTAGAACAAATAAATTCAGAAGAAGATGATGATAATGAAGAAGTTGAACCTGAAGTTAATGATCAGGTTACTCCAAGATATGTGAGACTAAATCAAAATCATGAACAAATTATTTGGTATAAGGATGCTGGAGTACTTACCAGAAGAAGAATTAGAGAGAATTCTTGCATGATCTCCACTATTGAACCAATAACTGCTAAGGAAGCATTTGGTGATGATCATTGGGTTAAAGCTACAAAGGAGGAATTAAATCAAATTGAGAAGAACAACACATTGACCCTAGTACCCCGATTGGTAAACAAAAATGTTTTAGATACTAAGTGGGTTTTCAAGAACAAGCTGAATGAAGATAGTGTTGTAGTTCGCAACAAAGCTAGGTTGGTTTGCAAAGGTTATGCACAAGAGGAAGGAGAAGACTATGGTGAGACTTTTACACTAGTGGCAAGACTAGAAGGTGTCAGAACTTTACTTGCATTTATAGCACACAATAAATTCAAGTTATACCAAATGGATGTTAAGTCTACATATTTGAATGGGATACTAGATGAAGAAGTATACATTGAGTAGCCATATGGTTATGCTCCGACTGATAAGAAATAAATGACATGTAGATTGCATAAAGATTTATATGGATTAAAGAAGGCACCAAGAGTATGGTATGAAAGGCTTCATACACATCTAATGAAGATAGGCTTTCTGAGAACTAGTGATGATAATAACATTTATCTCAAATCTGAAGGAGATAAAATACTAGTTAGTGAAGTATTTGTTGATGATATCATATTTGGAGGTAATGATGACATGAGCAACAGTTTTGCAGATGAAATGAAAAATGAGTTTGAAATGTCTTTAGTGGGAGAAATAAAAAAAATTCATAGGCTTGCAAATACAACAAATGAAAAATGGTATTTTTGTCACACAGTCTAAGTATGTGAAAGAGGTCTTGAAGACATTTAGCATGAGTGACTGTAAACTAGTTGGGACACCTATGGTTACAGGTTGTAAGTTGTCTAAAGAAGATGAGTCCAAATTTGTTGATGATAAGGAATACAGGTCAATGATCAGAGAATTGCACTATGTTGTTCATAACAGACCGGACATAGCTCACGCAGTTGGTATAATTGCTATTAGGATTAATGATAGTCCCAAAGATACTGAGAGGGGGGTGAATTAGTATCTAATTGGTGAGTAGAATATTTAACCTTATTAAGAACTTTACATTCCAAAACAGTGTACCGGTAAATAATAATTAATGCAGTAAATAGGAACAATAAAGACATCATAGAAAACACACCATAACACAAGATGTTTAATGAGGAAACCCGGTGTGGGAAAAACCTTGGTGGGATTTGTGACCCACAATATTCACTCACTGGCCAATGAATAAATATTACTTACAATGAGGGGCTTGTACATGCAGGAAGGCCAACTGCCTAGAGCTCACTGCTCAAATAAGAGTCACACTTACTACAAAAGTGGATTATGAAATCCAATACAATGTACTGCTTCAAAGTAGCATCAACTATGCCAAGTTCAATACCATTTTAAGCTCATTCTATAACCCAAACCTTCACTGTTGCTTATATCACCTTATACATAATTCACAACTCTCTTCTTACACAAAATGACCTATAAGATCTCATACATATATATGAGTCTTTTACAATATGCCATGTTGGCTTTACAAAATATAATTTCAATTAAATACAATAAACAAAAGTTTATTCCTTGTCAGCTGGGGTGCCAATATGCATTATTTTCGCTACCGGTGAAGTGTCTGTCGGTGTATGTAGATGTCTATGTCGTTATCGGTGCCTGCCGGTGGCTTTACCAAATGAAATCTAGAAGGTTTCTAGATGGTTTCCATCAGTGACAACACCAACCATTCTCATAAGAGTGTAGAATGCCAACAATCTCCCCCTTTGGCATTGATGGCAACACTCATGAGAAAAATCCAAAAACTGTTTCCAAAAAGTGAAGTCCAAAAAGTTACCAAAAAGATGTGCTTCCCCTGAGCAGATGATCTCCTCTGAATAATCATTTTTCTCTGTCCACTACTCCCCCTTTGATAGCAATGACAAAGGTTGTCAAAAGTTGTCAAACGAGTGCAAAACTATCACCTCAAAGTTTGTAACCGGTTGGTTACAATCTAAAATATGTCTGCCAAAACCAAATTTAAACTCTACATGAATCTATTGCTATCATTCAGGGTTGCTTGAGTTTGTTGGATCGTGCTGGTGAGATGATGCATATGCTCTTCCGGTGATCTTTCTCCTTGATGTAATGCCTTAGAGATCTCATTTATCAGAGAGATAAGGTTGTCCAACTTGGGACCAAGTTTATATTTAAGCTCTCTGGCATTAGCCTTAATCCTTTCCTTCTCTTTCTCAAATTTCTCTAACTTTTCCTCAAAACTTGCTATTTCCTGCTCAATAACTGATATAGGTTCGGATGAACCAATTATGTTATCAGCTATGTCATCTATCTCCTTCCATACTATGCTTATCTCCTTTTCTATGTCTTTTGTTAACAAATGTGGTTTGCATATTTCTCTGTACAACTCTTTATATTCCAAAATTGTAGTATTCAGTGTCGGTAACAGTGTGTTTATGTGTTCTATGCACTTCTTTATTGTGTCCTCAAAGAATTTATCTTTTCTTTTTCAACTTTCTCTTTGAATGTGTCATCATTCACCTTATCAACTGTTATTACATTGTCGGTAATAAATTTGGACAATGTGTCCAATTTACCCAAAGAATCCTTTACATGATCTATATTACATTTCGGTGCAATCAAATTAAGTATTGGTATTGTGTCATCAATTTCTTTGTAAGCAAATGCATTACAGTCTATTATCTTCTTGATAGAGTCCAGGAGTACCTCTACCACATTAGTAGGCTTGAATTCGCTTAATCAAGTATCGGATGTCTGACCAACTGCTTTAATTACCTTTGTGCTTCCAATATTTGTAATCATTTTGCTTGTATTATCCTCCAGTGGATCAGTCTAAGTTTGCATTTCAACTTGTAATGGTTTTTTTGATTGTTTAGGTATCTCAGTGATTACTGGTTTCACTACCTCAATGTGTACCTATGCCTCTGTCAGTTTCTCTGTTAGTTTCTCTGTCGGTTTCTCTATTAGTTTCTTTGTCGGTTTCTCTGTCGGTTTCTTTGTCAGTTTCTCTATGTGCTCAACTGCTGGTATCTCAGTCTTAGTGGGTTTCTCAGTGTTAGCATCTATACCACCAGTATTCTTTCCAATATCCAATGGTTGCTCAGTTTGTAATGTTTTCTTTGTTTTCTTTGTTTGGATTTCAACCTCAATAGTCTTTGTTGGTTGCTTAACAACATTACCACTGTTAGTAATGTTATCCTTAGCCTCTGTATTGTCTTTATCCACAAAAATGTTCACTTCCTGAGTGCCTACATTCATGGTGAATAGAATTTTAGAATCAAGATTAGTGTCATCATGTGTGATACCTTCACTTTCAGTAATCGGTGGATCATCAGAATGTATCAGTGCAATATCCAAGGGTGGTGGCAACTTGTAAGTTATCTTGATGTTTGGTATTCCGCCAACTTTACCTTTCCCTTTGTCCTTATCCTTCTGATAAACTTTGAATGATTTCTTTGGCCTGTTCAATTCTTCTTGTTTTTCCTTTTCCACAAAAAACATATCCGATTTATCAGCAGTTTCCTCTGCAATCTCATTTACTCTACCTGCCATCAAACTTACTTGTTGGTGACCACTAGCAAAAACTGATATGTTAGCTTCACAAATTAGGTCATCAATCTCTTCCTTTGAGTTAACCGGATGTACAACTAGAAGTTTTTCAACTTTAAGTTTCTTGTCCAATTCTATTACTGCAGTCCTCTTTACATCTAACCTTCTATACAGTTCATTTAGCAAGTCATCCACAACTTCAATTAAAACTTTCTTATATATTTCCAGATGTAAGATTATACTGTTTTCTATGCTTTCCTTTTCTGAATCCTTGAATGTGTTATACAATTTGCTCACATTAGCCAAATTACCATCATGAGTTATTTCATTTAACAAATTATCCAATGGTGGTATAACTGGTTTCTATTTCTTCTTGGGAGTGAGTTTCTTAGTCGGTTGCCTTACTACCTATTGTCTCTTCCTTAAACTCCTTGTTCTTTTGGGTGGAGGAGAGGGTATCGGTGAAGGTTTTCTCTTCCTTTCAACTCTTTTGAATTCAGCTAGTATCTCACTGTCAAAAGATGTGCCAACCAGTGAGATGTGTGCCTCTGGTTGCAATCCTTCCAGTTCACTAGCCTTTATACCAGTAATGTTCATAACATTTTCTTTTATTTCCTTTACTTGTTTAGAATCATCTATTATATATTTCTCTCTTCTCTTCCTTTGCTTCATTATTTGCACATTACTTTCAATTGTTTCAGCACTACCAGAAACTTCTTATGTTGGTTCTCTAGGTGCATCTAACAAAGCTTTTGCATAAGTCTCAATTATGTTGAGATCTACCTCATAACCCATTTCTGTTACACATATAGTTCTAGGAAGTACTGCTTCCATCCATGTTTCATCCTTCTTAATTACAAAACAGATTTCTTTATCATATTTATCCACTACACTCTGTGGTAGTCTTTCTCTGGTTTTCATTTTAGCTTGAAAAGCTTTGAAATATTTAGTGATGTTGTTTTCCTTAGTAGTACCCATGCCGGTGAAAGCTTCCTATAATTGTTTTCCTACCAGTGTGTCATATCCAAAGTCTTTCTGTCCAATATTGGGGATTTCCTTTGTGAAATACAACATTCAACATACTAAAAGATTACCAAAACAAAATGTTCCTTTCTTGTCTCCTTTGATCTTTTTCAAGTTATCTATGAGTTCAGCCTTTAGCTATTCACATACATCTATTTTTGTATTATTGTTAACCATTTCATAAGCACTATTAATGCAAAGACTAGAAACTAAATTAAGTTTGTTTGCATGTGTAGTTTTGTAACCTAAAATCATACTTATGAATCTCACATTGATGTCCTTGATGTCATTCACTCTTAGAGATCTACTATCAGATGTTGCTCTGGTTAGGGTCATGAATTTGTTGTTAGGAACCTTCTTAGTTTTGTCTGGTCTGCTGCCGGTTGAGGGTAAACCTGTTATTGCCCTAATTGCTTGCCAGGTGAATTTGCAGATAGAGTCTAATGAAAGAAATTCTCCATGTGCCCTACTTAAGACAATTCTCACTACTTCCTTCAAAAATTCAGGGATGTTCAAAATTTCCATAAAACCTAAAGTCTCCACAATCTTGTGCTCGGGTTTGTCTGTTCCATTTTCATCACAAATTACAGTTTTAAACATTTTTAACAACTCCTCAGAACCTAATTCTTCAATGTTGCAGTGAATATAAATCCTATGGTCTTCAGCATAAGCTACAACTTTAGGAATCTTTGAAAATGTGCCTATGGAATCATCTTGCTTAGCTACTTTGGGAATAATTTTGAACATGGGCTTAGGGCGTTTTACATTTTCCACGATAGTAGGGTTTGCAATAAATTCGGGAGCAGAAGAAGAAGCCATTTTGAAAAACACCTTTAGCTACCTGATAATGTCTGAATGTTTGAAAGAAACCACTTCACACCTTCGCCTTGAATGTCTTCGCTCAGATTTCATACTCTCTGCTAATTTGAATGCTCAGTGAATCAAAAAAGAGGGAAAATCGATGATTTATAATGACTTTACCTTCAACAACCACATTAAATGCTCGTCGATTAAGTGAAAACTTAACACATCTACCGGTAAAGAAGAAATCTACCTTCTCACCATCAACCGAGGGTAATCTACATGATATTCAACTTGCTACAATACCCCCAAAGGGTTACTTCTTAGTTGGATGGAGAATCTCCTGCCGGTGGAGTAATACTTTGTTCTACCGGTGAAGAAATAGTCTCATCAACATTCTGATCTGTCTTCCTAATCCATTGTTTTGAAAATTATTGCTTTACCTCATCTACCTTTTTTTTGCCTTTCAAAATGGGTCCCTTATTATTTGCCAGTGAAGTCTTGCTTCTACAAAATTTTGCAATATGTCCAATTTTTTTACAAGCATAACAAGTCACATCATTCTTCTAAATAGCCTTTCCATATCCTATGTTAGTTTGTGTTCTGCATTGATTAGATAAGTGCCCAAATCTTCCACAAACATAACATCTTACATTTATTCTGTAGTTTTTTGAATTATGACCAACTTTGTTGCATTTGGAACATTGACCGGTGGGTGCATTAATGTTCTGATTGTTTCTAGATCTACACTGATTTTCTCTATGACCATACTTGTTATAGTTAAAGCATTTCCCATTAAATTTGTAAGAATTAGTTGTCTTACTGGTTTACTGTGATCATGATTGTTTGCAGTACTGAAACTTTCTCCACCTTCAAATCCAAGTCTATTAGTATCTCCATTAGGTTTCTGACTTTTCAGCATATCATCAAGTTCCTCTGAACTTTTCTTGAATTTCTCTTTGTGTTGATTTGCAGTAGCCGACTCATTTTCCAGAATTCCCATTTGTCTCATAAGTTCAGTTTTATCATGTTGCATGTGAATCAAATCTATCTTCAACATATCATTTTCATGATTGAGTCTTAGATCTTCATTTCTAGTATCATTGAGTCTCCTAGTCAAGTCATCTTCATTCTTCTTCCTGTCTTCAATGTCTTTACAAAATCTCATAGTCATATCTTGCATTTCATTCCTCATAGTACTGTTTTCTTGTCTCAATTTGCTCACAAGTTCATTAAGAGTTTCCTTTTCATCATTATCATTCTGCATCTTCTCATGAAGTTCTTTTCTTTTATTTTGAGCTATAGTAAGATTCTTCTGAAGTCCTTGAATGAATTCCTTTGCAGTCCTTAGATCATCTTCAAGTTTGATATTCTTCAACTTCTCTGCATCATAGTATACATGAGCTCCTTCCAATTTCTTTCTTAAGTTCTCCATCTGTACTAGTGTCAAAATCTTCCTCAAGTTGTTAGGCTTTTGAAAATAGAGGACTAGGCTCTGATACCAATTGCTAGGATTAATGATAGTCTCAAAGATACTGAGAGGTGGGGGGGGGGGGGTGAATCAATATCTAACCAGTTAGTAGAATATTTAACCTTATTAAGAACTTTGCATTCCAAAATAGTTTACCAGTAAATAAGAATTAATGCAGTAAATAGGAACAATAAAGACAACTTAGAAAACACACCATAACACAAGATGTTTAACAAGGAAACGCAGTGTGGGAAAAACCTCGATGGGATTTAAGACCCACAATATTCACTCACTAGCCAATGAATAAATATTACTTGCAATGAGGGGCCTGCACATGTAGGAAGGCCAGCTTCCTAGAGCTCACTACTCAAATAATAGTCACACTAACTATAAAAGTGGATTATAAAATCTGATACAATGTACTGCTTCAAAGTAGAATCAACTATGCCAGGTTCAGTACCGGTTTAAGCTCATTCTATAACCAAAACCTTTGCTGTCACTTATATCACCTTATACATAATTCAAAAATCTCTTCTTACACAAAATGACCTATAAGTGTTAGGATTCCCACAGATATTGAGAGGGGGGGTGAATCAGTATCTAATCGGTTAGAGTAATTTCATAACTTAAAACATGCAGAACATATTAATACTGTATACCGGTAAATAGAAAGGAATGCAATAAACAGAGATAACAACAACCACATGAAAAACATACCATAACACAATATTTTAGCGAGAAAACTCGGTGTGGGAAAAACCTCGGTGGGATTTGTGACCCACAATATTCACTTACTGGCCAATAAGAGAATATTACTACTACAATAGGGGCTTGCACATGCGGGAAGGCCAAGTACCTAGAGCTCACTGCTCAAATACAAAATAGGAAGTCTCACTGACTTACAAAATGGATTATATAAATCTAGTGTCTTGTACTACTTCAAAATAGCATATATAATGCCAGATCCAGTACCGGTTTCTGCTCTACTTCTTACATAAACCCTTAACCTATAATTCGCATAATAGGTCTGCCTTATTACCTTCCTTCATTCTTACAAAAATGTTCTACAATGATCTCTTATATATATGAGTCATTTTACAATGTTACCAAGTCAGCTTATAATGATTTTACAATAATAAACAAAATATATTACAACAAAAATCCTGTCGGCCTTTGTGCCTGTATGCTTCATTTCACTATCGGTGGTCTGAGTGCTGGTGTAGAGTCTGATCTTGCTAGTGCCGGTGGAATGCCTTGCCGGTGTCATGGGATTGTAAGGTTGCCATCAATGACAAAACCTTCAATCACCTACAATGTCTCATTGGAGTGTGCACTTGCCAACAATCTCCCCCTTTGGCATTGATGGCAACACTCATGAGAAAATTAAAAAATTGTAGTCCAAAAATATGTTACCAAAAATGTGTGAACCAAAAATGTATGAACCAAAAATGTGTGAACCAAAAATGTGTGAACTCCCCCTGAGCAGATGAGTCTTTAGCTGATTATTTTCTCATACCACTACTCCCCCTTTGGCATTAATGACAAAGGTTGTCAAAGTGCCAATAGAGTATGGTTTCCTGTCTCAACCTTGTAACTAGGTGGTTACAATTTGAAAAAGATCCACCAAAACCAAATTTAGGCTTTCAAGAAACTTTTTACTATCTTTTATTGCTGCCTTTGTTCTTTGAACTGTACCGATGAGGTGTTGCATTTGCTCTGCCGGTGTTTTCTATCCTTGAACTAATGCATCAGATATTTCTTTCCTTAAACATGTGAGGTAGTCCAACTTTGGACTTAATCTCCATTTCAGATCCTTAGCCTTACTTTTTATTTTCTCCTTTTCTCTTTCTAGCTTTAGTAACTCTTCTGCAAAACCTGTTATCTTTTGCTCAAAAATTGATAATGAATTAGATGAATTAATAAAATTGTCAGCTAGCTTATTAATTTCCTCCTGTATCTTGCTCATTTTTCTGTCAATGTCAACTGTCAAAAAGTTTGTCTTACAAGTGTCTCTGTACAAAGTTTTGAACTCCTTAAGTGTGCTGCACAGTTCCTATAGAAGTGTGTCAAACTACCTTGTACACTTCTTTATTTGTTCCTCAAAGAATTTCTATTTTTATTTTTCTAACCTCTCTTTGAATGCTTCTTCCTTTATTTGCTCAACTATCACTATGTTGTTAGTAATATACTTAGACAAAGTGTCGAGTTAACTCAAAGAATCCTTATTATCTACATTGCATTTTGGAGCTATCATCTTCAAAATTGGAATTGTGTCATCTATAGCTTTATATGCCTATTAACTACAATCTGTTATTTTCTTTATAGAATCTAAAAGAACTTCAGTTACATTTGTTGATTTAAATCCTATAGTTGAAGGGTCAACACTCTGAATTCCACTGGTGGGAGCAATATTCTTGCTTGTAGTGACCTCTGGTAGGTCAGCCTGTGTTTCCATTTCCTTAAGCAAAGGTTTTTGTTGCTCTCCTATTGCCGGTGGTACTATTTCCACATGAACCTGTTGCTAAGAGGGAGCTTGTTGCTCTATGTTACCATCTACTGGTTTTCCTTGTATGTTATCTGTTTCATTATTTACCGGTGGCTCACTAGCCATATCTGTCTTACCAGTTGTGTCCTTGTCTATCATAATGTTGATTTTCTGAGTATCAACATCAACTATGTATAGTACCTCAGAATTAGGATTTGTATCCTCTTGTGATACATCCATACTCTCATCAGCTGGTTGATCTTGAGTTGTTGTACCGGTGGAGTAACCAGAGGCAGTGGGGATAAATTATCTCTTATTTTGATGCTTGGAGGTCCACCAACCTTTCCTTTTCCCTTATCCTTGTCTTTCTGATATACCTTGATTGGTTTAGGGTTTCTATACTCTTCCAGATGGCAACCTTACAATCCCATGACACTGGCAAGGCATTCCACCGGCACTAGCAAGATCAGACTCTACACCGGTACTCAGACCACCAGCACCGGTAGTGAAAGGAAGCATATCGACATAGAGGCCGACAAGATTTTTGTTGTAATATATTTTGTTTATTATTGTAAAATCATTATAAGACGACTTGGTAATGTTGTAAAATGACTCATATATATAAGAGATCATTGTAGAACATTACCAAGTCGGCTTATAATGTTTTTACAATAATAAATGAAATATATTAAAACAAAAATCCTATCGGCCTCTGTGCCGGTATGCTTCCTTTCACTGCCGATGCCAGTGGTCTGAGTGCCGGTGTAAAGTCTGATCTTGCTAGTGCCAGTGGAATGCCTTGCCGGTGTCGTGGGATTGTATGGTTGCCATGAATGACAAAACCTTCAATCACCTACAATGTCTCATTGGAGTGTGCATTTTCCAACAATAAGATCTCATGCATATATATGAGTCTTTTACAATATACCATGTCAGCTTTACAAAAGATAATTTCAATTAAATACCATAAACAAAAATTTATTCTGTGTTGGCTGGGGTGCCGGTATGCATTGTTGCCACTGTCAGTGAAGTGTCTACCAGTGTATGCATATGTCTATGCCAGTGGCTTTACCAAATGAATGCCAGAAGGTTGCCTGATGGTTGCCATCAATGACAACACCAACCATTCTCATAAAAGTGTAGAATGCCAACAGTTGCTAGATTTTAGAAGAATCCTAAGGAAACACATCTAATAGCAACTAAAAGAATTTTTAGATATTTGAAAGGTACTGTTGATTATGAGTTATGGTATCCATATGGAGGAAATTTTTACTTGAAGGTGTCCATACATGCAGATTGGGCAGGAAATGTTGATGATCAGAAAAGCACAACTGGTGGAGCATTTTTTATTAGAGGAATACTTGTTTCATGGAGTAGTAAGAAGCAGAGTTGTACTCCACAATCTATTGCTGAAGTTGAGTATGTTGCAGCTTACATGAATTGTACACAGACTATATGGATGAGGCACATTTTGGAAGGTTTTAAGATGAAGATTTTAGAACCTATAAAATTTTTATGCGATAATACAAGTGCCATAAATATTTCCAAGAGCCCTATTTTGCACACATGAACCAATCATATTGAATTGAAATATCATTTCTTGAGGGAAAAAGTATAGAGTAAAGATGTGATCTTGGAGCATGTTTCTACCAAGGAACAACTTGCACATATTTTTACTAAACCTCTGCCTAAGACTACTTTTGAGTATCTTAGAAGTCAGTTAGGGGTTGTCCCTCTTCATCAAGTCAGTTAAGTATGATGTAGATTACATCAGTCCCAAAGCTACTTGCAGAATTTTACAGAAGGATTGGTGTAGAAGTGGATTTATTCCATAGGGGAGCATTAAGTTGCAGAATGTTGATGATGCATAGTGAAATTTGACATTACATGTCTTACTTTCAATTTGGCATTGTTGTCAAAGGGGGAGAAGAATTATGTGATTATGGGAAGGAGAACCAGTGACAAGCTGAAGACATGGAGACCATGGTCAATACTTGGTAATGTAAACCAGGATTCCCATTCACAATCACGCAACAATAAATGGTATTGATATTTGTATTTCCATCAATGCCAAAGGGGGAGATTGTTGGCATTTGCATGAAGATTGCATTAATGATATGTTATGTTGTCATTGATGTCAATTAAACCAGTAGTGATATTATTGATATTGTTGTAATATTGTTCTTGTAACTAGTAGGAAGAATTTGTGGAGTGAACCAGTAACCAATGTAAACCTTATCTATTGATGTAACTGGTAAACCCTACCTGTTGTTTGTGATAAACCCTAACTAATTTAAGTCTGGTGAATTGGTTATATTGGCTTATGATATGATGATGAGCGGTAATGATTATGATATGTATGATTATTGTAAGAAGATAATTCCAAGAGATTTTGGCGAGTTGTTGTAACGTTTTTTTTCTAGGGAATGAGAAAATGTATTGCATCTAATGCAAAGCGCGTGATGAGTTACTAAGTCTGATGAAGCGGTGATCAAGGAGCGATCAATATTTTATTAATTGATGTGTAGAGATTGCTATGTAATCCAACGGTCATACTTGAACCAATTTCTTTGTAATCTCTATGAGAATTAGGTTTTTATTATGTTACCAACCTGATTGATTGTTTTATAAGCTCGATGAAGTTTTTTAGTTTAACGAGTTGGCAAAGAGATAAACACAATTGAGTTGAGTGTGTGGTTGTCGAACCATATGATGTATCTACAGTTTGAGTAAAGGAAGATAGGAGCATGAAATCGATCTGATCATGCAAGTGTAGTGCTATTCAGACATATCAACAAATTCCTCTTGTTTTCTAACAATTACAACATAATTTAAATCCCCTAACTGGGTAAGCTCTAACAAGATTTGTGCTATTTAAATCCTCTAACAAGGTAGTCCATTAGATTGGATTTTCAAATCCTCTACCAAGGTTACTCCTTACAGGGTATTGCTTCTAACAAGGTATTTGTAGTCAATCCCTTAACTAGGTGATTTCTAATAGGATTAGTTCTTAATAGGACTCTTTGTAAACATTTAACAGGATAGGCTCCTAACATGGCAAACTTCAGAAGAGTTCAGATAGTTATCTTGTGAGTCTCATCTCACCATGGTTTTTACCTATTTTGGTTTCCACATCAAAAATATTTGTGTCAAGTGGTGAATGTTTTTGTGGTTATGTTTTCATGGTTGATTTACTTAACTACTTAACTATTTTTGATAAGTCGTGATAACTGGAAGCATTGAGAAATGAATAAGTTGTTTATTGTTAATTTTTTGTAACAGTCAACCGGTTTATCTTATGAGTTTTTATCTTGACAGAGGTATTACATTGTTAGTTCTAAGTTTACTTTGAGAGATTGATTTTTGAGATTGGTGAAGTTTGTATCCATTTTTCTATCTACTGATTCACCCCCCCTCTTAGTAATTGATCGGATACTTATTCTTTCATCATACTATCAATTGGTATTAGAGAATATCCGGTCCTCTAAGGTCTAAGCCTAACAACTTGAGGTAAAGATCTGTAGATCATGATGAAGAAGGAAGGTTCAAAGTTTAATAGAGAGAACTATAGGATATGGAGTGACAAAATGAAAATTTATATCAAGAGTTTGGGAAGCCAATATTGGGAACATGTCGATACTAAGTATGTTGCACCTACTGAGATGTTGATTGATGATCAGAAGAAAGAGCAATTAGAAAATCATCAAGCATTGGAGGCTATTGTCAGTTATTTGTCTGATGTAGAGTATGTAGATGTTCATGGTCTTGAAACTGCATATGAGGTATGGAAAAAACTTGAAGAGATTTATAGTGGTGATGAACATGTTAAGATTGCTAAAGAAGAGAGTCTAAGAGGAAAGTTTGATAACATGTGGATGGCTGAAGGTGAGAATATCCAACAATATGGTCAAAGGATAAAAGAGATAGTCGGTGAAATTAAGAGTGCAGGAGGTAAAGTGGAAGATTCCACAGTGATCAATAAGGTACTGAGAACCCTACTACTAATCTATGCTATTCGAGTTGCAGCTATTCAGGAGCTGAAGTCCATTGACAAAACTAAGGTAAATCTTGACTCCATCATTGGCAAGCTTACTGCTTTTGAATTAAACGGTTATGATGGTAGTGTACAAAAATATAGGTCTACATTTAGAGCTTCTGTTTCTAACCCATGTATGAGGAAAAGTAGAGATGCCAGTCACAATTATGAATCCAAAACTAGCATAGAAGCTGATGATGAAGACAGTTTAGTTGAGCTTGAAGCATTGTTGGCCAACCGGTTGCCTATAGGTATAGGTAAATATAGAGGCAAATTACCTTTGAAATGTTTTGCATGCAACAAGATTGGACACATTGTTGCTAACTGTCCTAATGGTGATAGTAAGAACAAATGAGAGAAATTCAAGAAGTATAAGGGTAAAGGAAAAAGAGATTGTCTTATTGCTCTTGATGGTGGTATCATTGATGAGGAATCTGATGGTGATGCAATGAAGACTTTGTGTTTCTATCCATTAAAGAAGAGATGTCAGACCAGAAGGCATTAGTATCCAGGATGGATAACTCTGATGATTGGATCATTGATAATGGTTGGTCACATCATATGGCCATTGATCAGAGAAAATTTATTTCTCTGAAAGAATTTGATGGCGGAGTTGTAAGATCTGGTAATGACTCACCCTGCATGGTTAAAGGTAAGGGAACTATTTCTCTTAATGGAAAGAGTAGTGTAGATGATGTCTACTAGGTTGAAGGTTTAAAGCATAATCTTTTAAGTGTGGCAACTCAATGACAGAGGATATCCATTGGAGTTTAAAAATGGTATGTGCAAAATCTATGGCAATAAAGGTGAACTGATTGCAACTAGGAAGAAAACTAAAGGTAACTTGTTAGACGTTAATCCTAAAGTCAACAACTGTTTAATTGCAAAGATAGATGATAGTTGGCTTTGGCATAGGAGATTTTGTCATGTAAACTTTGATAACATTGTTAAAGTGAGTCAGTCCAAGACAGTGAGAGGTTTGCCTTGGTTAGACAAACAGGTTAATGCTTTTTGCAAAGAATGTCAGTTGGGAAAGATGACATCCTCAACTTTTAAGAGCAAATCAACGGAACATTTGTTAGATTTGGTTCATATAGATCTTTGTGGAGCAATAAGAACAAAAAGTATTCAAGGTGATAGATATTTTACGATCTTCAATGATGATTTCTCAAGGATGATGTGGGTCACATTCTTGAAGGATAAGACTAAAGCTTTTGGTAAGTTCAAGGCATTCAGGGTCTTAGCTAAGAAAGAGAGCGGTAAGAAGATAAAGTGTCTGAGGCCAGATCAAGGTGGTGAATTTACTTCTGAGGAATTCACTAGGTATTGTGAAGAAAATGGTATCAAATGACAACTTTCTGCACCAAGGACACCACAACAGAATGGTATCACAGAGAGAAACAACTAGTTAGTTGTTGAAGTTGCTAGGACGATGTTGATACAAGGAGGTGTAGCGAAAAATTTCTGGAGAGAAGTTGTCAGCACAACTGTCTACACTATGAACTGGATTTTGGTAAAGAGGTAAGGACAAGACTCCTTATGAATATTTGTATGGTAGATCACTTGATGTTAGTTATTTCAGAATATTTGGAAGCAAATGTTTTATTAAGAGAGGTGACTATATTAGAAATTTTGAGGCTAAAAGTGATGAAGGTATATTTCTTGGCTATTCCACCAAGAGTAAGGCCTACAAGTGTTTTAATAACCAAACACAGAGAATTATTGAGAGTGTTGATGTTCGAGTGGATGAAAATCCTAAAATCTCAGAGGAAACCAGTTCAGAGAAAAAGGATGAAGATCCTTGCATTTTGGTTTTGGAACTAGAAACTGTGAAATCTGAAATCGGCAATGCAAATATTGATGTACCAGTTCAACCGAAATAGATAAATTCAGAAGAAGATGATGATAATGAAGAGATGAACCTGAAGATAATGATCATGTTATTGCAAGATATGTGAGACTGAATCACAATCCTGAACATATTATTGGGGATAAGGATGTTGGAGTACTAACCTGAAGAAGAATCAAAGAGAATTCTTGCATGATATCCACTATTGAACCAAGAACTTCTAAGGAAGCATGTCAACACATCACTTACGAGTTGGCATCCTCTCCTTACCTGTGATAGAATATATTGGTAACCTGCTAGACTAGTTGACATCACTAGTTAATCTCATATCATCTTAGCTTCATTTTAATATCATTTTCATAATAGTTTTAGCTTCATATCAATATCTTGCACCATATCATTATCTAGTTTCATATCTAGATCATTTACTAGGATCATAATTGCATCCATTTTGATCCTAGAATCATTTAAATCTCATTCTATAGGTTGTCATCTTGAGGATCAAGTGCTCTTCCAAATGAGGGCCACCTTGAATCTTAGAGATCTTTAGAGATCTTTATAGATAGAGGAGCATGGAATGATTTTAAAGAGTTTTGATTCATTAACTTGCTTTGTTTTGTTTTGATTTCTAACTCTAATGCAATGTTTTTTTTGTATGTTTGAAGTGTTCTTCTCTATTGCAAGTTGATCCCACATTTCTGGCATACATTAATTGGCGCCCATCGTGGGGCTCAAACCTCATTTTTAGACATTTCTATTTTTTTTCCACAGGATTCATGCCTACAGATTTCAAACGCAAAATAGTGCATATGACGGTTCTTTTTGCACATTTCATAGATATTCTAGTCCATAAGATAGATATTCTCGTGCATACGACAGATCTTCTGGCACATTGAATATCTCTTCTCGCGCATTTAATTGTTTTTCTCATGCATTTAACTATTTTTCTCGCGCATATAATTGTTTTTCTCGTGCATATAACTGTTTTTCTCGTGCATATAACTGTTAGTTTTGCGCATACAACTATTTCTATTGTGCATATGATCTCTATTTTTGCGCATATAAAATAGAGGCAAAAATTTGTAATCCACTGTTCTAAAAAAAAATAAAAAATTAGGCTTGTGGAAGCCCACCTAAGATTTTGATTTCACTAACTTATTTTCTTGTAGGTTTTCCTAACAAGTTTCTTGCAGATTTGGAGGAGTTAGAATAGATTTGGTTTTTCTTTTTTTGCTTCCTTTCAAAGATGGCTTAAAAATAATTCATTTTTTTCATTGGTTTTAAAAAAGAATCTCATCTTTATTTTGGGCTTAAAAATCAACCTCATTTTCAGTTTGGCTCTAAAAAGAATTACATTTGCAAGGTAAAAAGAACAACAAATCAAACATTTACTTTCTTGCAAGTTAGGATTCACACCTCAAATTTAAGCTCTAAAAAGAACAACAAATTTTGACTTTCTTGCAAAGGTAAAAAGAAAAATCAATATTTCCATTTTTTTGCAAAGCGATTTCCATTTCAAGTAAACATGCTTTACTTTATGTTGACCAGGATTTCAATTTCCTAGTTAGACAACAAATTGCTTTGTGGGATAAAAAGAGCACCATGCTTGTTGGAGCAACTTCTCCAAATAGGACTTAGCCAACAATTGCTTTGAAAAGGTTAAAAAGAACTTTGATTGCTTTGTCTTAAGTGGTAGGTATATTCTCTCCCCTTAATTGGGTGATCAAAAAGACAAACCCACTTTTTCATTGCTTTATTTACTTTCAAGCATTAAATCATTTAGAGTGTATGCCTTCTTGAAGCCTCGAAAGGGCTAGTGTGAAGGGTATGACCCAAGTGGGAAACAACTTTATCGCCAAGTTTACCAACCCACTATAATCAAATGTGGAGGCTGATGAAAATCCCCTCCAATGGAAGTGTATATTTGATAGCCTTCCCCTAATATCCTTGTGATGCGAAAAGCCTTTGTTCTAAAATTTGGGAAGCCTCTTAATTGAGTTTATCATTTGCCATGCCAAACGAAATCCTTACTACGAACCTTAGCATTAGAAGCTTTGAACAGAGTCAGTTTCCATACATTAGCAATATCATAGTGCAAGGGTGGGGAAGAATCTACCTCCAAGATTACTCACCATATATCTCCCAAGATAACTACCCAATTGTGAAGCAATTCACTTTGGGTTAATTTCTGGTAAAAGCAAAAAAATGGGCACCCTCTAGGGGGTGACAAGGCTATTTGAGCTGATGGAGTATTGAGACTAGTGGACTATGATATTATTGATGACCTTTGAATAAAGTGTCTATCTGATGTGTCCTTTATTGTGAATCAAACCAGTGAAAACATTAGGGATTTGAAAATATCCTCACAAAAACATACACTCAATGTTTAGTATAGGGATGATCATTATTTTCATGTGTGCTATGTCTTCTTATTATGAACATTGAAATATCTTGCAAATCAACTAATACAACAATGAATTCAAAACAAAGAGCAAAGAGAAACCTTAGAGAGAAAAGAATTTCCAAATCCAACAAAGCACCTTTTTGAGGTGGTTATCAACTTTTCAATTATCTTTAGGCAACATTTTCATCCAACAAGATTAGGGGAGTATCAAACCAAGTGATCAAGAGTTTATCATTCAACTATCTCAACAACAACAATACCTAGCTAGGTATTCCAGTTAGTCAAATCAAGTTTCCAAATCAGGAGACTTTATCCATATCATTTGACGTTCTTTGTCATAGGGGCCTATCGAACAAACCCTCTATTCAACTTAGTAAGATTGAGTATTTGAAATGAAGTATTCATCAAGTCAACAACATCAAACTATCCAAACTGAAACTTTGATCACTCATGTGACCATCCCTTGTCACTTGAAAAGAAGAATCTTATTCAAAGGAAATGAGTCCTAGCCTAAATCAAGATCAAGATATCATGGCTCTCCAATCTAATCCCATTTTTTTAATCAAGATCCCAACTATCAATAATCTTATGATGATCCCCTAAGATTTGTATTCCATCCACGATGATCCCCTTTTATCTCAAGAGTAGAGTCCCATTCAGCATCCATCTCCTAAGAAAGAGAATGATATCCCTTCCATCTCCTTCACTAATCTAATTCAAAATCAAGAGAAAAGCACAAAGTCAAATGATCCTACTCCAAGTCAAGAACAAGATCAATGGATCCTTTCATCATCCAAATCCATTTTAGGTCCTTTCATTCCAAATTCAAACTTTTCATCATCCAAATCCATTTTAGGTCCTTTCATTCCAAAGTCAAACTCTTCATCCTCCAAATCCATTTTAAGTCCTTTCATTCCAAAGTCAAACTCTCCATCCCTTCCATCCATCTTGGGTCCTTACCTCCATCCATACACCAATCCATCACCTCAAAGAATCCATAAGAAAGATAAAAAATGGCACCATCTTTGAACTTCTTTCAACCATCTATCTAAACATCTTTCCAAAACTATTCTTCCATTTCCTTTATCTATTTTGGGTCCTTATGTCCCAAATTCAATTTTCCTCCATCTCTTCATCACTTCTTAAGTTGTGTACCAACACTCATCTTGAATATATTTCCATCTATCCTCGCACAAATCTTGAAACATTCTATCTATTATCCAACACCTCTTTTCCATTCCTTCAATCCCTATCATTTAGTCCTTTGCATAAATCCTTCATCTATGAAATAGGCATTTGTGTCATTTTGTCACATGCTTGCTTGTGCTCGAATCTCATTTTCAGTCCTTTTCCTAGATATCTATTCATGAAATGCTTTAGAATTCGAGGTTGTTCCTCTTTAACATTTTCTTTTGGTTGGGATACACACTCAATCTAGAAAATAAACACTTATCGTATCTTGGTACTGAGTACCGACATATTTTTATTACTATATCTCATACACTTAATCAATTTCTTTAAATCATTGTGATCTCTTAGTCGAAGACATGGCTAGTGAAAAATCTAAAATATTGCTTCAACACCACTGTAATTATTAGACCCATGTAAGTTTCATCACTTACAAGCCAATGCAAGAAAAATAAAGAGCAAAAAGACAATATCAAAAGATCAAAAGCATGAGAAAGAAAATAAATATCAAGAAAAGAAAAATGTAATGAAATGCAATATCAAAATGCTTGGCTATGGGAACATGCAAATAAGTCCATTGGGGCTATGGATGCTTGGCTGGAAATGGAGCAATATTTGTGAGATTACAATGATTTAACCTCGTTGGGGCTATTGATGCTCGCTGGCAGAAAGGATCTATCTAGGATGCTTTTTAAGTCAAGGTAACTCATGTAGCTATCCACGTTGGATTTTGAATATTACAATGATCATATGAACCAAAATGAACCCAGTTGCACACACATGGGTAATCAAAGACTAAATACCTTTATCCAGTTTGGGATTCTTCTTCCCTTTTGAGTATGCTTCCTAGTCGCTAGATATGTTCAGTTGAATTTTTCCAGAGGTTCTAAGTGTGGGTTGGGTCTCTATCTTTGAAAAGTCAAAGAACACTTATTTGAGTGGTGCTAGATGTTGTGACAATCTTACATATCACCTCTTTGAAAATGAAGACCTCTATAATTGGGGTCAAATTTTCATCCACTCTATTATTCCTACCATATCTCCCATTATCCTTCCTCCAATATCCATTACCCTATCTAAATTCATCCAATGCTATCTATGTGTTAGGATTCCCATAGATACTGAGAGGGGGAGGTGAATTTGTATCTAACCGGTGATAAGATTTTCTTAATTTAAAACATGTAGAGAAAATTAGAATTGTGTACTGGTAAGCAGAAAGTAATGCAATAAATAGATATAAAAACAACCACATGAAAAACACACCATGACACAATATTTTAATGAGGAAACCTAGTGTGGGAAAAACCTTAGTGGGATTTGTGACCCACAATGTTCACTTACTGGCCAGCAAGAGAATATTACTGCTACAAGAGGGGCCTACACATGCAGGAAGGCCAAGTACCTAGAGCTCACTACTCAAATACAAGATGGGAAGTCTCACTGACTTACAAAATGGATTATATAAATCCAATGTCTTGTACGGCTTCAAAATAGCATCTACTATGCCAGATCCAGTACCGGTTTATAGCTCTGCTTCTTACATAAACCCTTAACCTATAATTCGCATAATAGGTCTGCCTTATTTCGCTTAATTACATTCCTCTATATATTACATCTCCTCTTACAATGTTCTACAATGAACTCTCTTATATAAGAGTCATTTTACAACTTTCCAAGTCAGCTTACAATGATTTTACAATAATAAACAAAATATATTAACAACAAAATTCATGTCGGCTTCTGTGCCGGTATGCTTCCTTTCAGTGCCGATGCCGATGGTCAATGTGTCGGTGTAGAATCTAATTTTGCTGGTGCTGGTGGATTGCCTTGCTGGTGTCATAGGATTCTAAGGTTGCCATCAATGACAAAACATTCAATCACCTACAATGTCTCATTGGAGTGTGCATTTGCTAACAATCTCCCCCTTTGGCATTGATGGCAACACTCATGAGAAAAATTCAGAAGTGTATCCAAAAATTGAAGTCCAAAATTTGTTACCAAAAATGTGTGCTCCCCCTGAGCAGATGATCCCTAAGTTATTGAATTTTTCTCATACCACTACTCCCCCTTTGGCATCAATGACAAAGGTTGTCAAAGTGTCAATAGAGTGTAGTTTCCTATTTCAACCTTGTAACCGGTTGGTTACAATCTGAAAAAGGTCTGCCAAAACCAGATTCAAGTTCTCAGTGAACTTTTTACTATCTTTTAATGTGGCCTCTGTCCTTTGAACTATACCGGTGAGGTGTTGCATTTGCTCTACCGGTGTTTTTTGTCCTTGTACAAATGCATCAGATATTTCTTTCCTTAAGGATGCTAGGTAGTCCAGTTTTGGACTTAGTCTTAATTTCAGATCCTTAGCCTTACTTTTTATTCTCTCCTTTTCTCTTTCTAGCTTAAGTAATTCTCCCTCAAAACCTGTTATCTTTTTCTCAAAAACTGATAATGAATCAAATGAATTAATAAATTTGTTAACTAGTTGATTTATTTACTCCTGTATCTTGTTGATCTTTTTGTCTATATAAACTATCAAAAAGTTAGTCTTACAAGTATCTTTGTACAAAGTTTTGAATTCCTTTAATGTGCTACATAATTTCGATAGAAGTGTGTCAAACTTCCTTGTACACTTCTTTATTTGTTCCTTGAAGAATTTTTCTTTTTCTTTTTCTAACCTCTCTTTGAATGCGTCCTCCTTTATTTGTTCAACTATCACTGTGTTGTCAGTAATATACTTAGACAAAGTGTCAAGTTGACTCAAAGAATCCTTATTATCTACATTACATTTTGGAGCTATCATCTTCAAAATTGGAATGGTGTCATCTAGCCTTATATGCTTGTGAACTACAATCTATTATTTTCTTTATATTGTCTAAAAGAACTTCAGTTACATTTGTTGTCTTGAATCCTGTAGTTGAAGAGCCAACACTCTGAATTCCACCAGTGGGAGCAATATCCTTGCTTGTGGTGACTTCTGGTAGGTCAGTTTATGTTTCCATTTCCTTAAGTAATGGTTTGTTTTGCTCAGCAGTTGCCGGTGGCACTAATTTTGTATTAACCTGTTCCTGTGCTGGAGCCTATTGCTTTGCTTGTTTCTCTATTTGTTGTTCTGCCTGTTGTTCTATGTTCCCATCTGCCAGTTTACCTTCTATGTTGTCTATTACCGATGGCTCACTAGCCATATCTATCTTACCGGTTGTGTCCTTATCTACCACAATATTGACCTTTTGAGTATCAACATCTACTATATATAATACCTCAGAATTAGGATTTGTATCCTCTTGTGATATATCCATACTCTCATCAGCTGGTTGATCTTTAGTTGTTGTTACCGGTGGAGTATCTTGAGATGGTGGGGGTAGATTATCTGTTAATTTGATGCTTGGAGGTCCACCAACCTTTCCTTTTCCCTTATCCTTATCTTTTTGATATACCTTGATTGGTTTGGGGTTTCTATATTCTTCCTATTTTTCTTTCTCAACAAGGAATATGTCCCATGCATTAGCAGTTTCCTCTGCAACCTCATTTACTCTACCAACCATAAGTGCTACATGCCGGTGTGCAGTTGAGAATACTGTCCGGTTAGCCTCTGAGATCATATCATCTATCTCCTTTGGTGAGTTAATAGGATAAACAACAAGTAGTTTCTCGATCTTTATTTTCTTGTCAAGCTCTATAACAACTTGCCTTCTAGCTTCAAGTCTCTTAAATAGTTCTACTAGTACTTCATCTACAATTTGCATCAAAAATTTCTTATAGATATCCAAGTGTAGAATTACACTGTTTTCAACTTTCTCCTTGTCATCAATTGATAATGTATCATATAGTTGGTTGATGTTTTTAAGCTTTCCTTCCTTTGTTATTTCATCCAACAGTCTGTCAATCGGAGCAATATTTTGTTGAGTCCTTTTCTTTGGTGTTAAATTTTTCTTCTTTGGAGTTGTCTTCTTAGCCGGGGGCCTTACTGCCTGTTGTTTTTGTCTGGTTCTTCTAGGCAAAGGTGTGGATACTGGTGAAGGTTCCCTTTTCCTTACAACTCTTTTAAATGCAGTTGGCATGTCACTCTCTAAAGAAGTTACTACCAATGAAAGGTGAGTTTTTGGTTGCTGTGCTTGTAACTCATCTTCATTGATACCAGTTTGTTTAAGTACATCTTCTTTGATAGCCTTAGCCTGCCTTGAACCTCTCCTCACTATTGCTTCTACTTTCTTCACTCTCTTCTTGGATTGAATTTGATTTTCAATGGTTTTAGCATTGCCAAATACCTCTTCCTTAGGTTCCTTGGGTGCTTCCAAAAGGGATTTTGCATATGTTTCAATGATGTGATCATCTGTCTCATAACCCATTTCAGTAAACCAAATTGTTCTTGGGATAACTGCCTCCATCCAAATCTCATCCTTCTTAATCACAAAACATATGTCATCCTTATATTTATTTATAATTTCTTGTGACAGTCTGACTCTAACGTTCATTCTGGCCTTTAATGCTTGAAAGTACTCATTAATATTCTTCTCTTTATTTTCACCCATGTTGTTCAATAAGTTAGATAATTGTTTGCCTACCGGTATGTCAAATCCAAGGTTCTTATTACCTATATCGGGAACCTATTTGGTTATATGTAGCATTAAGCAAACAAGTAAGTTGCCAAATCTGAATGTCCCTTTCTTATCCTTCTTGATATTTCCTAGATTTTCAATCAATTCATCCTTCAACCATTCACACACATCAATTTTCACATTATCGCACTCTTTATGCATAACCTGGAAACTTAATTTAGTCTATTTGCATGTGTTATTTTGTAGCCTAGAATCATGCTAATGAATCTCACATTTATGTTAGTTACATCATTCACCCTTAAAGACCTTTTGTCAGATGTTGCACTTGTTAGGTTCATTACTAGGTCATTTGAGACCTTCTTTGTCTTGTCAAGTCTGTTACCGGTGGAGGGTAACCCTATTACAGCCTTTACTGCTTGTTTAGTTATTTTGTGAACATAATCTAGCCAGAAAAATTCACCATGAACCCTGCTCAACATTATCCTAATAACTTCCTTGGGGAAATCTGGAATGTAGAGAATTTCTGTGAATCCTAGGGTTTCAATTATTTTGTGTTCAGGTTTCACATTACCAGAATCATCATATATAACAGTCTTGTACATGTTCTTAATTTCTTCATCTCCTAATTCTTCTATATGGCAATGAATATACATCCTAGGGTCTTCTACAAAAACTACTCCTTTGGGGATTTGAGAAAAAGCACCAACATTATCATCCTTCTTTGCTATTTCAGGAACTAACTAAAAAATGGGCCTAGGGTGCTTGATTACTTCCACTACAGTAGGGTTTGCTATGAATTCAGGTACATAAGAGGATGCCATGATTATAAATACCTTTTTTTGCCTTTGGAAAGATTGATTATTGAATTGCTTTACTTATTTGCTCAAAATGCCTTAACTCTGGAAATTTCGGGCTCTTTGAATGTTTGAATGCTCGGTGAAGTAAAATGGAGCCAAAAACACTAATTTATAATGTCAATCTGCCAACTACCACATTCAATGCTTGCTGGTTAAGTAATCACTTAACATATCTGTCGGTATAGAAGTAATTTTAACTTCTTACCATCAACCGAGGGAATAATAGCATGTTTCACATTTTTTTGCCAAACCCTCAAAGAAATTTTCTTCAGTTGGATGAAGAGTCTCCTGCTGGTGGAGTGTTACTCTCTTCTACCAGTGGAGTGTTACTCTGCTTTGCCGGTGGAGGAGTATTCCTATCAATATTTAGTTCTAATTTCCTGATCCATTGTTTTGATTTACTTCTTCAACCTTTTCTTTACCTTTCAAACTAGGACCTTTGTTGTTTACAGGTGAGGACTTGCTTCAACAAAATTTAGCAATATGCCCAATTTTGTTACATGCATAACAAGTCACATTATTTTTCTGAATAGACTTCCCATAACCTATGCCGGTTTGTGTTCTGCATTGATTAGATAAATGTCCAAATCTTCCACAAATATAACATCTCACATTCATTTTGCAATTTTCAGAATTATGACCAACTTTGTTGCATTTTGAACATTGATCGATGGGTGTACTGGTATTCTGATAATTTCTAGATCTACATTGATTTGCTCAATGACCATACTTGTTACAGTTAAAGCATTTGCCATTAAATTTATAAGCAATAGGTTGTCTTAGTGGTTTGCCATGATCTTATGTGTTTGCAGTACGGGAGCTTTCACCAGTTTCAAAGCCAAGACCATTAGTGTCACCATTAGGTTTCTGATTTTTCAACAAGTCACCAAGTTCTTCTGAGCTTTTCTTGAATTTTTCTTTATGTTGATTTGTAGAAGCCAGTTCTCCTTCCAAGATACCTTTTTGTCTCATGAGTTCATTTGAGTCATTTTGTGCATGCATTAGATCTGTCTTCAACATATCATTTTCATAACTAAGTCTTGTGTTTTCATTTGCAGCATCATTCAGTCTTCTAGTCAAGTCTTCTTCATTCTTCTTTCTATCTTCAATTTCTTTACAAAATCTCATAGTCATATCTTGCATCTCCTTCTTTGTTGTCATGTTTCCTTGTTTCAGCTTATTCATCATATCACTAAGAGTTTCCTTTTCATCATTATCATTTTGCATCTTTTCACAAAGTTTTCTTCTCTTGTTTCTTGAAATAGTAAGATTTTCTTGAAGTGCTTGAATAATATCATGAGCAACCTTTAGATCATCTTCAAGTTTGATATTTTTCAATTTTTCTGCATCATAGTCTGAGAGAGCTCCTTCTAGTTGCTTCATCAAGTTTTCCATCTCTACCAGTGTTAAGATCTTCCTCAAGCTGTTAGGCTTCTTAAAATAGAGGACTAGGCTCTAATACCAATTGTTAGGATTCCCACAGATACTGAGAAGGGGGGAGGGTGAATCAGTATCTAACTAGTGATAATATTTTCTTAATTTAAAACATGTAGAGAAAATTAGAACTGTGTACCGATAAGCAGAAAGTAATGCAATAAATAGAGATAAAAACAACCACATGAAAAACACACCATGACACAATATTTTAACAAGGAAACCTAGTGTGGGAAAAACCTCAGTGGGATTTGTGACCCACAATATTCACTTACTGGCCAATAAGAGAATATTACTACTACAAGAGGGGCTTGCACATGCAGGAAGGCCAAGTGCCTAGAGCTCACTGCTCAATTACAAGATGGGAAGTCTCACTGACTTACAAAATGGATTATATAAATCTAATTTCTTGTACTACTTCAAAATAGCATCTACTATGCTAGATCCAGTATCGGTTTATAGCTCTGCTTCTTACATAAACCCTTAACCTATAATTTGCATAATAGGTCTACCTTATTTCGCTTAATTACATTCCTCTATATATTACATCTCCTCATACAATGTTCTACAATGAACTCTCTTATATAAGAGTCATTTTACAACTTGCCAAGTTGGCTTACAATGATTTACAATAATAAACAAAATATATTAACAAAATTCATGTCGGCTTCTATGCCGGTATGCTTCCTTTCACTGCCGATTCCGGTGGTCTATGTGCCAGTGTAGAATCTAATTTTGCTGGTGCTGGTGGATTGCCTTGCCGGTGTCATAGGATTGTAAGGTTGCCATCAATGACAAAACTTTCAATCACCTACAATGTCTCATTGGAGTGTGCATTTGCCAACACTATGATCTTTCTTCACAGTAGTCCATATCCCTTATCCTACCTATTCATTGCTTCCATCATCCCTCACTATCTATGATCTTGTTTCTCCTAGCCATATCCTATCTCTATCCATATCCCCTTTTTCATCCTCGATCTTGATCAAAACTAAGGACAAAACATGATTTCAAAAATCTCTTGATGTGTCTCCTCATAAGCTACCTTTGTCTTTCTCCTATCCATTTCCACCTCAATGGTTCAGTCATCCATTCATAATGTTCCTTGTCTTGCTATACATTGGGGCAGCCAAATACATCTTTCTTCTAATCCAAAAAACTCCAAAAATCAAAATGTCCACAAACAAAAAAACAAAAAAATAAATTTTTTTTTTGACAAAATCAAGAACAAAATTGACAATCAGGACCCATATCGACAATCAGGACCCATATCGACAATCAGGACCCATATCGACAATCAGTACCCATATCGAATCAAGACCCATATCGAATCAGGACTCATATCGAATCAAGACCCATATCAACACTTGATCCATATTGACAATGAAGATTCATACCAATGCAACCTTGGTGGACCTGTGGGGCATGTATGCGCTATGCCCACATTAGTCTTCCTCATTTCTTCAATATTTTCTTTTTAATAGTAACTCTCGAAGTTGGCAATCAAACTGATCATATGTCTTGTTAATCAATTCATCACTCAAAATCTATCAACATCAACATGTCTTATACAGGGATAGGTATACTCGAAACCAAACAGATCAGTCTTATATGGGGTACTCACTCTTTGAAACTAGACATTCCTATCAATCATCGAGTAATCAAAGCAATGGTATAGATCAGTATGACTATTGGATTTTGTTCTAGTTAACCTTATCTTTATCAATTAATGGCAGTACATATTTCATCTTTCAAAAATCATAAAAAATAAAAAAGTGCAATAAAAGCAAGTGGTTAAAACCTAGAAATAGGCTCTCTATTTGTGATAGAGCAGTTCCTCCATCTATTTGTTCATATCATATCCACCCATCTAAGCCATCACTAGAAATTCACAAATGATTATTAGTCCAAGACATACTTAGCGTAGTCACTGTCCTTAATTTATCTGAATTTGTTATCCAAATCATATCCCACCATGTCTTGGTGATCAGTGTATATATCTATATCGAAGTAGTATCAACAACAAGTGGCAAAATTCTGACCTCACTGGGGGAATTTCTCCTTGAGGGTTTTAGACATCGGACCAAACATGTAGCAAGACAACAAGGATTAGAACAACCAACAATGACCTCAACAAAGTAAGAAGCCTAGATATCAAGGATTGAACTGATTGGAATTGAACAAAAGATCTATTTCCAGGATGTTTTACTTGACAAGAATACATTTCCAATAGCATGCATGCTTACTTATGGTTGTTAATTTTTTCTTATCATATCTCCTAAGTGAGTTTTAGGATGTCTCAACTACTAGAGAAGCACGGAAGGAATGTGATGTTTTCTTTGTCTGCTGTTTGGGAGTGAAGCCTTATATTATGCAAATTTGTCTTACGACGTGATCAGGTAACATATTACTGAAGACATTGCAGATTTGTCTGGGAAAAAGGTTAACTCTTGTCTGTTTTACGCAAGCAACACTCAGGTCATCTTGGTTCAATTATACCTTGATGCATGTGCTATCTTACAATATCAAAATCCATGTAAGTTATATTGAAGTCGTTATGGTTCAATTATACCATGATGCTTGTATCAACTTTCAACAAATCAAGGCTCGATGATGAAAACAAAGGAAGAATTGGCACTTTGATCAAAATAGATGGCAACATTGAGAATAAGAATTCATATTAAGCTTTGCATTAGCTGCATTATCATTATCATATTAAGCTTTCCATTAGCTACATTATCATTATCATTTTAATCTGCATTTAGTTGCATATCATCATCATCATCATCTAGTCACATTCATCATTGCATCCATCACATGCATATCTATCACATCATCATGGAATCTTTCTTCACTTTCATATCTTCATCATTCATCTGATCCATTCTATCATGTCTTTTATAGGATGTATCTTTCCTGAAACCAAGTGTTTTGATCAAGTCTTATACAAGATATATCATTCCTGAAACCAGACATTTTGATCATCTTTATCTTATATAGGAGGTGTCATTCCTGAAACTAGACTTGATCCCAATATTATCAATTTTATTAATCTATTTCATCTGATCCATTCTATCATGTCTTATACAGGATGTATCTTTCCTGAAACAAGACATTTTGATCAGGTCTTATACAAGATATATCATTCCTGAAACTAGATGTTTTGATCATTTTTGTTTTATATAGGAGGTGTCATTCCTTAAACCATACTTGATCTCAATCTTATCAATTATATCAATCCATTTAATTTGACACATTCTATCATGTCTTATATAAGATGTATCTTTCCTGAAACTAGACATTTTGATCAGGTCTTATACATGATATATCATTCCTAAAATCAGATGCTTTGATCATTTTTGTCTTATAGAGGAGGTGTTATTCCTGAAACTACACTTAATTTTATTCTAATCAATCTTATCAATCTTATCAAACCCATGCATGTCATCAACTATCCACTCTTATATCTTCAAAATAGATTTCTTCTTCTTTTGAGAGATCATTCATGCCTTTAGTAAATGAACAATCTCCCAAGGGGGCATTATCATATCGAATCTCCATATCAATTTCATATCAATTTTATATCGACACTAGCTTCATATTAACTTTTCATATCAAATCAATTCTTCACATCTGGGGCATCATATCGAATCTCAACATCAATTTCATATCAGTCTCATATCGACATCAGGCTCATACCAATTTTTCATATCAAATCAATTCTTCATATCTGGGACATCATATCGACAAGTTTGGCGACAACATCATATTGAAAAATTTTGGCAGCATATCCAACAATTTTCTTTGAATCAACATGTGCACACACATCACTTCAAAGAGGGGAAAAATGTAGATGTATAGATCTGACCACCTTATTAATATTTATTTAAACCCCATCCCCCCTGTTAATTAAATATTATTTAATTAATTTCTTCATTTTCATCTATTTGAATAAATGAATTACTCAATTTATTTTAATTAAATTCATCTAAACCTTTTCCAGCCTTTAATTAAATAAATAACTTTATTTAATTAATTCTTGTTTCTTCCTTTTAATTAAATTTACATTTAATTAAATTGACCCTTGCATATAAATAAATCTAATTTATTTATAAAAATCCCCCCACTTGTATTTATGCAAGTTGCATCTATTTTAGTTGAAATAAAATATTTATTTTAATTAAAATTCTTTTTCTCCCACTTGCCCTCTCCTACATTTCCCACTTGCCTCCTAATCATTCTTCTAGAACCCATCTAATATTTTTCAATTATTTAGGTTAATACCTCTAATCATATCCTTTCCCTAAATTTGAGGAGGTCACTTCTCAAATTTGGAAGAAATTCTTCTAAATGCATAAAAAATTTATTTCTTCAACAAGATAACTTGTTGAGTTCCCCCAAATTTGGAAGGACTTACAAATTTGTCCTCGAAGTCTTCCAAACCATTAATGGTTAATTCAACCTCCCTTCATGGTTAGAGACTTTCTCTCCAACTTAACCCTTATCTAACTCAAGGGTCTCATTAAACACTAATGGTTTTGACCCTAGTTTTCCTATCTAACCCTTGCACAAGAGATTACCCCTTGGGTAAAAGCTTTATATATGGATGACCCTAACCCAACCTTCACCCAACTTCCTAAGGTAACCTTCATGTCTTCTTAGGCATTTAATGCCTCTTGCATCTCCTCTCAAGCCACCTTTTGTTGACAATTGTCACCATTTCATTGGTGAAAATTGTAAACATGGATTGAGTAACTTTCAATCCTATCCCTTGTTGAGATTATTCAATCTCAACCCTCCATTGCCCTATTTTACCTATAAATAGAGCTCTCATTCTTCATTCTCCATATCAAGTTTTTATGCATTTACATTATAGTCTCATAACATTAAACACATTATCTCTCTTTGACAGAATATCATTTTAGATCATTTTTTATAGCATTATAATATTAGATATATCATGTTAACCTCTCATGTTAGCTTCATTTTAGTATCATTTTCATATTAGTTTTAGCTTCATATCAATATCTTGCACCATATCATTATCTAGTTTCATATCTAGATCATTCACTAGGATCATAGTTGCATCCATTTTGATCCTAGAATCATTTAAATCTCGTTCTCTAGGTTGTCATCTTGAGGATCAAGTGCTCTTCCAAGTGAGGGTAGAGATAGAGGAGCATGGACCGATTTTAAAGTTTTGATTCATTAACTTGCTTTGTTTTGTTTTGATTTCTAACTCCAATGCAATGTTTCATGTGTATGTTTGAAGTGTTATTCTCTATTGAAGGTTGATTCCACATTTACGACATACACTTATCATTGTGTAAATAATAATTTAGTCAAAATAAGCCCCAAAAATTAAAAACTTTAAGTCTATAATTCTCATAATTATAAATATAAATAAGATTTCATCTATTTCTTATTGCATTTAAAATTTTAAAATATTAAATTTATTAACCACATAGTCATTTAAAATAGCAAGAATTAATATGGACATTCTTTGTGATCATAAGCTATGGTAGTTGTTATTAGTATCACTTAGTACACTTTCTTAAGATTAATTTCATAATTTTTTTTTTAACTAATCTAGAAAATACATAAAATATATTGATAAAATTTTGGAAGATATTAGTCCAAAGGCATATATTGAAATTGATATATAAATTAAATAGGAACTCATACATAAAAGATTACTTATAATTTAAAAATATATTAATTGTGTAAAGACTAAAAAATATGTCAAAGAATGATGTTGCTATATGTGATTTGGTTTAAATTGTTAAAGAAGGATATACTAGAGCTAATGGTTAAATGATTGGCCAATGATGTAGATTGAAGAGCTTTATCCTTTTCTTCTACAAATTATTTCTATTTCTATTTAGGGTTTTGAGGTGAATATGAAGATTATTTGGAGATTATAGGTTACAAGAAAGGTATTTGATCTATAATAATTAATAGAAAAGAAATTATGAGGAAACAATCTTTTTCCCAAATAATTCTGATATCTCATGTAAAATAGATATTAAGGAAACTATATTGTTTTACAATATATTTTTTCAAGGTTAGGAAGCTCAATAGAGCTCTCAATTAAATAATCTAAAAACATGAGTGGAGAGAATCAACAAGAGAGCCATTAGAGGGAGGATTTTTAAAGTGCATCTCGGTGGCAAGTTTGATTATTATTCCCATGTTTATAATATTTGTTAGATATCATGGATGATCAAGAGAAAGATTCAAAGGATGATATGTTTAATTTCTTGGGAGATGTGGAATTGGATGAACTATACCTTTATCTACCTAGTGCTTATGGAGAAGATAAGTAGAAGGATTATCCATCTCTTTCTGTAGCCTCTTTTAGTGTCATAAATTTTATTCCTCTATAATTACACACTCATTTTGGGCTCACTTTGTTGGTTGTGCTTCATGCCCCTAATTCATGCATGATTGTGTTAGGATAACTAGTGAACAATTGAGAGGGGGGGTGAATCAGTTGTTAACAAATTATGAAACTTTAAGCACACAAAACCTTTTACCGGAATGCATAAATCAAATACCATGCATCCCCAATACATAACACCAATATTTGTATGTGGAAAACCTGATAAAGGGAAAAACCACAATGGGAAGCCTACCCACAGTTAGATGATACTTCTATAGTAAATATGTGACTACAATAAGGGGCCTGCACATGCAGGAAGGCCAACAGCCCAGAGCACACTGCTCATCACAAAAGGAGCCTCACTGACTACAAAAGATATCTAGACTACAATATGGAAATAAGAATGAACTGCAAGAATAGTATCTCCTATGCCCGAGTACAGTTCTGGTTAAGCTCAATGCCAGAGGTCTTAAACCTCTTACACAAACCCAATTAGATCACCTATGATTGCCCAAAACCTCTGCATATGATTACAGCTTTATTTGCACACGAATAATCCCATAACCACAACCGATGATCTACGAAGAGATCTTACATCATATTTATACCAACCTAGGACCTAAACAATTAGGTCAGCCACCTAAAAAATAATACAACAAATCCATTACATAAACCCGCAAACCAATGATAATCCATGTCAGCCTAAGACCAAAACAACATTAACCAAATAATAAATAAAACTGGTAATGCATCAAGAGCATCCACCAACACATTACATAAACCGGTCCATAACCTAGCAGAATAAGACTAGACCTAAAATGGGTCGCCATAAGCCAAATGAAATACCATCAATCAACTAGAACATGAACACGATAACCATCAACATCCTGAAAACCTTCTAGAAGCCACACCAACACCACTTATTGAATCCATCAAAATATCTTCAATAAATCTCTATCAGTAGAACCCTTACCGGTAACCAAAAGGCTTACTAGAACATATGATAGCTTCTGGATCACCAAATCCTGAACCATCTAAATGTGACACACATTTGAGTAACTTGAATGATGAAATCAAACCAATTCCACCAATTAGAACATACAAGAGACAAATCTCCTGATCATCATCAAAGACCAACCACTCTACCAGAATCTGGTAGATAACCAAAGAAGCTAGTGTTGACATGAATGATAAACATCAATGCAACACATAATCCATTCCTCCAAATTTCCAACAATCTCCCCATTTTGCATTGATGGAATCACTAGATATGAAAAACATCCAAGTGCTAAGAAGTGTCAAACAAGTCTCCCCCAACGTAAGACATATGACAAATGATATGACAATGAAGTTCTAAACCAAATAACCAAACCATAGACCAAACTCCCATGTAACTGATATCTCTATTAAGCTCTATTTTTCATATATATATATATCTCTCTCCCTTTGATATCAATGCCAGAAATCTGACATAAACATCAAAGAAAAATCATAGATCCTCTGAACCACACAACTGACTACTCCCCCTGAGTAGTAGCATCAACTCATCAATCCAAAATGAATGATAGTTCTGATAATGCATACTAGATTGATGCCAATCAACATCAGTCAAGTCTTAACTGGAGGGGCAGAGACCCCCAATTTGTCTCTAAAGTACTCAAATGATTCCTTAGGCAAAGGTTTAGTGAAGATATTTACAATCTTCTCTTTAGTGTTCACATAAACCAATTTGACTTCATTTTCTTCCACTTTTTCCTTCAAAAAGTTATACTTGATTGACATGTGCTTTGTCTTAGAATGAAATAGCAGATTCTTTGATATGTCAATAGCAGCAGAGTTATCACAGTGAATAACTATCCATTCATTAAAATCTACCCTTATATCCTTCAACATTTGCTTCATCCATAGAACTTGTGTACAACTAGTAGCAACAACAACATACTAAGCTTATATAGTAGATAAAGAAGTACATGACTATTTCTTGTTGATCCATGAAACAAGTTTCTTTCTAAGAAATAAAGCTCTAGTGGATGCACTTTTTCAATCATCTATATCTCCAACCCAATCTGCATCCGTATATGCACATAATGTAAAGTCATCATTTTTAGGATACCACAAACCATATTCAGTTGTTCCTTGTAAATATCTGAAAATCCTTTTCACTGCACTCTCATGATTCTCTCTAGGATCACTCTAATATATTGATACAATACAAACTACATTCATTATATCCGGTCTAGTCTGAGTCAAATAAAACAAACCTCCAATCATAGATTTATACCTTGTAGGATTTGCTGGAGATGATACATCTTTCTTTGTCAATTTCTCACTTGTAACCATAGGAGTACCAATTGGTTTAGAATTTTGCATACCAAATTTCTTCAACAACTCTCTAGCATACTTAGTTTGATAGATGAAAATACCTTTATTAGTCTGAATAATCTGCAAACCTAAGAAAAATCTCATTTCTCCAATCATAGACATCTCAAATTCATTCTTCATATTATCAGAGAATTCCATACATAACTTTTCCTCACCTCCAAAAATGATATCCACCACAAAGACCTCAATAATCAATATGTCATCATTAGTGATCTTATAATATAAATTACTGTCAGCATTACCTTCAGTGAAACCAAGCTTCAAAAGATATTTGTCTAATCTAGCATACCAAGCTCTAGGTGCTTGCTTCAATCCATATAAAACTTTCCTTAATTTGCAAACCATGTTATTGTCATCTAAAAGTGAAAATCCACCAGGTTTCTCAATGTAGACTTCCTCTTCAAGATCTCCATTTAGAAATGCACACTTAACATCCATTTGATAAACCTTGTATTTCTTATGGGCAACATAAGCAAGAAATAATCTCACAACTTCAATCCTAGCTACCAGAGAAAAAGTTTCATCGTAATCAATTCCTTCCTTCTGAGAATATCCTTTACATACCAATCTATCCTTGTTCCTCACAACTTGTCCATCTTCATTCAATTTATTCCTAAAAACCCATTTAGTTCCAATAAAATTCTTATTTTTAGGTCGGGGAACTAAAGTCCACATGTTGTTCTTTTCTATCCGATCCAATTCCTCTTCCATAGATTTCATCCAACATTCATCCTTACATGCTTCATCAACTGATGCTAGTTCAATTTGAGAAATTAAACATACATCTTCAGCTTCCAACCTTCTCCTTGTCGTCACCCCTTTGCTTTTGTCTCCAATGATCTAATTTTCTGAATGGTTCAACCTTACATATGTAGGTGTCTTCTTACTTTCTATTAATCTACTCTGATCTTCAGTTATTGTTGAATTTGTGGAGTAAGTGGTTCAACATTTTGTTCTGATATAGGTGTTACCGGTTTAGTTATGATCATTTCCACTTCCAGTTCTCTCTCATAAGTTCTGATTTGAACTTTGTACTGCTCATCCACCTTGACATTAGCACTTTCCACAATTCTCTGCAATCTTTTGTTATAACATCTATATGCTTTGCTTTCATTTGAATAACCAAGAAATATTCCTTCCTCACATCTAGGATCAAACTTTCCAATGGAATCATCTCTTTTGATATAACATTTACTACCAAAGATTCTAAAATACTTTATTGTAGGTGTATGACCAAACCATAACTCATTAGGTGTCTTACCGGTGTCTCCTTTGATAAGAACTCTATTGAATGTGTACACTGCCGTGCCCACAACTTCTCTCCAATAGATATGTGGAAAATTAGCTTCCATCATCATAGATCTAGCTGTGTCCAAGATAGTTTTGTTATTTCTTTCCACAACACCATTCTGCTAAGGTGTCTAGGATGCAGACAACTGTCTTATTATCCCATGTTTCTCACAATAACTATTAAATTCACCAGATGTGAATTGACCACCCTAATCAGATCTTAAGAATTTGATCTTCAATCCTGTCTCTGTCTCAACCATAGCTTTAAAGTTCTTGAATTTTTCAAAGGCTTCATGTTTCTCCCTTAGAAAAGTAACCCACATCATTCTAGAATAGTCATCAATGATTAGCATGAAATATCTATTACCCTGAAAACTTCTTATTCTAACAGGACCACATAAATAGGTATGAACAAGATCAAGAACATCATTAGATTTATCTTGAATACTCTTAAAATAATTCCTGACTTGCTTTCCCATTTGACATTCCTTACATACCAGATTATGAGGCTTCACAATCTTAGGTATATCTCTAACTACCTTAGTTGAACTGATCTTTACAATGCAATAAAAAATCACATGACACAACCTCTTATTCCATAGCCAACTCTCATCAATATGTGCAATCAAACATGTCTTCTCACCGGAGTTCAAATGAAAGATGTTACTTTTAGTCTGAGTATCGGTTGCAATCTCCAATCCAGATCTGTTGATGATTTTGCATTTTCCATCCTTGAACTATAATTGAAATCCCTTATCTACCAACTGTCCTACACTCAAAAGATTATGCCTTAAACCTTCAACATAGTAAACATTATTAGTGTTATGCTTACAATCCAATGATATATTTTCTCTTCCTCTGATCATGCATGCTTTGTCATCTCCAAATCTAACTAGACCATCATCAAATTCTTGCAAAGATAAAAACTTCCTTTTATCTCCAGTCATATGATGTGAACATCCACTATCTATTACCCATTCATCATTGTCTTTAAATTTAGCAGCAAGGGCCTTTTCTTCATTATGAATGATAGGTTCAAGAGCATCTTCCTTGATAGCTAAGAATATCCATTCCTTTCCATTGTCGGATCCACTACCTAAATCTTTTGCCGGTTCATCATTAGAATCATCAGTTACACCTTCCTCATTAGCATAGTAGCATGATTTGTCTTTGTTCCTCTTGTACTTATGCTTGTTTTCATATGCATGGTTAGGCTTAAAATATCTTCTATCTTTCTCCTCAAATCTTGAATTCCTCTCAAGACATCTAGATGCAAAATGACCTATCTTATTACATGCAAAACATTTGAAAGGTGATTTTCCTTCATACTTACTTCCTGTCGGACCTTTAGGTACTCTTCTAGCGAATAGGGATTCAAGTTTTCCAAGTTCTTCATCTTGTTTCCTCATATCCTCCAGTTCCTTCACATATAATTCTTTCCAATCACTCTTGTTGGTTGGTGATGTAGATGCCTTGAATGTAGAATCTGTCTTTGCAACTCCTTGAGGACCGAATTCTTCAAGCTCAAAAGAAGATAAATTTCCAACCAAAGTATCCCTATTAACAGAAGTGTTAGACATTGTTCTAAACTAATTAATTGTAATAGCCTTCATCTTGTAAGAAGATGGTAAAGCTCCCAATACTTTAGAAACAATCTCATCTTCGCTCATAGATCCACCACAACATTGATTTCCCAAAATAATTTCATTGACTCTTTCCATAAAAGCAGTAATTCTTTCATCTTCTTCCATTCTTAGGTTCTCATACCTTATCCGGTAACCATTAGGTTTATAAATTTTGACAGTAGGGTCACCTTCATTCAGAGACTCCAACTTATCCCATATATCTTTTGCAGATGATTTGTTTGTTAATCCCATTATTTGTTGATCTGAAAGGGCACTCAAAAGGGCTTCTCTAGCTCTACAGTCATTTTCAATGTTCTTATCCAAGTCCGCAGGAGGAGGGTTGCGAGATGCCAAATCATAAGGGGTATAGCCTGTCTCAGTGATCTCCCAAATCTCCTTGCTAAGATATCTCAGATGAGTCTCCATCCGAAGCTTCCATACTCTATAATTTGTTCCAACAAGCCTAGGGTTGTCCTTCCAGTAAGAAATTGAAGTGGAATGGCTAGTTTCCATAGGATCTTCCTCAAGTGGTTAAGCTTCTGTAGAGAGGACCAAGCTCTAATGCCAACTGTTAGGATAACCAGTGAACAACTGAGAGGGGGATGCATCAGTTTTTAACAGATTATGAAACTTTAAGCACACAAAACCTTTTACCAAAATGCATAAACCAAATACTAGAATAGAAGATATATCAATTAAGCACAAACATAAATCATAAACCAAATACCATGCATCCACAACACATAACACCAAGATTTATACGTGGAAAATCTGGTAAAGGGAAAAACCATAGTGGTAAGCCTACCCATAGTCAAATGATACTTATGTAGTAAGTATGTGATTACAATAAGGGATGTGCACATGGAAGAAGGCCAACAACCTAGAGTGCACTGCTCATCACAAAAGGAGCCTCACCGACTACAAAAGATATCTAGACTACAATCTGGAAATAAGAATGAACTACAAGAATAACATCTCCTATGCCTGAGCATAGTTCCGGTTAAGCTCAATGCTGGAGGTCTTAAACCTCTTACACAAACCCAGTTTGATCACCTATGATCGACAAGACCTCTGTATATAATTAAAACTTTATTCGTAGATAGATAATCCCATAACCACGACCGATGATCTACAAAGAGATCTTATATCATATTTATACCAACCTGAGACCCAAACAATTAGGTCGGCCATCTAAAAGATAATACAATAAATCCATTACATAAACCTGCAAACAAATGATAATCCAAGTCAGCCTAAGACCAAAACAAAATTAACCAAATAATAAATCCAATTGGTAACGCATTGAGAGCATCTACCAACACGTTACATAAACCAGTCCATAACCTAGCAGAATAGGACCGAACCCAAAATAGGTCGCCATAAGCCAAATGAAATACCACCAGTCATCTGGAACATGAACACGATAACCATCAACATCCTGAAAACCTTCTAGAAGCCGAACCAACACTACTTATCGAATCCATCAAAAGATCTTCAATAAAGCTCTACCGGTAGAACCCTTACCAGTAACCAAAAGGCTTACTAGAAAATATGATAGCTTTCAGATCACCAATCCTAAACCTACTGAATGTGACACACATCTGAGTAACATGAATGACCAAACCAAACCAATTCCACCAATTGGAACATACCAGAGACAAATCTCCTGATCATCATCAAAGACCAACCACTCTACTGGAATCCGATAGATAACCAAATAAGCTAGCATTGACATAAATGACAAACATCAATGCAGCAAATAATTGATTCCTCAAAATTTCCAACAGATTGTGCTTAGTTCATGGCCATTTTTGGAAGCTAAGTGAAATCCTCTACTCATTGATCTTTATTTCAACCCAAAATTCTAGGACTATGGCATCTAATGCCCTAGTCCAACCATTTTGGCCCCAAATTTGAAATTCAAATAGTTATCTATTCAAGTAGTAAGAAAGTGGTCCCCAATGTTGAACTTCTTCAAAAACTAAACTTGAAAAGGTGTAAGTTGTGTATAAATACAAATCCCTTCGGGCATTTGTATCACTCTAATTGAGCATTCAATCAAGCATCTTCAAGCCAATTAAGGAGAGGTTTGCAATTAAGCATTCAAGTTCAATACTTATGATCAAGTTGTATGTTTCTCCATGATGAAGGTACACTTTAACACATAAAGAAACATCAAGCTTTGTGTGAATCTTCAAGGAAAGAGGTTTCATATCAAATATATCATTTGTCAATTAAAGAATTTCCTTTAAGGTTTTTCAACCTCTTCCATACCATGGGTAAGCTCTCTTTCATCCAACATTACTATAATGAAGGTGTAATCACCACCATGGGGTTTTGTTGGTATTGTGTTCTCATTGATGTCAACTGGTATAGGATGGCAACCAGTATGGGAGATGTGTGTGCAGTACTATCATTGATGCATAACATATGAGATGTCTTAAATGTCTTCTAGCATAGCAGGTCACTAGTAAGGGAGAGAAGGTTAGCTAGTATATTGGCCATTGGAGTCACCGGTACACAAGTTAGTGTTGACTTGTGTTGAAGACATAAGGACTACATACCGGTAAGTGACATGTTGGTAGTGCATGGTTGTCACCAACAAGAGAGAAGGATGTTGGATGGTTGATTGTGATGAAGAGGGGGAATGTTACCTAAATCACATCAACACCGAAGGAGAAGTATGTGCAAGTCATTGGTATGCTATGTGGTTGTGAAACAATAGGACTCCCACTAGATAAAGATATACTCACCATTTGAAGAGATGATTGACAATGAATGTGCCAACCAGATCATATGTGCCTATTTGAAGATATGTTTCTCAAATAGGGAAGCCACATTGGTGTAATGCATGATTCTGATGATAAGGATCTACTCCCACCGGTAAGTGGAGCTTATCTCCTATTATGCATGGAATGCATCATAGTTCTCATATATAAGATAAAAGGTTTAATGTCCAGTGTTTGAAGGCTCACACCAGATCAACTGGCGAAACTCTAAGTTGCCTTAGGTGCATGAGATCAGAGATATGCACTAGATTAGCCAACTAGACATGCTGAGTTACCAATACAGAAATTAAAGGATATGTTTGTCACTTTGACAAACCAATTGATAGGAGAATTGACTTATAGATGAAGAAGGCAAGGTTGAGCAGTTGCAGTTAGATGGAGCATGTTGAAGATTGATGACATGGTGTCATCAAGGTGTTCATCAGTAACTATGTCCACTGGTAATGCTGACAAAGTGCAGATGCAGAAGGCTTCCATCTAATGAAGGTGATCACGAGGTAGGTTTTCATGCGTGCTAACTAGTTTAGGTGCTCCACCGGAAGAGAAATGAAATGCAAGGGTAAAGGAAGACCAGTTAGGGTATAATCGACAGGGTCTATGAATTGGTAGATGTACCTAGTTGAGTGGTTGGTAGGTGATCTTATTCAGACTGACATAAAAAACTTAGCAATGGTGGATGCCAACAAAGGGGCCATGTGGAGGTGAAGTGGCATGGATGCACAACTCAGTGTGATTTGTCGATGAAGTCATTGGCAACTGGTCCAACATTTATGATGACTATGAAGCTCAAGGAATGAAGCTAGAGGATTGTGACTCGAGATGAAGGAAACAATAGAGATCCAGTATAGACTGATCTTGTAGATCAAAGAGGGTAGAGGGAAATTGCATCACTCATGTGATTGATTAGACAAAAGGCCGAAAAACATGCTACAAGGTAAATAGTTGGGTGATGCTCATTGATTGAGTCCTGAACATTAATCAAGGACATGATATTAGATTTAATATGATATGTCATGATGATCAGAAGATCAGATTAGATGCAAATTTAGTGCATGGCAGAAACCCTAGCGTACCAATCTTCAAACCCACATCTTGGCGGGAAAATATGGCTATAAGTATGTGAGCTAAAGATATTGTTCGAGATACTGAATGTGAGAGTGTTGCTACTACATGTGAGAGAAAATCAGTCAAGTGCTCAAAGACAATCAAAGAAGAGACTAAATATGAGAGAGAATTGGGTTGAAGAGTTCAACGAACAATAGTGAGGCAACTGATAGATGACCATTGAGTCTAACAGAGGAGTTCACTAGTGGTGACTAAACTAATAGAGAAGAGTTGTAGAAGATTACAAAGAAGGCAAGAAAAGAACTGATAGGAATTAGATGGTAGACATTTGACTAAGTTATCAAGACTGGTGGTGGATACCAGTAGTGTGACAGAGAGAAAATAGAACCAATGGAGAGAAGAACCAACAGAGAACAGAACCAATAGAGAAGAAGAAGAGACTGAATTAGTAAGGGTGCAGTAGAGAGAAAGGTGCAATAGAGAGAGGGTTGTAGTAGGAGATAAGGCTCTTGCAAAAAAAAGGCAAAGAGAGAACCAACAAAGATCTGAAGAGAGGAGAACCGGTGGAGAGACAGTCATGAGAGTTACAAAGTTCTTTTGTAACAAGAAGATAACTTTTGTATTCAAAAGATGATATTGTAATCACTGAGTTGGAGCTTGGTATAGGGGTTGGTGCTCCTTGGGTTGGTGCCCTAAAGAAGGAGTGGTACTCCTTGGGTTGGTGCCCTAAAGAAGGAGTGGTACTCCTTGGGTTGGTCCCTAAACTTTGTAGCTGAGGTTTTCATTGTGAGGTTGGATTGGAGCAATAGTCTCCAAAAACATTTCTCACTAAGGTTTTTCCCATCTTGGATTTTCCTTGTACATATGGTATTATGTGATGTCCCTTTTATGTGTGGTTGCATTTGTGTGAGTCTTGCATCTATCCAATTTGTCTAATTTAAGTGAGATCTGTTGACTGGTATTAGAGCCTAGGTTCCCTATCGATAATATTTATCTAGCTTGGGTAGATTCTGGTATTTGAACACAATAGTTTGTTTTGTGTCAATCCCTACTCCTATTCTTGATGGTTCAAATTATTCTATTTGGAGTTGTAGGATGGAAGTATATCTATCCTCCTTAGGGTTTGATGTGTGGATGTCAGTTGTAAATGGTTGCTCTAGTAAAGTCACTACTCCCACCAATTTAGATGAAGAAAGAGGAAACCCGTATAATGATGTAGCAGGGAAGGCTATATTTTGTGGGCTCATAGATGATATCTCCTGACAAGTAGATAGATGCAAATTGGAAAAGAGCTTATGGGATAGATTAAACAAGCTCTATGGAAATGAGCCTACTACTACAGAACCCATTTGTGAAGACAAGATGAGAAATGCAACTCATGTATCTTCAGATGATGAAGGAAGATCTATTAGCATCCGTAGGAATGATGAAGAAGGAACCCATGTCTTCATGGATCAAGAGTCATAAGATGAGGGGCACACATCTGAGAATGATCATGCAGATCATTCCTATCAGAAAGATGTGTTTGGCAGTGATAGTGAAGGTGAAGATGAAGATGAAGCATAAGTAGATCTTGAAGGAGAACTTGTAAGTGCACTCGAAGAACTTAGTAGAGTGAGGAATGAATACAAGTTATTCAAGAATGCCATAGGTGTGGAACATAACCAGTTGATCAGATGCCTTGAAGAATTTGAGAAATGCATCTTAGAGTTGAAGACTCAACAAGAAGACACCAAGGTGTGTTGGTGTAAAGATCTAGCATCTAAGATAGAAACAAAAGATAAAGAATATCTACAGCTAGTAGGAGAAATGGAGATTTTCTGAAATGACCTTGAGAAATGTCAGGATGAGCTCAAGGTAAGAATCCTGTTTGATGATAGTAGTGATGCCTTGGATAAAATATTGAAAAAGAAAAAGCATGCCAAGGATACCAGAGGATTAGGAAGCGGTGTTGGTGAATGCTCCACTAGCACGAATGTCTCCCACAAGGACATTCAGTTTGTCTCCTCAAATGGAGATAACAAGGGTAAGACCTTCATAGTTAGAGATGATCCCCAAAAGATGGTTGATCTAACCACAATCAATGAAGACATGAAGCAAAGGATGAAGACCAATACAACAAGGAGGAACAATATAGATCCTAAAGGAAAAGGGAAGATTGGAGAAGGAAGCTTCATCAGAAGCAAGAAAAAAAGAAGTTAGCAAAGAAGACCTCCTACCAGTAGAAGACAAGGAAATGCTACCACCCACAAGACAAAGAAAGTATGGGAATAGAAGAGATCAGATGGAAGAGAGGCAGAGAATGGACAATCCAAGGTCCATCCTCGAAGAAGAAGAAATGGAGATTCTAAACTGGTAAGATCTCCTCATGCATGGAAAACCAAATTTGTAAGTTATGTGCCCCCTTTCTTCGGTTATTATTATGCATGCAAAGAATATAGACATAGAGAAGATGAATGAAGACTGAAGTCTAGGAATAGTAGTTTTCTCCTCCTAGAGACAAGATTATTGTCTATTGGAGGTGTAATGGTCTTAGCCTTAAATGTCATGATTGCAGAAGGATGAACATGTAGCCACATGAAAACTAGTATAGTAACTATGCTCAACATAGAAATTGATATAGAGCATATGGAAGTTAGAGACCTACATGGAACTAAACGAGAAATGTCCCTGCAAGATCAAGAGGTCCACTGGTTCTAGAAGCAGGTTACAATGGCATGACCAAAAGAAGATGGTCTAACTAGTTTAACAAAAGGTCCCCCAATCATGCATATGTTGGCATATGGACACTCCAATGAGACATTGTGTGTGATTGAAGGTTTTGTCATTGATGGCAACCTTGCAATCCTATGGCACCAACAAAGCATTACTCAGGCAACCTTGCAATCCTATGGCACCAGCAAAGCATTACTCAAGCAACCTTGCAATCCTATGGCACTGGGAAGACATTATACCGGCAAAGCATTACTCAAACAAAATAGTGCTCCGGCATCAACAAAATCAATCTACATCGGCACCGGCACAGAAGATGTACACTGACATAGAAGGAAATATGTATATTGGCACAGAGGCTGACAGGATTTTTGATATGTAATATTTTGTTTATCATTGTAAGCCAACTTGGCAAATTGTAAAATGACTCTTGTATATAAAAGAGATCATTGTAGGCATTTTTAGGATATCGATAGAAAGCAATAAATAAATTATAAGGTAGACCTAATGTGCGAATTGTAGGTCAAGGGTATATGTAAAGAAGAGAGAAAGAACTGGTACTGAATCTAGTATTGAAGATGCTATTGTAAAGCAGTACAAAATATTGGATTTGTGTGAATCCTCATTGTAAGTCAGTGTGACTTCTTATTGAGCAGTGAGCTCTAGGCTGTTGGCCTTCCTGCATGTGCAGGCCCCTATTGTAAGTAATATTCTCTTATTGGCCATTAAGTGAATATTGTGGGTCACAAACCCCACTGAGGTTTTTCCCACACCGGGTTTCCTCGTTAAACATCTTGTGTTATGGTGTTCTTTTCATGTGGATGCTTTTGATTCTGTTATTTGCATTAATTCTTGCATACCGGTATACTGTTACTTTATATTCTGCATATTCAATTTTAAGAAAATTTCATTACCGGTCAGATACTGATTCACCCCCCCCTCTCAGTATCTGTGGGAACCCTAACAATTGGTATCAGAGCTTGGTCCTCTATTTTCAAAAGCCTAACAGCTTGAGGAAGATCTTGACACCGATAAAGATGGAAAATCTGATGAAGCAACTTGAAGGAGCTCTTACTAACTATGATGCAGAGAAGTTGAAAAATATCAAATTAGAAGATGATTTAAAAGCAGCTCAGGACATTATTCAGGCACTTCAAGAAAATCTTACTGTTACAAGAAACAAGAGAAGAGAACTTTGTGAAAAATTGCAAAATGAAAATGATGAAAAGGAATCACTAAATGATATGATAAGCAAATTGAAACAAGAGATCATGACAACAAAAAATGAAATGTAGGATATGACTATGAGATTTTGCAAAGAGATTGAGGACAGAAAGAAGAATGAAGAAGAATTGACTAGAAGACTAAGTGATGCAGCAAATGAGAACACAAGACTTAGCTATGAAAATGACATATTGAAGACAGATCTGATGCATACTCAAAATGACTCAAATGAACTAATGAGACAAAAAGAGATCTTGGAAAGGGAATTGGAAACTACAAATCAACACAAAGAAAAATTCAAGAAAAGCTCAGAAGAACTTGGTACCTTAATGAAGAATCAAAAACCCAAATTCTGGAGTTGGATTTGAAGTTGGAGAAAGCTCCGGTACTACAAATACCCAAGATCAAAGCAAATCGGTAAGACCCTCTAATACTTATAAATTCAATGGAAAATGCTTTAACTATAATAAGTATGGTCATAGGGCAAATGCATGTAGATCTAGGAATTATTAGAACATCAATCCTCCCACCGGTCAATGCACCAAATGCAACAAAATTGGTCATAACTCTGAAAATTGCAGAATGAATGTAAGATGTTATGTTTGTGGAAGATTTGGTCATTTATCAAATAAATGCAGAACACAAACCGGCATAGGTTATGGGAAAGCTATTCAGAAAAATAATGTAACTTGTTATGCATGTAACAAGATTGGTCATATTGCTAAATTCTATAGAAGTAAAGGTACACCGATAGATAACAAAAGTACTAGCTTGAAAGGTAAAGAAAAGGTTGAAGAGGTTAAGCAAGAATTTTCAAAGCAATGGATTAGAAAAGGTGATCTAAATATTGGGGTTACTCCTCCACCAGTAGAGCCAACAAATTCTTCACCGACAGAACAATATGATGCTCCACCGGCAGGACAGAGCAATGCTCCACCGACAGGATGTTCTTCATCAAATTGAAGAAAATTATCTTGAGGGTTTGGCAATTTAATGACACATGTGCTATTATTCCCTTGGTTAGAGAAAAGAAGTTGAAAATCCTTCATTACCGACAAATAAAGTTGAGTTAATACATTGCCGACAAACAATTAATGTGGTAGGTAGCAGAAAAGACTTTATAAAATAAGGTTTTTGTCTCCATTTCATTTCACCGTGAATTCAAACTTTCAGAGAGCGCGAAGATTTCCGAGCAAAGAGGCAAAGCACTTCAGCAATCAATCCATCCAAAGGTAGAAAAAGGTATTTATCATCATGGCATCCTCCTCTGCACTTGAATTCATAGCAAACCCTACAGTAGTCGAGGTTATAAAATGACCTAGGCCCGTGTTTCAGCTAGTTCCCGAGGTAGCTAAGAAAGATGACAACACAGGTGCTTTTTCCCAAATTCCAAAGGGTGTTGTTTATGCAGAAGACCCTAGAATGTATATTCATTGCAACATAGAGGAATTAGGTGATGAAGAAATCAAAAACATGTATAAATCTATTATATGTGACAATGCTAGAAATGTGAAACCTGAACATAAAATTGTTGAAACCCTAGGATTCACTAAAATCCTCTACATTCTTGAATTTCCCAAGGAAGTGGTTAGGATAGTTCTTAGCACGGTACATGGATCATTCTTTTGGCTTGACTCAGTGCATAAAATTACAAAGGTAGCTGTGAAAGTAGTAACAGGGTTACCTTCCACCGGTACCAGACCCGACAAAACCAAGAAGGTCTCCAATGACCTAGTAATGAAATTAACTGGTGCAACATCCGACAAAAGATCATTGAGGGTTAATGATGTGACCAATACAAATGTGAGATTCATTAGCATGATTCTATGTTACAAAGCAACTCATGCAAATAGGCTTAACTTTGTTTCCAGTTTATGCATAAAAAGTGCTTATGACATGGTTAAGGACAATGTAAAAAATGATATCTGTGAATGGTTAAAAGATGAGTTAATTGACAATTTGGCAAAAATCAAGAAGGATAAGAAAGGAACCTTTAGATTTGGAAATTTGCTTGTATGCTTAATGTTACATATAACCAAACAGGCTCCCGGTATAGGCTATAAGGATTTTGGATTCGATATACTGACAGGAAAATAATTGTCTGACTTATTCAACAACATGGGTGAAAATAGAGAAAAGAATATCAATGAGTATTTTCAAGCACTAAAGGTCAGAATGAACAAAAGAATCAGGCTATCACAAGAAATTGTCAACAAATACAAGGATGATATATGCTTTGTAATAAAAAAGGATGAGATCTGGATGGAAGCAGTCATCCCAAGAATAATCTGGGTTATAGAGATAGGGTATGAAACAGATGACCACATAGTGGAAACTTATGCCAAAGCACTTCTGGAAAACCCCAATGAACCAAAGGAAGAAGTATTTAGTAGTGCTGAGACCATCGAAAGTCAAATTCAATCTAAAAAGAGAGTAAAGAAAGTTGAGGCATTTGTGAGGAAAGGAACTAGGCAAGCAAAAGCCATAAAAGATGATGTATTAAAGAAAACTGGCATAACAGAAGAAGAGTTGGCAGCCAAACAACTTGAAACTCATCTATCACTGGTAGATACCTCCTCAGAAGGAGTTATGCCAGCAACTTTCAAAAGAGTTGTTAGGAAAAGAGACCCCTCACCGGTATCCACTCCTTCACCTAGAAGGACAAGATAGAAGCAACAAGCTGTGAGGTCTCTAGTCAAGAAAGCCACATTTAAGAAAAAGCTGACCCCCAAAAAGAAGAAGAAGACAAACATTGACTTGGCCCCTTTTGACATATTGCTGAATGAGATCACACAAGAAGGTAAATTGAAAAACATAGGGAAAATATATGACACCCTATCAGATGATGAGAAAGGACAAGTCGAGGAAAGTGTTATATTACACATGGACATGTATAAAAAGTTTTTGATGCAAGTCCTAAATGAAATTCCTAATGAATTATATAAAAGACTTGAGGCCAGAAGGTAAGGAATAGTTGAGTTGGATAAGAAAATTAAAATAGAAAAATTACTTGCAGTATACCTGGTCAACTCACCTAAGGAAATTGATGATTTGATAGCTCAGGCCAACCAGACAGTTTTTTCCACTGCACACCGGCAAATATCACTAATGGTAGGTAGAGTTACTGAAGTTTCAAATGAAATAGAAGATGGTTGGGATACATTCTTGGTTGAAAAAGAAAAACAAGAAGAATATAGGAATCCCAAGCCCATTCTGGTATATCAAAAGGACAAAGGGAAAGGTAAAGTTGGTGGACCACCAAGTATCAAGATTAGAGACAACTTACCCCCACCTCCTTTAAATACTCCACTAGTAAAAACAACAATTGCAGAAGATTAATCGGCAGCTGAGAGCATGGACACAGAGGATAATAATCCTAATCCTGAAGTCCTATATACTGTGAATGTTGATACTCAAAAAATTAACATAGTGGTAGATAAGGATACCACAGATAAATCTGATAACAAAGAGCAACCGGCAATAGGAAACAAAGAGCAACCAGCAATAGGAAACAAAGAGCAACTGATAGCAAATTCAGAGAAAAGGATGGAATCTGGAACACAAACAGAGCAACCAACAGAGCTAAAGGCTCCAGAATAGATGCCATTGGTAAGAAATGATGTAGGAAGAACTATGCTTAAAGAGATGGAGACACAAACAGACCTACCAGAGGTCAATACTAGCATGGTCACTTCCACTGGCACTCAGTTTATTGGGTCACCATCAAATGTAATAGAGGTATTGCTTGAATCTATCAAGAAAATAACTGATTATATCTCACAAGCCTATAAAGCGATAGATGATTCAATTCCAGTTTTGAAATCAATAGCTCCAAATTGTAATATAGCCAACAAAGATTCTTTAGGCCAGTTGGATACAATTTGTAAATATATTTCTGGAAATTTTGAGCAAACAAAGGTAGAAACTATAAAGGAAAGTGTAGAAAAAGAGAAACATAAATTCTTTGAGGAAGGAATAAAGAAGTGTAACAGGGAATTTGACACACTTCTACCGGAATTGTCCAATTTATTGAAAGATTACAAAACTCTATACAAAGACACCTGTAAGATAAACTTTTTGACCACGGATGTAGACAAAAAGATGAGCAAGGTACAGGAAGAGATCAATAAACTTGCTGATAATTTTGTTAACTCACCCGATACGTTATCAGTTTTTGAGGAAAAGATAACAAATTTTGAGGAAGAATTGCTCAAATTAGAAAGAGAAAAAGAGAAAATAATAAACAAGGCAAAATTTTTGAGATCTAAACTAAGTCCAAGATTGGACTATTTAGCATCTCTACGTAAGGAAATCTCAGAGGCACTAACACAAGGTAGCAAAACACCGGCAGAGCACTTGTAGCATCTCACCGGTACAGTATACAGAATTGAGATAGCAATAAAGGAGAGCAAGAAGTTTATGGATGGCATAAACTTAATTTTGGGAGATATTCTTCAGATAATAACTACCCAACTACAAGGTTGAGGTTATGAATTGGTACAACTACAAAATCTACTAACCTTTGTCATTGATGCCAAAGGGGGAGTAGTAGATGAGAAAATTCAAAACACAAGGATCACATGCTCAGGGGGAGCTCACACATTTTTGGTAACATTTTTTGGTCTACACATTTTTTTGGATATATTTTTGAAATTTCTCATGAGTGTTGCCATCATTGCAAAAGGGGGAGATTGTTGGCATATGGACACTCCAATGAGACATTGTGTGTGATTGAAGGTTTTGTCATTGATGGCAACCTTGCAATCCTATGGCACCGACAAAGCATTACTCAGGCAAGCTTGCAATCCTATGGCACCGGCAAAGCATTACTCAGGGAACCTTGCAATCCTATGGCACCGACAAGACATTATACTGGCAAAGCATTACTCAAACAAAACAGTGCTCCGGCATCAACAAAATCAATCTACATCAGCATCGGCACATAAGATGTACACCGGCACAGAAGGAAATATGTATACCGGCATAGAGGCCGACAGGATTTTTGATATGTAATATTTTGTTTATCATTGTAAGTTGACTTGGAAAATTGTAAAATGACTCTTGTATATAAAAGAGATCATTGTAGGCTTTTGTAGGATATGGATAGAAAGCAATAAATAAATTATAAGGCAGACCTAATGTGCGAATCGTAGGTCAAGGGTATATGTAAAGAATAGAGCAAGAACCGGTACTGAATCTGGCATTGAAGATGCTAGTGTAAAGCAGTACAAAATATTGGATTTGTGTAAATCCTCATTGTAAGTCAGTGTGACTTCTTATTGAGTAGTGAGCTCTAGGCAGTTGGCCTTCCTGCATGTGCAGGCCTCTGTTATAAGTAATATTCTCTTATTGGCCAGTAAGTGAATATTGTTGGTCACAAATCCCACTGAGGTTTTTCCCACACCGGGTTTCCTCGTTAAACATCTTGTGTTATGGTGTTCTTTTCATGTGGATGCTTTTGACTCTATTATTTGCACTAATTCTTGCATATCGGTATACTGTTACTTTATATTCTGCATATTTAGTTTTAAGAAAATTTCATTACCGGTCAGATACTGATTCACCCCCCCCCCTCTCAGTATCTGTGGGAACCCTAACAGCATATGTCATGAACACTGTGTGCTTCTACAATAATGTCTCCAGTCATGTGGCAAAATCTGAATGCAAGGACCCATCAACAAAAGAAGGTAACACTTGCTCCCAAGACTAAAAACAGGAAGAAAAATGAGACCAAGCAAGTATGGAAGAAGAAGTAAGAAGATGCAGCCATGGATCGACACTATGCATTCAATGTAGAGGTAATATCTTCTAAGGCTTAAAGGAGATGTAGGACCTTAGGGGGAGTAGTACACTAACCATATCATTCACCCCCTCAGTGGAAGAGGACACATGGAAAAATAGGTTGTTGCTAGTATGAAGGAAGGAAATGAGATGGTAAGAGTGTGTAGTGGTTGCCTTGTCTACACACCTATGTATTAGAGATGGATCACTACTACATGAGTCAATGGATGGCTAAATTGCATTTGGAATCATAGGCACTTGACACAAGAGGACATGAGTTATAAGTAGGTGCTCTGGTGGTGATGATGGACTGGTACGAGAAACTCGTATGTGCAGGATGTTACCAATATGTATGCTAATAGGTACTTGCAGGTTATGTAAGATAATGAGGTTGAGGATCATTGCATTATCCCTGGTAGCATGGATGGGGATTTTATGTCTCAGGTGATATTGGAGAAGACGTGAATGATATATAGTGGCCCAGTTGTTGATCATGTATGCATGTATCCTTTGTGGGCTAACCCATTTGATTTATGTCATGATGATGATATTGTATGACATTGTTTACATCCAGGATCATGTCATAGGTTGTGGTAGACATAATGGAGCTGATAGATCATTGGATTGATCACATATGCATAGCTCAACCAGTATATGGGGCAGTTTGGCTCTAGTTTTGAACCTGATAGGTAATGAGGACCTGAGATGCATGACTAAGGGGGAGTTGACAACCATGATTTCTAACTTGTATCATATTTGATGGACACATAGGGTGTGCAAGTGTCTATGGCTGTATCAGTGTGATGGTGTTTTTGGAAGTGTCCGGGTTTGTGAGATATTTCAATGCCTATTTAATTCAAATCACAACTAGACCACCGAGAAAGTTGCTTGAAAAGAGGGAGAGCTACCTGCACAAGTGAACCTGCATTTGGTATCAATGTTAGCTTCAACACTGGATATCATCTTTTTCGGGTCAAAATGGCTTTGCATTTCAAAAGGGCGATGATTTAATCTTACCGGAAGTTATATTGTATTCATTGACACATGTGCCTTCAATTGGTTTCAGACTTGTATATGCATGTGTTTCTGGTTGCATATACACTTGGTTGTTGAGCAATTGGTGTCAGTTGATGGTTGAGCTCTCCATCTCAAGTGACATGACTTATGAGGATACAAAAAATGATGGTTGAAGGAGGAGATGCATCCGATAGAGAAAATTAGGAGAGAAAACTCTATCAGTACCCAATGGACATGAGGAGGAGAGAAAATCTACCCTTTGCCATTGTTGTCAAAGGGGGAGAGAGATTCTATAGTATGTCGTATACTACATGTTGGAGAATCCATGGATTACACAAAGGGGGAGAAAGAGAATCTATAGTATGTTAGATACTACATGGGTTGACATCAATGCTAAAGGGGGATATTGTTGGCACTGTGTTTTGATTGATGTAAACCGTCATAGGATGGCAACCGGTATGGGATGTGTGTACAGTACTGTCATTGATTCATAACATATGAGATGTCTTTGATGTCATCTAGCATATTGGCCATTGGAGTCACTGGTACACAAGTTAGTGTTGACTTGTGTTGAAGACATAAGGATTGAAGACTAGTAAGTGACATGTTGGCAGTGCATGGTTGTCACGAACAAGAGAGCAGGATGCTGGGTGGTTGATTATGATGAAGAGGCAGAATGTTACCTAAATCACATCAACACTAGAGGAGTAGTATGTGTAGGCCACTGGTATGTTGTGTGGATGTGAAATAGAGGACTCCCACTTGATAAATATGCAGTCACCATTTGAAGAGATGACTGATAGTGACTGTGCCAACTGAATCATATGTGCTTGTTTGAAGATATGCTGCTCAAATAGGGAATCCATATTGGTGCAATGTAGGATGCAGATGACAAGGATCCAGTCCTACTGATAAGTGGAGCTTATCTCATATTATACATGGAATGCATCATAGTTCTCAGAGATAAGAGAAAAGAGTTAAAGACAAGTGTTTGAAGGATCACATGAGATCAACTGGTGAAAATCTAAGTTGCCTTAGGTGCATGAGATCAGAGATATGCACTGGATCAACCAGATAGACACGTTGAGTTGCCAGTACAAAATTTGAAGGATATTTTGTCACTTTGACAAACCAATTGATAGGAGAACCGACCTATAGATGAAGAAGGTAAGGTTGTTAGTGTGGGCTTACCAACCATATCAATACACTCCTTCTTATGTACACTCAATGAGTGTAACTAGGGACTCACCAATTGGTGTAGGATCACCCTTCTAAGTTCTTCCACCATTTGATTTTGTTGGGAGTTTGCTTCTTTAAGAAGCCATGTAAATGTAATAAGAGCCAAGAGCTCATTAGTTTTGTTTAGGTCCTAGTTTAGGTCATAGGTTCACAAGTCTAGGTTGAGTTTACTTTTGGATTAGAGGGTATGTGTGCCCATTGATGATTTTGGGGTCCTTTTAGCATTTTTGTGTCCATAGGATAGCCCAATGTAGGCCTAAAAGTCAAGAAAAGCAACATTGCAAAAGTTGCTCAAAAGTTGCAAAAAGTTGCATGACAACTTTTCAAAGTTGCCATGCAATTTTTCCACCTAATAGGTCATAACCTTATCTTGGTTTTGGTAAACCTAACCTAGGAACACAAACCAAGGTAAAGACATTATAAATTGTTGCAAACCCTAAAATGATGGTTTGGATGTCAGATTGTACAGCTAAAGGAAAAAGACCTTGACTGTGACTATTTTTTTGGTTGCCAGTCAGCACAAATGGAGCAATGAAGGATTGTTAATGGATTGTTATGGAACCTAAACTATATTGGGAGTCTTGTTGAGTGTTGATACATTCATTTTGAGCACTTAGATTAAGTTTGTTTTACAAGTTTTGGTGTGTATGTAATTACTTTGTAAATTCCTTCTTTACTGTCTAGTTTTGGACTATTTTGTGTAAATGGGTTGACAACTCCTATTCCCATTGTGGAAACACCATGAAACCATGGGGAATAGGAGTGTAGACCCTATATAGTATATTAGAATAAGTAGATCCCTTGAAGATGTAGGAAATCCTTTCAAAGACCCACTCCTATGCGAGAGTGGACTGTGCCCGGCTAGGAAGGGTTGAGGTTGCAGAGTTCCGTAAGAGCAAGGAAGGAAAAGGAAGGAGGCACCCTTTAGATGAGTTGTAGAGGGGTGTGTGGAGAATCATTTGTGAGAAGGAGGAACTTACACCAATCCAGACAAGGTGGTGAAGATAGAAAACCATCACTGTGACCCTGGCACGCCTAAAAACCCTCATTAAAACCCTCAAAAACCCTTAAATTCACCTAGGGAAGTGTACGGACACTTGGAGGCCCAGAACCAAGAAAATATTTGAGCCTTTTCCAAATGAATAGCAGTCCCTTTGGAAATTTTTACAAGTTTGGGCATTGTTTGCAAGAGGGAGCCCTAAAAGTCCAGAATGGAGGCCTAATAGGGGCACATTCCTTGTGGCCCTATTTTGTAGGAAAGAAGCAAAATGGTGAGATCGGTAACAAGTAGGAAGGTCAAAACCTCTTGGGGGCACATGAATGGATGGAGAAATATGTCAAAGACCTATCCTATCCTTTCTAGGACCTGAGAAGGTGTAGGAAGAGATAAACCCTTATTAGCCTATGTAAGGGTTTTGAAGCTTGTGAGTAGGTGAGAGCTTAGGACAAGAATCACATGTTGTTGGTGGGTGGATTGGGCAAGGTTAGGAGATTCCACAAGAAAGGGAAGTCCTATTGACCCTAGGGTGTGGTTGGAACACCTGGTGATCCAAGTGGAGGATCAAAGAGCATAGACTAGGCTAGTCTATCCCAAGCCCTTTCCCATCACCAATCCTCTAAGACCTTTAGTTCTTCTAATAATTTTATTTTAATCCCTCTCAAGAGCTAAAAATTGAGCTTCTAAAACCAAAATCTGACCATCAATAGATGTAGTCAAAGAATTTGAACCATCAAAAGAATTGACTATACCTACAATCTTCTCTTGAGTATCCTTAATCTTTTTATCTAAATCTGTAAGTAAACTTGTGTTACAACATACTCTGTAAATATTAGTACATTTCCCTAAATCATTATCAATCAACTTCAACTTATCATTAATCTCCTTTTTCTTCGACTCAATCATCTAATCAAATGTTGTTCTCTTAGCTTGTATAAACCTCTCCAATGCCTGTCGGTTTGATATCTGCAATAAAGATTGAAAGTCCTTAGAAATGTGCTCTGTGATTATTTTAAGCTTTCTGGATGGGCTCACTTCTTTGTCAAATTTGCACTCTAGAACAAGTCTATGAAAAATAGGGATAGATTGATCAATAAATTCTTTGTCCATAGATCCTTCCTTCATCATCTTTTGTACAACCATCATCATGAGCTCAATAGAACTCATCTCAGTTAAGCTTTTATGTTCAACTTGTGAGGTGTCAATTGACAACAATGATGCGCTCACTACCGGTTCCCTATCAGATTCCTCTTTTTTCTCTTCTGATGGTTTATTAACTTTTAAATCTTCCTCTCTTGCATTGATGGCTTCACCACTTGGTTTAGTATCAATTAATGTCAGTTCCTCCTTATGAACTATGACATCAACTTGTACATTCTGATCCGGAGGACTATTGTCCTCAACATTTGTCATGTGTACATTCTCTGAATTTTCCGGTGTCTCAACATTTGCCGATATCATCTTTGTATCCTATACATTAGATTCTACCAGGGGCTCTATATCCAATATCTTAATATCCTTCAAAATTGTAAATGTGGTACTCATTATACCTTTACCTTTCCCTTCAACTGAGATAGTTGTAGTGTTGGTTTTAGCCTTTGGTGATGTGTAAAAACTAGGGTTTGTAACAAAGAATTGAGCCCATGCCTTGTGGGTCTCAATGACTATCTCATTAACCCTTCCTAACATAAGACTAACTATCATGTGCTTACAGTGAAAGATGTTTATGTATGCAACCTCAAGTGTCCTGTCCAACTCCTCTGGAGTAATGGATGCACAAGTAGTTAACAACTCTTGAATCTTTATATGCTTGTCCTCCTCCATAGTTGATAATATTCTAGCATCTAAATTCTCATATAACTGTGTTGGTATTTGATTTTCAATTTCTAAGAAGGCTTTCTTATATATATCCAAATATAATAAAACTGCTTCTTCAACTTCTCTCTGTTCATCATTATCTAAATGCTCATAATAAAATTGTACATTTTTCAACATACCATCCTTAGTAATTTCATTAACCAATTCTGCACAAGTCTTGGGTGGAATAATAATTACATTAACAAAATAAAATTGTACATTTTTCAACATACCATCCTTAGTAATTTCATTAACCAATTTTGCACAAGTCTTGGGTGGAATAATAGTTACATTAACAAGTGCAAGATCAATGTCATCGATCTTGTTTCTTCTTCTAGTACTCAATGGAGTAGAAGGTGTTTCATTTGAATCTCTCATCTATACTGGTACCTTGATTGTAACCTTCCTAATTGGTTGCTTCCTAGCTTCCTCCTTAGTCTCTTCACCTTTCTTCCTCAATACCCTCTTGAATGCTAAGGGTGTGTTATCCTCAGATCTAGAGTCTGATGGAATAGGCTCAATAAATATTTCAGGATCTTTCCTCTTCCTTCCTTTTTGCAGAACAACATCCATTAATGCCTTGATGTCCTGAGATACTTGTTCAACAAATTTACTAGCCTTTCCCTCTTGTTTCTCCCTCTTCTTTCGGTTAAACTCAGTTTCAACCTCTTTCTTTTTCTATTTTATAGTACTAAAGGATTTCTCAGCTTCATCAATAGGTGCATAAATTAACATCTTTGTGTAAGCATCCAAAATCTATGCATCAACTTCATAACCCATTTAATCAATCCATATCTTCTAAGGCTTGACAACTTCCATCAAAGTTTCATCCTTTTTAACCATGAAGCATATATCGGTTGAGTATTTCTCAACAATTTTCTTTGGAACCCTCTCTCTAGAATTCATAGCCTTCTGGAATACCTTGAAGTAACCCCATACCTTGTCATCTCCCTGACTACTCAGTGTAGCAATAGATTGTTTTAGTTGCGTTCCTACTGGGATATCAAATGCCCACTATTTCTTCCCAAAGCTAGGAGCCTCATTAATGAAAAATAGAATCAAATAGACAATAAGATTTCCATACCAGAATGTTCCCTTCTTCTCTCCTTTGATCTTCACTAGGTTAATTAACAATTCATCTAGCATCCATCCACATAGATCTAACTTCTCATTTTCCCTCATGATCTTATGTACAACATAATTACAGGAGCTAGAAACAGAGTTCAGATGATTTGATTGAGCTACCTTGTAACCAATAATCATGCTTTTGAATCTGACATCTCTATCTGTGATAGTGTTAATCCTCACCTATTGCCGGTCTGAAGTTGCACTGATGAGCTTGTTAACTTGATTGTTAAAAATCTTCTTCTTCGGACTCTATCTAATCTGCGATAAACCGGTGATGGTCCTGATGGCCTCCTTCAAGATCTTGTAAGGTCTATCCATCCAGATGAATTCTCCATGCACTCTTCTCAAAACATATCTGACAATCTCATCTTCAAATTCAAGAATATCCAAAATGCCGATAAACCCTAGATCCTCAATGTGTTTGTACTTGGGCTTGATCTTTCTAGAATCTCCCATTAATTCGCTCATATACATGCTCTTGGTATCACTAGTTCCCAAATCCTCAATGTGGTAGTGAATGTAAGCTCTGGCATCTTCCACATATACAACTCCTTCCAGGACATGGGAAAAAGCACCAACTGAATCATCCAAGGTGGAAATATGCAGACATGATTTGAAAATCGGCCTAGGATGATCCTTTACCTCAACAACAGTAGGATTTACAATAAAAGTAGGTGCAGAGGATGATCCCACTTCCATGATGAAAGATAAATACTTCAGAAA